>NC_039495.1:452189-1052189 GCF_003590095.1 Trichoplusia ni
TTTCACGGTATAATCTGCTGACGTTAGGATTGAATGCCTCTGATATTCATAATGAATATGATGAAATGTATAAAGAGTATATACTTGGAAGCGTAAATATAATTCAAAAGTATTTTTAGTTACGGGTTTCAATTTTTTTCAAGTCTACCATACCAACATCTCCTGTTGAAAGTATACCGTTTTACCAATTTCACTACTTACCCCAAAAATAAATTTGAAAGAGAATTTTGAACAAAAAAGTTCCTGAGAACGCGGTGTCTGCGGGGCCGGCGACTAGTCAAATATTCAGACGGTCTGACACCGTGCCAACACTCGGAGACTATAAAGCGTACACAACGCGCGCTATCAACAATACTCGTATCAAACTACCGATTGCCTGCAAAATGATTTATGTAATTTCATCAAAGGTTTTCCAAATACTTAAAAGGTATATTAAAGCAAAATTTTGGAAATGACTTAATACTCGTAATTTTACGTGCGTCAGGTCTTTATTATGATTGTAAAAAGAGTTACCTTAAAAAGACCGATACAGTTTATTTACACAAAAAACGCATCCTTCAGACTGTGCCAAAACGTATTTGCCGACTTGAACTCAATAACAGTTTTTTTGGAATCAAATGAAAGCTAATTTCGCATTAAATTAAAAAAGAATCAACAAAATTTACTTACTCCGAAATTCTGAGGTAAAAAAAAAGACCTCTTACTTTTTGAAGTCGTCCCAAAACTATGCTATCAGGAGTGCTCGTTATACCGACATATATAAAGATATTCAAAAGGAAACCCAAATGCTAAGAAACATTAAATGAATATTAAGATTCAATAACATGTATTTGACTTGTCGTCTATTATACTGACTAGATGAGCTGTCACAGCAAATCATTAGGGATTCCCCGAATTTTATGTCCCTGAAATTAGCAGTAGTCGAAACAGTGACTATTTATAAGTTAATGGCGAAACCTTGCTACATTACTCTATTAATTTAAAACTTTAAGGCATCCTGTAAATATATTAGGGTTTCATATGAGAAAAGGGGTTTTTTAAAGACTTTTAGGTTTACTAATAGTGAATACGTTGATATTTATATTCTACGTTACATGCTTACAAGTATTTATGATTAATGTTTAGCCAATCCGAAACAATATGCTCTTTATTAAGAAACATATCATGTAGTTCATTAGAAAACATGATTGTTGTAGTCAAAAATCCTTACGAAAACGAACTTAACAATTAAATCATTTTTTTTATGAAATCTATTGTTTCTTCACTTTAGTGACATTTGATAACCTAGCCTCAATCATACTTAAACTTGAGTATCGTATAAAACAGTTGTAGTATAGTTTTGCAAGCGTTTCGTATGACGAGTAAATTCCTTGAATGCCGTGCAAATGCTCTGATAAAAATAACTTCCGCTTTCTATAGCTTAAGGAAAATGGACCGTGTTACCGTGTTGTGCGGTCATAAAGATATTATTGTTTTTATTGCGGTTTTGTCGATAAATATAGATTTTCATAGGTAAGTCTCAGTTGGGCAAAAGATAGCCCATGATTTAGACAACCTCGCGGTAGTTTGCATTGCGTCCCCTTGGTAATAATAAATAAATGCGGACTCAGTTACAAGGGAAGGGTGAAGCACTCCAGTGGTTTTAGCCTGTAAGAGTCCGGCACACCTCTCCGCCTTCCCCAGGGCGGAGAAAGTCCATGAGGATGTCCAAGGAAAAAAAAGGATTTAGACAACCTTAGTTGGTATCACTTTCTATTTCCACAGAATTATACCGAATGCAGCTATCAATCTACACCTGTTTTTCTGTTTTGTATAATTTTATACATACAATTATTGAATGCACGGATAGCCGATGGTTGAGGATATGGTCGTCACTTCAATGCCACAATGCGAGATAAATGCTTATCCTGTGTCTGGGTGTCTATGTGCATATGAGTTAAATGATTTGCCCGCGACTCAAGGTTTAATTACCCTACTTGCGGTAGTCGATGTTTGTTTATTTGCAGAGAAGTGTAATTTACTCTCAAAAAATAGACTCAAATGAAACCAGTTTTGCTCAACGAGATCACAAACTGAAATATTAAAATTATTTCTAACGATTCATGATCACACGAAAACTGAATTTCTTATTAAATAGCTCGTAATTAGCAAATGTAAGAACATAATTAACACGAGCGCAGTCGCAGGAATAGCTAGTGTAATTATTATGTAAACACAGTTATTAGCGTTTTATAATATTTACGTGTTCGGCGGTCGGTTAAATAAACCGATTTCACTCGTTCTTTCTGGTTCAGTTATAAGTTTGTTTCTCAAGGGCGGGGCGATACAAAACCTCACCTGCTTTAATTCATATGAACTTATTGTTATAACAAACTAATAAAATTTGGGGTCATTAAGGACGATGATAAAAAACATTAATAAATTTTGTTTTATCGACCTTTTATCGATGTGCATTTTAGCCCATTGTTGAGAAATTACTTTTCTTAAAGTCTTTGCTTGTCTACACTTGAAAAATTATTTGATCCTTCGCATTAAGTAGCCGTTACAACTTCCTAAATGTGACTTCTTCTATAATTTGCTCTAACTCATTTTAGGTCATCAGTTTGAAGAAGCTATTTTTAATAAAGTTTAAATAACAAATAATTACCTCGAGCGATTAAGCTAACACTGTGTGAAGATCAACACTCATTCTGTTTAAAAGCAAGCGTCAAACACTGTGACAGCTACAGGCTGTATACGTTTCAAAATTTAAAAACAAAACACGCCTCGATCATCGCACCGTTCGATCTCGATTATTCTCGATACTTTAATAATATCGATAACATCTCGGTTCCTGATCACAAGGTCACAGCGACCTTCTTTCCGCAGCAGACTGGCTGTTGATAGCTTTGGCTTCCTACCAGTAAGTGGAACAATATCTTGAAAATGTCTGGACAATGTTTTTTGCATGTACGTCCCAGATTTATAAAATCGGATGATGGTAGGGCTGTTAAACGTTGTTATTTTATTTTTTACTGAGCCTTTTTTAAATAAATTTGTTTGAATTGTTGTCTAATTGTTGGGTAGAGTTTTTGCTATTTTTTTTGCCGATAATAAGAGTCCACTATTTCTTAAAAAATAATTACCCTCCTCTTTTTTAACCAAATAATAAGCTATACATTAACACTAATTAAACAAACCAGTGACACACATCTGATATAAAGATCGGACATAAAAACGAAAAAAATATTTTCGAAAAAATCTTAAGCGCCAACTCTAACGTATAGTATTGTTATTAATAGAAGCAGACGCTGCTTTGAGCAGTATCCGTCAACGCCCGCCTATATTGTTCTGTACACTCCACCACACAACTACTGTAACACAAAACTTTTCAGATAGCTCTATTTTAAAGCGGTAAGGCACATTTTTGCTTGCAATTGTGTTGTATCTTGTGTGGTCGAGGGTAATGCCCACGTGAGCACAGACATATTTGATAGGCCCAAGCGCGTTTTATTGCTATTTTCTTGGGAACCTGCTAATAGTTTTGTTTAGTTAGTTCAGCCTTGGACGATGGGAAAATTGATGCAGATGTGTGAAAGTATACTTGTTTGGTTTTGCGTTTTAATGAGTTTCGCGATTATTTATTTTCTACATGTTTAATAATTATGTATTTAGTGACTGTTTTTCTATTTCCTGTGATGATAACTGTTACTTACGCTATAAAAAATAGAGACATAGACTTTTGTCTATGAATAGTATAAATATTTAAAAAGTTTTACAGGTGACTGATAAGACTTAGGCTTATTTATATTGTTTACTAAAATTATTAGAACAAAAATCAAATAGTCAAACCATTCAAATCGAGATTGTAATTTGCTAATCATCCTATTTCAACAACCGATTACAGATTCTCGAAAACGAGTAAAAAATAAAAGAATCTAAAATCATAGCGCTTGTTGATACAACTCAAATGAATGTTAATGAATAAAACATTACATAATTCACTGACAAACATAATACCTTACAGTTTTTACAACTCGAAAATATTTGTTAGTTTATCTCACGTTTAAACGATTTGCAAACAGTTAAAAAAAATACAATATGACCGCTTTCGCAGCGTATTGTTGTAAATAACGACATATTTTTACTTTGAACCTCGGCCAATTATCCTGAGTCTATGACTGTGGACTCTTTGCCTTATCTATAAGTACATTAAGAACTGGGTAAATAGGTGATGATTCATTTTGTATTTTTTGTGGTTTTTGAGGGTAGGTTATTGATTTATGCTCGGATTATCATAATTTCTCCGTATTTAACGCCCACTGGCCTTAGGTTCTCGATTTTTTATCATTAATTTGCCTTAAAATGTATATTGTATTAATCGGTATAACATTTTTAGTACCTAGCTCACGGTAAGGTACCTATTAAGAGCTGTAAAATTTGTTTTTGTAGTATGCTGTCCGAAAAAAACATACCTAGTAAATTGATTGCTGGAAAGCTGAATAAGCTTAATAGCTTTTCGTAGTAGGGTTAGATTTGTAAGGTTCCGTAAAAAAGATCTAAATAAACCGGAATAAAGTACGTTTTAGCCTGTTTTCAATCTACAAAAAACTCAGAACGAAAAAAAGCAAAATCTATCTCGATCTTGTATTACTCATTTCTCATCAATCAAATGTATTCTACACAGAAACAATGCCTCAAATATAACTTTGTATGTTTTTTATCAAAATACCAATTGTATGAGGCATCATACATTTTGTTACCTACATGTAAACACTTCGCTTCCTCTTACCACGAGAATATGACTAACTTCGCTATTATTGTTACGTTTAAAATAGAAAAACTTAGTCATCTAACAAAAATTAAAATGTAGCTGACCCGCTCTCTTTGAGTACTTCCATCGTCACTTGAGATTGTGGAATGTACTTCGTGTTGTCAAATAGTTTGGTATATTGCTGGGCTGTCGTTTCTTTCTTAGTTACAATAATATAAGGCAGTTCTGTTAGTGATTTGTCGTTGAAAGTATATAGAAAATATGTCTATGGGAGTGTCATAACAGTATTATAGAAGGCTACATAAATATTTACAACGTCCATCTTTAAATTCATGATTTTTGGAACAACTTGATAACCCATGCACACGCACAAGATACGCAAGATATAAGCATTACACAAATTCTTGCACTACGCGAGTATTGAACTTACGACACGGTTACAGACTGGGAGTTTGCCTTTAGCACTCGGCTATCCGTTTAGTCAAACCTTACAATAATTGATTAATCATTTATCAATCCGCAGAGCAACTACAACAAATGACTGCTTATTTTAAAGAATAACTATTTACAGTAATGGTGTTTTGATTCAAATTATAATATTGGAAAATACTTACAAAAGCTGTGTACCGTACTACCGCATTAGCGGGCGGCGCACGCGCAGGCGCTCCGCCGCGCTATGCGGTGCTCGGATAGCTGCGACCTTTGCCACGTTTGTAACGTTGAGCGCCCTCTACCGGCTTTATATCGCACACATCATAATAAGTATAAATACAATATAATTTTATTTAAATATTTAAAAAAAATAGGTAATTCAATGAAATTAAACTGGAAAGCAGATGCTCTGAACCTATTTGTGGATTGAAAGCAGTGCATTAAATATCGTTTAATTTTTTGCATTTTCATTTATACAAAAAGAAATATTCGGCACTCTTTTACTTCTTCCAAAGTGCTTTAGATGTAGAAAAAACACATGCACATTTTCTCTCATTATATCAAACAATAATATAAATGTTAAAATATCTCTCATTTAAAACATATGTTTACAAATATAAATGAAAAATAAAACTTGTGTGTGAAAGTTAACATCATAAAAGAGGCGGGGCCTGTCGACACAGGTTAGTGGGAGTAGGACGATATCCTTTCACCCACCACTTAAAAAAAGCCCGTCCAACAATCACGAGAAGTATTGAAAACAAATGAATATCGTCCACAATGAGCTTGTTGTAAGGGATATATGACTGATAAACAGTGAATAGGGGTAGTGGTATAATGTCATCCTTGGCATATTTCAGGACTTTTCAGCTCTATACGATATAAAACTAGTTTCATTGAAAATATTCGAATCAAATTCGGGAAGAAGTACATTTTAAACAAAACGACTCGCGCATTAAAGAATTGAATCCTTGTGTAGCTGGTTGTCTCATAAACATTGACGTAACATGCACAAAGGCACCCAAACTCAAGGACTGGCATTCGTGGATCACACAAACACTTGTCTTAAGTGGGGACTTAACCTGTTACACTTGAACTCAGTGGGCTTGGCGTGGTGACCTTAACCACTTGGCTATCCGACATATCCGTCCAGTAAAATTTTCAAAGGCGTACAGCGGACACAAGTCCATCATGCAAAGGCCTTGTTGAGAACTTTGATAATATACAATGTGATGTTATCTACCATGGGCCTATTATAAACGTAAAACCTTTTTTGCAGAGTCGACGGGTGGCAGTGTGTTCGGCATCCCCCTGGCGCAATGCGTGGAGAGCGAGCGCGCGCTGCGCCGGCAGCAGCACAGCGGCTCGAGAGCGTCTCTCGCCTCGCTCGGAGCCCTCGAGAAGGGGGACGATGTAAGTACTGGTATTCAATCTAAATCAAAAGTTTTTTATTTCAAGTAAGCCGTTTACCAGGCACTTTCAAAACGTTACAGTGATGGCTCTAGTTGCGCGGTTTAAAAGTGTCATTCTTATGGAGAAGAACGGGCAAGAAACTCCATCCGAAACTATCGGTTATTCGAAATAATGAACTATACTATTGAACTGGCCCCGGTGTTACAGTGTAACAATTAAATAGTAAATATTGCAACAAGCTTTATCAGTCAAGTCTTCATGCAACATCCCCAATTCTTAAGAATTTCTTTATCTTTCTTCTTAAAAATTAAAGTAAAATGATAAACCTTAAGGTTTTATATTTTACTATTCTTAACGATGATATTTATTTAACTGGCAAATCCGAAACAAACATAACTTTATCCGAATCTTATTGATTGTATTCGTACATCCGTATCCGTAACCAGTTCCGATATTGCACATCCATGACGTCTCTGTTTAACACCTTTTATTAAATAAGGTATTTCCTGAAATCTGACCTATTTTTGACCTGGGGAAGTATTCATCGGCTACAGACCACTTTATGCCTGTTTTCACTATATAGGAAATACAAGTTATAGTTTGGACTCTTACCATGTTCAAATTATTGAACTGTTCTTTACCTCCGTCCCATTATAAATACGGTTGTCACACATAATACGCATTATTCACTAAGGATAAGGAAGGAATAAGTTGAGAAAGTGTAGGTATTAGAAAAGGCATCGGTGTCCAAAAATATTGAAATTGTAATTAATGTAATTAATTCGTGTATTACTTCATACAAAAGTATCGGTCCCTAATGAACTGACATTCTCAAATGCAACGCATGTTTTACCAGCACGCGGAAAAAACAAAAATAGAACAACACTCTATCAATAGAAAAATCATGAATTAAAAGATGCATCGATCAATCTATACATTAAACATCTATTTTCTACTGCAACCCAGTCTATTACAGCGTCCAATATAACTTGACCCTTAGAACTGTTATCCGAATCCCCCTTTTGTTTAGAGATTAAAGAATGGAGGGAAGAGGGGAGGGTCAAGTTAAATTGGTCGTATGAATGCGAGTTTGTCATTCGCCATTTGAGCGCTCAGAAATAGTTCGTGAGCGGTCGCCAAGACACGTAACGCGTGACGCGGCGCTGCACCTGGGCCTATCCACCACCAGCCTGGCTGCCGCTAGTTCCGTGCTACCAGGAAGTCAGCTCACGCAAGGTTGCTGCTTCTCGAAAATGTAGAGTCATCCTGACATTACGACATAATATGTACATATCAAACCTTTTACTACACGTCTTTGGACTTTGCATTTATGATTTGACGATTGTATTGTAGAGTAACGAAATGTTAGCAAGGAGAGTGTACCACGATGGAGGTTTTATTAACTGATTGTAAAAATAATAAAGACGAAAACTTTTTCGCTTTCAGAAGAACGAAATCATTACAAACTAAACGATTTTAACGTCGTTCATAAATAACTTATTCATCGTTTTGTGTTTTATAATAAAGCTCATAAAACTTGTTATTAAAACAAGTAAAATCTTAATAAACACAACTCGGAACTCTCCAGAAATGCTCGATGCTCTTCCCAAACACCAAATCGCCGAAAACTGTAATCCCTATGACATCACCCAAAATCTAGAACAACAAAGTTCAAAGTAAATACCAAAACATTAACTTAATATACAACAAACAAACAAACAGTAATGCACCGTGAACATATTAAATCGTAGTTGCTAGAAAATTTTCCGCAGAATTCTCGGCGCTAACCAGTTACCCATGAAACAATGTGGTAAACGACCATTACAATGTGAGCCACCGTTTGTGCCCGGCGTTTATTGTTGCACGCATTTAGTTTCGGTATGTTTCAAACTCGACGATAAATTTATATTTTTGTTGTGTTTTGATTGTTCCAAAAAGTGACAGAACAAGTTATTTTTGAGTTTTTGAGTAGTTTTTGAATCTAACAAGCTAAACAAAATTACAAGTCATTTGAAAAGTGCTAAATTTCATCGAATCGTAAAACTTATCTCACGTCACTAATAAAAAGAACTGTCTACGAAAAAATCAATAGGTAGAAACATTCAATAGCAAATCCGTTTATCAAATCAAATCGCGCTTTATTATGACACACGATTAATTGACAAAAGAACAAAAGAAAAAAATCATCAAAAACGGAAATCATAATTGTTAAACCGTAAACTAAACTACTTGAATAGCTTGTTATTATCATAAAAACATAATATAATTTGCAGTTACTTCAGATTAAATGCACGAATAACTGAAAGTGTGGAGATCACTTTGCCAGTAACTGCTGCGCACAACGTACTCTGGAGGCATGCATTGTATAATCCACATTCTTCTCAAAAGACCGCGTGTTCCCTTTCTTATTTACCATTGGATGATGTGAAATTGCCTACGATCTACACACGATTTACCTACTTAAGTGTATTCTCGTATATTTATCAAACAAGTACAACAGTCCCTTAACATAGAGGTAACAAAAATACATCATCTGTGAATATTTAAACTATCTAGCTACTAGTATAACCGTTAACCATAAAACATAAGGGCACACAGACAAGGCAGACCGCGGAACCTTATCAATAATAATCTATTTTCTATTTTGATCCTTTGCGTTCGGAACGCTACCTTAAAAGTTCCCATTATCAACAAAATACCATTACCTAGTAGACAGTCGACCAGACGGTGATTATCCAAATGTAGTTATGACAGTCGCCGATCCCCGCGCAACACAATGAACCTGTGTAATGACAGCTAATGTACACGGCTACGATTTACGACGGTTTGACGAGCAAATATGCTATGTCTAAGGGATTTCGCGATCGTTAACGGTTTTGTCGATATCTCATTTGTTTATGAGTTAGTTATATCCTTAGATTACATTTCGTGGTTATATCATTTAAATTTGTGTCTTTACGTCTTGTTTGGACCTATGATGACTACACCAATTGTATAATAGCTGTCTGTTGCAAATATAACTTGATCAATCTTTGAAAACGTCAAATAAGCACCAGTCTCAGGTTTAATCATTTGTATTTAGACGTCAAATTAGTCTTGACGGGTGTGTTCCTAATCTTATGTCGAAATTGTTTGTACCAGCTTTAACGAAAATGCAGCAAAAGCCCTTTCTTGAGAACCAAACTTGCCTGACATCAATATTTAACCAAATGAGTACAGCAATTTTTTTGCTGGATAAACAAATAAGTAGTTAATAAGTAAGGAAGGAATATCCAAACATACATTCTCCGTAAAGTTGTCTATTTCCCAGCTATGCGGCCTCATTCGAACGACTCAATCAATCCGAGTTATGACAAGGAATCGTCTTGTTTGCGATTCCCGTCGACTTGACGAGTCTATTTGAATACACGAGAAACGTTCTGTTGTCTAAACGTAAATGCAGTTTGTAAATAAACTTGAAGTTCGATACATGTAGTGTCTGGAGGAATTTGGTATCGAAATAGAGAATATTGAAAGATCTGATTCGAGTTCTTAAAGCTAGCAATGTTTTTTACAAATGCTATGTAGCCTAGTGGTTTCTTAGGTTTACGCGAATGTCTGCCCGTGACCATGATACCTGCAAAGGTGTCGAAACGTCGGGAACTAAAATCTAAAATTAAACCGCGATAAAATCCGTAAAAGTAATTTCATTTCAATTCTATGTAAGCCTTTAGGAGTATCTTTGACTAATACCAGCTGATTACTTCACATGAATGTCGGGGTCTAATTAACTGAGTATTTATTAATCTAATTTTCTAAGAACGAAGCAACCGACTAGTCACCATTATAATAATTATAACTATTTAAACTAAAGAAACATTTTGTTAAATTAAGAATTCAATGTAAACAAAATGTAACACGCCGTTAGCATGTTTTGATGATCATCAATGTCAACGCTTACCTAAATAACCGCGAAATATTTTAATTATAATTCGCACACATTTTCCTACACATTAAAATAGCATCAAAAAACTGAAAAGTCTAACAATGTTTCGCGTAACATTGAGTTATTTCTGCTTCAACGTAATCTATGAAAATAAAATTTTGCAAAAACATGAAATAGCGTTTCCTACTGCTTTTAAGACTGATACCACCAATGCTGGGAGATTAGAAGCTCTTGGAGTTATTTCTTACGGAAAAGGTGAAGTGTCTATTATAAAATTTCAAGTGAAATTTGTGTAATAATATTTATTTCAAATATTCCTGCTTGGACATGGTCAACATAGGTAGTTTTGAAGACTGCAAATAAGAGGATAGGTAACGGTGTTCAAATTTTTGATTGTTGCATTTAATATTGTCGGATAAATAAACAAAGCGTGAAGTTCTTTTCCTCCTCCCATTTAAAAGACCGTCAATTGTAATAATGTGCTTTTTGATGTAGGTATATCCTTTGAAAATCCACAACACAAAATGGAAAGAAGCTAAAGCTTTACACCAAACCAATTTAAAAACGAAACAGTTTAAACAAAACGACGAACACAAATAAATGTTCTGACGTTTCTCTTCTTAAATAACAGAAGTAATAGCCAACAATAAAGTGTAACCTTGCAGTATCAGTGTCAATAGGTCGTCTCTGACGTAGTGTTTCGTCACTGGTGTTCGGTTACCCGGCGTGTTCATTAAGGCCGTGATAAAATTATCGGATGACGCGGCAACGCACCGGTATATATACCAGAACTAAAATAACTATGTCTATTATAAATAAGATGAAATTGCTTACCTTGTTGAACGGAGTTGAGTGGAGGGTTGGGATTGGGATTTGTTGGGTTGTGATGGGTTGTTACGGTAAATTGAATATTAAGTAAAGTTTTAAAAGTGGTAGATCACATTTTTTGCGAAAAAAAATCGATGGAATAAAGAAACGCATAATTTTAAAGGTCAACAGGTCAACTTGCCAACTTGCAACTGCCAGGTTAACTTGAGCAAGAATGGGAAATCAATTTTGTAAAAATCTGCGAAAAAAATATTTTGGCGAGAATAAGTTTTATTAGATTTTATAATTTAAAGATATCTAAATTGAGCTGACAGCAGTTGTTTGTTAACAAATTATGTCTTTGTAGTTAAATACTGTAGTATTTGAACATTGTTGCAGTAGATTTTCTGTAGGCAGAAAGCTGAAATGTTGGTTTTATTATTAACACAAAGTACACAAGCGTTGCGTTTAACACGGTGTTACCGAAATTACTCATAATTATCAGAACACCTGTTATTTCAATCTCAATCTCAATCTTTACTATGGTTATGTTTCTCGGTTGCTCTGTGCTGAACTTAATATTGGTTCCTAATGAAAACATCGACGAATAAAGAAACAATGTAAGTTATCAAATTTGACAGATGGCGTAGAAAATTCTAAAAAAAAATCGTGACCCGACATTCATATCATTTTTAATACAATTTTTCAATGGAGATAGATTTAAGTTACATGACAACCAGTATTTTTTTTTAGTTAAATTACTAACGGTCTGAAAACTTTGATACGGTTCTGATATAAGCTTACTCTATTGCATATCTTGTGGAAAGCAAGCGCTTACAATATATATCCACGATTATTATTATTCAAATGTGTTATCTAATTAATCTATAACACTTAAATAATTAAACAATTGTATGTTGCTAATGTTTTGTGGCTTTTCTTTTGCAAGATATGTAATAAGCGGTACTGTGGGTTTCACTAAACATTGTTTCCTGTAATCGCTTGTTATACCTTGATTATTACTATTGTCATGGGTTAAATGTGAATGTTGAACCAATTGGAAAGTTCCTTATGATCAAAACTATTCTCCAAAGTTTTCAGATCCATAGTAACTATTGAATCACTGTTTTAGTATCTGTTTATTAATTTGCTTAAATATGTTAAATACAACAATGTAATTAAAGGTAAAATATATCATCTTTTTTGAATCTAAATCTTGAAAACAAAAAAAAATACATTTGATGTGGTTTAAAAAAGAATCGAAGCTACGGTCATTATTTAGTTTATTTTAATTATGTAAACTGAATTATTTGACAAATTGAAATAAAAGAAAAATATTTATAACTAAGACAAATCGCAGCGATTGGTCTTGCGTTTCTGCGACTAGTCTTACGTTCCAGCGACTAGTCTAGCATATACAGTCGCATGATAGCGGTGTCTTTTATTATTGTGTACATAAAATGTAGCCTAAAGTGGTCTGTGATCCAGATTGTCATATAGCGGGCTTATATTATATCTGAGTATATTTGAAAAGGACTGCTTTGATTTTACAGCAAGTTTAAGAACTTATAGGACAAAAATCAATGTACGGTCACTAAAACAAAAAGGACAAATGCGAGCAGATTGCAAAAGGCAGAGAAATCGTTCTATAGCGTTAACCGTGTCTGAAAAGGCTATATTGTTCCATAATAGCATAAAATGGAGCAATTTTCTTTATTTCAGTGTTTTGCCGCATTTTTGCCGAGCCATCAGTAATCATTTTTATATTATATGAAAACTGGTAAATAATATCTTTTACACCCCGTTACTTAACTGAAACTTGTCTAAAATCAAAGCAGTCGTGAACGTGTAGATATTATAACTATCATTTGAGAGTATATCTAAATTATAGCAAGACGACTGACTGAACGTAGTTAGTTATTGTATTATAGAAAATTGCTTGGACGAGTAAGAATATCATACATTATAAATGATCCCGAAGCTGCTTGGCTGATTTGTGAAACTAAATTATGAAAGGTGCCAACAAAATGCCAGCAAAAGAAAAACAAATGTAATTTGGTCCAGCTATTTAAGAGAAGTTCAGTGACATATAGACATACTTATTGGGAGGGTCATTCATTCTAGTAGACCAGACCAGTAGTAGGCCAGACTTCCCTCCTAGTTTGTGACAGGCCGAATCTGTGTAAACACAGGTAAAAGTGTGACGTATGTATTTTTATCACTATATTGGAACCATACGGAATTTATTCAATTAAGAACTTTGTCTTAACACGCTGTTAAGCTTGTTCTTAATAATAGCCCTACGTGCCAATATTATGTGAAATTAACGAATACTTAGGGGTCAAAGATGTAAAAAAAAGACGAGTCCTTGAACCCACGAAATTTAACTTTACAAAGGGGAATGCTGATATTTTGTTGAATGATATTCTTACACGTTTTATTAATATAACTCTGCTACATGTAAAGAGCTTGATTTAATGTTAATATCGATGCCATTTTTACATGTCTTTTGTATATAGACGCCGAATACGCGTCTTCATTTAATTTTTAGCTAAGGAATAAATTATAATTGAAGTTTTGTTTGAACGAAGTTTGTAAAGATAATTGGATTTTTATCGACTGCGCCTTTTCAATACTTAATCTCACTAAGGGTTCTAAGTTCATATTTTTTGCCGAGCACGAATTCCTAAATTACCTTGGGCTTTAAAGCATTCAGCCAAATATAAAAAAAAAACTTCTAAACATATGACACACCTCCTTACCCAAAAACATACCAATTTACGTTGGGTAAAGGCTAGACAGAATATATCAACTTTACTACAAAAAACCTTCTGAAGTCGAATAAAAAGTCGCACCGTCGATGAAAGTCGTATTATCTAAACATGAGAGAGTTGCCTTTTAGTCGCGCGTCTGACTGCGCGCCGGAATGTATGTAATTAGATGTATACAGAATTATTATTATTATTATATATGATACCAGTTATTTTGTTATGCACACCATTAATGTATAGTAATAAAGTGATTATAAATTTCTATTAAGTTTTGGTTTTATTTGTTATTTAATTCTTCTGCAATGTGTTAGAATTTAAATAAATGAAATGAAATAATTTATTCTGCAAATAGGATAGACGATATCACATTTACATGTCATTTTTTTAAGCTTGCTGGAGTTGACATTTCCTTGCTGGCTACCCTGAGAAGAAACGTCGAAACAAAGTCAGGTTTCATCGCCTCTTTAACACTCTTTAAAAAGCGACTATAACAAGTTTCCACTTGCAAATTTTACAAAAAAAGGTTTATTATCTAAAAAAATGACATGTTACGCCATAAGAAAAAGAAATATATTTTTGATAACGTCAAACTTCCATCAATCATATTTACAACACAACATCGATACCGCGACTCTTGACTCTAGTCTTAAAAACGGGATTTATATTTAAGTATTTTTTTACAAAAACTCGACAAAAATGTCTGTCTTCGACGGCGAAATAGAATATCGTTCTGTGTATATGGTGGACTATGACAAGAAGATTAAACCGTAAGTACCTTCTACGGTTAATAAGGATTCTATCATTATTGTTACAGTATAATTTCACACCTAACACGATAATTCTCCCATCCTTAACTTCCGAGCTTCAGGAGTTTGACAAATTACACTAACTTTATAAATCCGTAAGGAAAAGAAAAAAGAAGAAAGTGGAGTGTGCTATGTGTATAATTGTTACCTCTTCACACCCAAACTACTAGACCAATTGCGATCAAACTTGGTATGGAGGTAGCTATTGCACTGACACATAGGTATATAATGTTTTTGAAGCTATTACCGACATACAGGCGGGCGAAGCCGCCAGCTAGTATCCAACTATCCACATATATCTTTAGACGTTCCTAGGCTCTGATAATGGTTCTCAGGTTTCGTCGAATCCTTGGGTCAATCATACGCACTACTCAGACTGATGAGTAGTGATAGGAACTAGCTTATAGTGACTGTGATGAAATGTTTGTATTCCAGCTAATTAATTGCCTCTCACGTTTTCGTCCAAATTCGTTATATCAGGTTCTATTTCCTCTTAAAAGGTATTATTATAAATTTATAGCAAAAGTCCCAGACGCAAAGCGGTTGACGATGACTGTCTTATAGTTGGTATGAATCGTGACTCGCTGAAGACCAGGGAGGCCCCGCGGAGGTGCCCCGACATCCTCTGTCCCATGAAACATGAATATTACAAAAAGGCTGTGGAAAGGGTAAGGGTTGTAGCACTTAATACTTTATGCACACTCGGCAATATATTAAAAATGAAATGGGTAACAATTGTGGACCCCGTCAGGCAATAGCAGCAAGGAAAAGGAAAGTGATATTATTCAATTAATCATTTAAAGTAAGTAACAAGTTAACAGTTACATGTTATTTTATGCTACAAATGATCTCTTTCAAATATAAATCCATTCTTATTGCTCATCGCCGAAAGATGTTCATTTGGGCCCATTACAGAAGTGAGATGGCACTAGCTTATCGGTCTCATTTCTACGATACCAGAGTAACTGCCCGGAAAATGTTAATTACAAAGACAAATCGAACCTTTAGTGATTAAAATATGGCCATTTCACCATTAGTAGAACAGCCCAGTCAGACCAGTTTATCGCTGAGCAGTTTTGAGAATCTAAAGAAAATATATATTATGATCTCAATTAGCTATTCTCTTCCCTACAGTTCAAAGAAGACTACCCAAAAGTGACCAAGAAGTACATGTCCGAAGACTTGGACCCCGTCCCCATCGACAACGCGAAACAAGACCTAAAGCGAACTGAATACTTGACCAAGTATTGTTCTAGAGGTAATATTTACTTACTACAACCGTTGACTTAATGGTTTTTATGAAGGTTTTTAAAGTTGCCAATTTTATGTTTCTTTTCTCAGTAATTGCCCCATAATTTATTAAAATTAAACTTACGGAAATAGCTTCCACAGACAATAATGGACTAGGATTCGATTAAATAGTCGGATTTAATCTGATCAACTTTTTGATGATGGTTGAGAAGTATACTGAAAATTTCTTACGTTGAAAGTAGAAATAATTATAACCAATTTACCTTAATCTTCCTAATTAATCACGGTAAAGAGTGTAGTTTGCTTCCATTACTCTCCATTCATCATTCAACCTTCTTTCACACAAATCTTTGTCTATCTCCGAGCCACTGCATATGTTCAGAGCTCCCGTTCATGTCTGTGAACCTGGCCCGGCGCGCCCGCGCACTGCAGACCCTGCGCCTGCCGGACGACATCGCGATCCCCGACACCAGCCAGCGCGGCTCGTACCGCGCGCCGCGACCTGAGAAGTACGCCGAGCCGCCCTCCGCCATGTCCATGAAGCCCAAGTTTGATAATTCTTTGCGAAGTGAGCTCTTAACTTGGCTAACATTTGTACACTATATTTTTTGCCTAACATCACAGTCACACACACGCACAATATCAAAGAAGCCTATGTAGGAATTTAAACGGAATAGCACTTATTCTTCCCGTAGAATTTTTAACAACAAGTGTATGTTTGATAGGTAGGTAACATACCTTTGCCTACAATATGTATCGAGATGAATGTATGAATAACTTAGGTAAACTTTTAACATTTCAACATACAGTTTGAAGTTTTATAATTACCTATATTCTTATTTCTGTTACTATTTTCCTTACTTCCAAAATTACACCACAATACCTCACGAGCCTGAACTATAAATAAATCCTTTGCTCCTTTTCCAGAGGAACTTCGACGTATCCTACGCGTGAACACAGGAGACACCACGTATGGCGCGTGCCACGGCCTGCTGGCGAAGGTTGTACTCGAAAAGAATCCCTTCGGCAAACCCCGCAAAGAGCCACGATACGGCCGGTGGAAGAACCCCTACATGTACACTTATAGATTATGAATTTTCTTGCTTAATAAAGTTGTTTTGAATGTTATATGGTCGTTTTATTGAAATTACAGGAAACAGCAGGAACTGGTAAAGCAGAATATATATTTTTTTATAATTATAAACACACAGTCATTAACCTACATACCTAAAGGTTTAGCGAAATAAGTTGAGGCATGTGCGTTTGCCAAAAAATAATAATTTGTAATTTATATGTAATTTGCGTCCGTAAAATAAACTTAGGGTTTTCATTACGAGTAATCCCAATTCATTGGAAGTAAGTAATAAGAATTGGAAGCTAGATAAGTGTAAATAATGCACTAAACTTCCAAAGGAGGATTAACACATCCACAGGCGAAGCATCAACGCCTAAAAACCTCATTACGAAGACCTCATCACACATCAAAAACAGTAATCCAGACAACAACGCCTTGTCAACGTGACAGGCATTTGGTTACATTTATCAAAATTTAAAGTTGCTAATATGCACTGTATTTAGTACAAATCGCAAAATTGGTTGTAATTACGAGATGACAGAGGATGCAGTAAAGTTATGGATCATTACCTGACAACTTACAGAAAGGATTATCTCTGGCCGAACTTGCCAGGGACTGGGGCCAATGCCGGGGCTAGTCCGCCGGGGTTTCCGGGCGGTGGTGGTGGCATTGGCGGTGGGGGTACCGGCGGCGTCGGCGGCGGGGGTGCCGGACTCGCGGAGTGAGTATCTGTAGTTAGATAATAGGCTAACAGTGGTGATAGTGTGGATGGAGACTTGGTCTAAAAACTAGTTCGGTTAGTGGTCCGCGAAGTCGCTTCAAAGTAGTTTCTGAACTGTCATTAGTTTTGTATTTTTAAAGGTTTCTGTCAGAGACACTTACTAATTTTAATGGTATACATATACTTGGACCCAGTTAATGCTGAAGTAATTATACAACAATCACCTACTTAACCTTATCAATCAGACGGTTATTAAGATTTAAAGTTTGTTTGCGACTTCATAATTTGGGGTCAGTCGTTCCCATAAATTATGTATTGTCTTCGAGGGTTCCCTTGCAATAATTATCTCACTCACTGATCAGGAGTTCACTAGTGTTATAAGTTACCATATTTCCAGTGTTCAGAAGTTATCTGGCGAAGAGTTAGCATTCTACCAAGCATGCCTGCAGCACTCGCGCCCGCCGGACTGCCGCTGCCCGCAGTACTCCGGCGGGGAGATGCCGCAACTGCCACCAGGCAAAGAAGGCGGATGGAGTCGCAATGAAGTTCGTGACCACATTTTTTCTTCTTACTAATCACAAGAATATCACTATACTAATCTCCTGTTGCATCCCACTGTTTAGAACGTGATTTATCAATTTTGCTAAAGGAGTCAAACTTACCCGCTACCTACGCTTCAAATCGTTTACCTGCCATATTATAAATTATAACATGAATTTATTTTGGTTTCATAAGTGAGCTGCAATCGTGGACTAGTACGACCTTAAAAAAAATCTCTATGAAATATCCGACATTGATCTTTACTTTATTATGATCTTCTGAATTTTAATATTTCAGATAATGGGGCCAATGTTAGATCCAAAACTGTACCCGGTGCGTGTCGCAGCTGCCCCAGAGACGCCGACATCGCGTTACGATCAGCCCAACGCTTTCTTAGATAAGGTGAATGATTACTTAAAAAGAATTTAAATAAGACTCTCATGACCACTGGTATTAAAAAGGTAGCTAATTCGTACATAAAAGTTTAAATGGAGGTATTGAATATCATGTGTTTGTTTAAAGCTACAATCAAAATACCCGATGCTGTATAGCATCTTGCAAAACGAGGCATCGCCGGAGTTGAAGCAAAGAATAGACCGGGATCGGAACAAAACAACATACCAGGTCGACTATTGTGAGACAGGTATGCATAAGCATATAAGACTTTATGAGACAAAACCGTAAAGCTGCGATCAGCCGTAAAAGTAAATATCATACCATCAAATGACAAGCTACCAAAATCCGCATGATATTTTCGCGTGTCTTATAAATAAAAAAGCCATTTCTCATAGAAAATCAATACCGGGGATTGGTTTGATTACACTGATTCATGAATAGGCAGTATTAGTGCATAATGGTAAATCAGGATTTTTTAATTCCCTAAATAAAATCTTAACGAAATATTCCATTTATACTATATGTATTGACTTAAAATTTCGTCGTATACAGGTCCCGGTGCCAAGTTCGAGGGTTTGCAACGCGCCGCAGACTCTGCGGGCACGGGCCCGTGCGCGCAGCCCATGCGGCTGCCCGGCGACCCGTGCCGCGTCGGGCCCAAGCCCGGCAAGGCCGCGCCCAAGACCATCTCCAAGCAGGTGTCCGGCAGCGCCAGCGACCCCCGGGCCAAGTGCGGTGAGCAGGACTTACATTTGTAACATGGCTAAATTAAGAAAATATTGGTTCGGAATTTTTCAACTTCTATCCTATGACATGGTTCGCCACCAAGCCAAGATTTTGAGTTTACGAAAAGTATTTTAGAATCATGACAATGCTAACATTTGACTTACACTGAAGTTTTGCAATTTAAGTACCTACTCTTTAAAACTTTAGCCTTTTTACTAGAAATTTGCTGCTAGATTGCGTGCAGACTTTCACTGCTTGACCAGAAGATTTTTGCCAATTTCTTTTATTTCATGAGATTCACGGTTAAGCAGGTCATAATTTTCAATTTGCTTTACAGAAACCACATCAGCGGTGCCACCTCTCGGCAAGACGGAGTACCAGGACGGCGTGTCCAAGCTGGGCGCCATCATCATGCGCGACAAACTGCACCGGCGTTAGCACACCACATGAGCAACCCACACAATCATGGAATACACTACTTGGAACAACATAATTGGTTTTACTGTTTTACGGAATTACTTTTATAAAATGGGCAAAGTCCAACTTTCTTCTACATTTTTTTTTAAATGTTGAGAAAGGGTGCCCTCAAATTAGAAGTTTGAGGAAGTGATCTCACGATTCCACGTCATGACCAAGCTTCTTTATTTTCGCCCGAACTCTTTAGATAGGTATATTATTTTTTCTCCGATGTAAGTGAATTCGCTGAAAAACAGCCTTCTTGTAAAATAATACAAGGAGAAATCGAACGGCAATTGCAAGGTGGTTTAGTAAATAAAACGCACTCCAAAGTGATAAATATTAGTGTATGTATGTAAAATGACGTATGTTGTCACGTGGAGGGCCTCGCACTGGAGATGAGCTCTCCTCGCTTGTAGAGCGTGGCGGGGGGCTGCTTGCGGGTCCCCTCGGCCCCCGCAGCCCCCGCGTTGGCCCCCGCGCTGGGGGTGGTCCCAGTCGCCACTCCCGAGTCGTGTTGCCGCAGCATCACGGCCCGCGCATCCGACGTGCTGCGCTCTCTGTTAGAGAAGACGAACACCATCAGAATATTTTTGTTGCGATTATGGAACTATTTATGTAATTGACTGAAGTAAGTATTTTCTGTTTGCTATTTTCCTTAAATTTTTTAGACAAACTAGACACTGTAGGTTCAGGTAGTGGGAGTTAATATTTCTGTACAATCTAGATTTTATGATGAGCCAAAAATACATATTAAAAACAGGATTGTGGCCCTTACCTGCTGAGCGCCATGAGGCGGTCGATGTCGGTGGCGGGGCGGCGCAGCTCGGCGGCGGAGGTGAGCGACACGCGCAGCGCGGCGGGCGGCGGGCTGGCCGGCGGGGACGACGCGCCTGACGCGCCGGACGCGCCGGACGCGCCGGACGCGCCGGACGACCCCACCGCCGAGTCGCGCTTGTTGGACGACTTGTTGGACGATTTGTTGGACGACTTGTTGGACGACTCGCTGCCGGACGTGGAGCGGCGGCGCGGGGAGGTGCGCGGCCCGCGCCGCCCGCCGCCGCGGCTGAAGGCGGCCGGGATGTGCAGCGACGCTGTGATCACGCAGCTGTCGTCGTCAGACCCGCCCAGAGTCTGAACACATTATATGGATTCAGTCAACTTTAAAACAAAATTCTTTTAAAACCAAGTATAATTTTGATTTCTCCAGCTTTTAATTTTAGAAAGTAATAGTATGTCGCTACCTCATTATAATCACTGGCGGAGTCATTGGAGTCATTAGAGTCGGTGCGAGCGGCGGGAGTGCTGCTGCCGCACAGGACACCGCTACTGCCACACTCCTCACTGCTCCTAACTCTGCAAATGACGTTATATTTAAACACAAATCGCAGACAGATACTTCCACTATCAATGTCGTAAAATTAAGTAACAATGTCTTGAAATTCTTACACTCTAAAAGAAGCACTATTTTTGCCTTGAAAGCCATACCAGTAACATGGTAATTCGTAAATTTAAGGTTACTTGTAAAAGATGTGTTGTATCGTACCTGGTAACTATAGTCATGGCAGACGACAGGGATCCCGACGACGTGTCGGAGGTGACCTCTCTCGTCCGCCGGCTGTGGCTGTGCTGCGAGTAGCTCTTCTCGCTGCGTCTGCCAACAACAGGCAGAAGGCTTAACATACCACACTCATCATCAAGGATACCAGATCAAGCTGTGAGAGCCATAGGAGAAAAGTAAACGTAAGTTAATAACACTGTATTTTACCAACTTTATTTTTTTTAGACTATCTTGGTTTTAACAGTCTCACATTTGGACTTTTACAAGTCATTTAAGTGTATCAAAGAAAACATTGGTTTACTAAATTTTCAACACGGTGATGGGAAGCTCCCTTTAGACGGCAGGCTAACAAATCGATGGAAAGCATTCTTCTTTAAAAAACGGCTCCCGCCTTAAGGAATTTAACCCTTGTTTCGCGGGGGGTCTCACGAACACTCAAATCACATGCACAAAGACATCCAGACTCAGGACAATTTATTATTCTTGGATCACACAAATGCGATATTACGCGAGGATCGAACTCGCGTGCGCTTTGACGTGGTGACCTTAACTATCCGTTGACAAACTGGAAGCTGTTTACCTAGTCATGTTAGCAGGCCCGCCCGTGGCGGCCGCTCCGTGGAGGAACTGTTCCCTCGACCACACTTGCCGCAGACTATTCTCTGAATTCTCCGCGCTCGCCTCCGCTGCACAGCTGAGGAGGTTGGATTTGTGAGGGGAGGAACGAACATTCTCAATGGTCAGGGAATGGTACCTTTTGTGGTTTTGTACAATTTTTCCGGTAAGGTGGTATTTTAAGTGGAGACACTGGTTTTTTGTATGGTTACCATAAATGGATGGAAAAAGACAATATTTTTTTATATTTTTGGAAAGAGTTATGTCGAAGTGGCGTTCATTGCACAAATAACGACTGGTCTTATAATCTTCGGTAGTATTAAAAAGAAAACAAAAATTAGTTACAAGTTTCACACTGGTATGAACTGCGATTGTCACAGCTGTGATGGTTTTAGGGACGTCATATGGTAAAAGTATGTCGATCTTTGTCGACAGTTCATTAGGAGACCACACTCAAAATATATACGGTGTTCAGTAGGTACTTACTCAGCTCTCCTCAAGAGCAAGGAGTCGAGGTGCGCGGGCGCGGTGTGTGCGAGGTGGATGTACGCCTCGTGCAGAAGCTCCGCCGGTAACGTCCACAGCTCAGCTTGCTTCTCCACAAGCTGCCGAACTACGTTGATCACGTCTGCTCGCTCCGAGAGCTGTTCCACGCTGGAAAATTGCATAGCACCACTGTCATCACCAGTAGATATATACATCTAGGTCAGCGTAAGATCTGTGATATAAACTCTTAGGCTCTCCATTCTCGATTTGACTTGACATCTGTAGTTTTATTTGCTCTTTTGGTGATTTTCGTGTTTTTTGACTTAATCTAATACATGGCTGTTATCTGGCAGTGATCTAAGCTGATTAAGAACAAATAGCAGGAGTGAAGGATTGTTTGATGCGAGCATTTTCCTCTAAATTTTCGTCATTCCTTATGAAGTCTAATTAGGCTTTCGATTTTTGCTGCCTACCTGGCGGGTTCATTAGGTTTATTCCTATGTAAGATATTAGGCGCGAAGATGGTGGCCAGGTTAGCGGCGTCCATCTTGTTGCCGGGCTCGTGCGTGTCGGTGGCGTGCGCGGCCAACTGCGCGAGGAACGCCAGCAGCGCGCTCAGCGTGTCGCGGTGCGCCGCTGGCAGCAGCTGCACGATCAGCCGGAGCGCTTCCCACTGGAAACGACGGTTGTGGATTTCTGGAAGCAACAGTTTTTGTTTTAATAAGTTGACCTTTAGGAGCCGGGGAATAATTGGCTGGCTAACTCATTCTGAACTAGTCAGGTCAAAAATGTCAATCAATACAAAAAAGAGAAAAAAAAACTTTGAAAACAATTTTTGAAGCTACAACAATACAAGTAAATAGAATTAGAGGGTTTGAAAGGCTTCTTCTACATTTTACATTCAGAAAATAGTGCATAATAAAACAAAAGACTTTTTTAATTATATTACGTGCTATAAAATACATAAAGATTACCTTCTCCGATAACTTACTTTGTGTTTGCAAAAATGCTGGGTAGAGGTCTCTGCAGAGCAGCGGGTCGGGCAGGTCCCGCAGGAACTCCTTCAGCAGCGTGGCCACGTCGTGCGGACACACCGCCGCGTCTAGCGCCGCCTCCTGACTCCGCTCCCAATCCTCACGCAACTGGAAACATTTGGAAATACGATTTATTACAAAATTTTCCAAAAATATAGTTAAGATGGGCAAAGTAACAGTACATCAATTTGATGTAAGATTCTGAGGTAGAAGTAGGTTTATATAGAAAACGGTCACCAAAGCCACCTTCGGTAATGCTTACAAAATTAAAGTGGGGATATAGAAGCTTCAGATTCTAGAAACAGTTATTGGTATTTATGACGTTGCTGAAAGAAGGTAAGTAGCACTTTGACTAACTTTAAAATTAAGCATGTAAATAGTTGGAGTTAATGCATATATATAATGGAACCTAGCACAAGCTTATAACAGGAATTACAATCAAACGCAGCATGACGCAACTAAACGTAACAAAGTAACGAAACTAATCTCACAGACGAATTTACCGCAATATGAAACAGAACCCGTTAAATCCATATTTACAAACCGCCAAAAATACTCAACAAATTACAACACGTAGTTAGTCTATCTCAGTCCGTTAACAATGTAATAGAAATCAGTACCAAACGTAACACTTAGTGTTGGTATAGCAAAGTTTGTAATAAAACCAGCATGTAGGTCAACGGGGCCACTCGGCTGGTGTAACCGTACATTTGAGAAAACATCTAATTTCGTCGATCAGTGTTTTATTCTCTCGAAGTATGTTGATTTCGAGACTGCAAACAAACTGCTGCTTGATTTAGTGTTGTTCGTTCTGTCACTGTGGGAATACTAGTTAAGGAACTGTGTCCTGATCAAAATTGAAATTATTTTCATTTGCTGATCTTCTCATCTAGTGTTTTTCTACAATTTTTGTTCTTCTAAATTTCTTCTTCAAGTGACGTGTAATTTCTTCTTAAAGTCCTATTTGGTCCAAAAAACATTTTATTCAGATTGGCTTTATGGTTTTTAAAGTCAGTTGTATGTTTTTGGTGTTAAAATATTTGATATTTGGCTTTAACTTTGCTTCTTTTTATACCTTTCAGTATAATTACTTTCATCATTAGATGCAAGTGGTGACAAGCAGGAGACTTAGACAACAACTTATGCCTTTTTCATAATTATCCTTCCGACTTATTCCGACATTTAACACAGGTCTTTTAAAATGTACTAAAATATATTTCAACTATAGCCCTTCATAAGAATATAAATAATTCTATCCATGCATCTAAACATGACCAACACTGGAAGTTTAGACTATGAGCTCACCGCATGCATATCGTCTCCATATTTAGAACTAAGACTAAAGCCAGACTTTGTGTCTTATCTTGCCAATCAAGTGTTGCTGTTTCCTTAATTAAGATCTCATCTTTGATAATGATCGTTTGTATCTCGTTCTAATATTATTCGATTGGAAATAGCCTGACATTACTGTTACCGCCATCTGTGTAAGGATCGGCTCGAATTAGAATTCTAAAAAGGTCGCATAGAAGAAGATAGTCGGTTGAATCTAAATTAGTATCTAACAATCTAAGTCTTTTTGGTTTATTAGATAAGCACTAGGTAATCACAGACTGTATAATATTAGCTACGGATACTATTAAATGTTCCTAAATTGCTGTTAATTTGTGGGTTGTTTTTTAATACAAGACTGACTGTCATAAAGCTGAACATAACGAAAATGATTAATTAAAATTACCTGAGACAAATAGAAAATCGAAATTTAAAAAATGGGTGTCATACAAATGTTTGAACGTCCCATCTTTTGCTCGGCTAACCATTAAAAGACCTGTATTCAATACTTCTATGGATATACACCGTCAAGATCTGACCAAGAACCAAAATCTAAACTTGTCTATTGATGGCCAGTGACTGGTATCCTTAGAAAGCTGGTAAAGAATAACCATGGAACTCCCGACCCTCAGTGATCACAATATGATCAAGAATAAGAACCACTTCTCTTAATCAACTTTCTTATCTACTTTCTTATCCTTACCTGTCTAACCCTCTTCTTGGATGCGGAAACCCTGAAGAGGCCAAGCGTGTGCATGCCGTGCCGCCTCAGGTGCGCGAGACACGCAGACACCAGCGCCGGCACCTTCGGCCCTCCGAGACCAGCCTCTTCCAGCCCCGTCCAGCCCCAGTCACCGGAGTCACACGATTCACTCTGTAATTTATGAATAAGAATAAATCATTTATTATTGAATACTTTCTGATAGTTATACAATAAATTAAACTAAACTAATGACCCATGATCAGAAGGCTGGTCTGTATTTTGTCCAAAGAATTAGCATTGCAATGCAACGTGGCCATGCAGCCAGCCTTCTGGGCACGTTTCCTGACTTTGGCAGGGATGAAGATGTCATTTTTGACGCTTTGTAAATTATGTATATTTTTCAATTTGTATTGATATAGTTTTAAAAATGTAAATATTAGAATAAGAATAAATATGTAAATGAATAAGGTGTGTTGATTAATTGACAATCACAGATCGGGACGTCCTCGTGCTTGAAAGCAACCTCGTAAAATTGTTTATTTTGACAGAGTTTCACAATTATGTCGAATCGAAAGATGACACTAGAAAGGGTAACTAACTTCCAACACGGTATGAACTTGAAAAAAGCTGGCATGTGCGGGGCTAGATAATTCATTATAAAAATACGCACAAGTGAACAAAACTTTGAAGATCAAGAAAACCAAATATGAATAAGTATCAATAACATACAGAAACACAGAAAGCTACACTTCAACACGACTTTGTAAACAAAATGTAACATTTTTATTACACCTAAATCTTGTTCTTCATAATTTTCAAGATTCCGCGGTTAGTCCGCTGGAATACGAAGAATTTGTGCCAAATAACAGGTGTTCTGATAATTATGAGTAATTTCGGTAACACCGTGTTAAACGCAACGCTTGTGTACTTTGTGTTAATAATAAAACCAACATTTCAGCTTTCTGCCTACAGAAAATCTACTGCAACAATGTTCAAATACTACAGTATTTAACTACAAAGACATAATTTGTTAACAAACAACTGCTGTCAGCTCAATTTAGATATCTTTAAATTATAAAATCTAATAAAACTTATTCTCGCCAAAATATTTTTTTCGCAGATTTTTACAAAATTGATTTCCCATTCTTGCTCAAGTTAACCTGGCAGTTGCAAGTTGGCAAGTTGACCTGTTGACCTTTAAAATTATGCGTTTCTTTATTCCATCGATTTTTTTTCGCAAAAAATGTGATCTACCACTTTTAAAACTTTACTTAATATTCAATTTACCGTAACAACCCATCACAACCCAACAAATCCCAATCCCAACCCTCCACTCAACTCCGTTCAACAAGGTAAGCAATTTCATCTTATTTATAATAGACATAGTTATTTTAGTTCTGGTATATATACCGGTGCGTTGCCGCGTCATCCGATAATTTTATCACGGCCTTAATGAACACGCCGGGTAACCGAACACCAGTGACGAAACACTACGTCAGAGACGACCTATTGACACTGATACTGCAAGGTTACACTTTATTGTTGGCTATTACTTCTGTTATTTAAGAAGAGAAACGTCAGAACATTTATTTGTGTTCGTCGTTTTGTTTAAACTGTTTCGTTTTTAAATTGGTTTGGTGTAAAGCTTTAGCTTCTTTCCATTTTGTGTTGTGGATTTTCAAAGGATATACCTACATCAAAAAGCACATTATTACAATTGACGGTCTTTTAAATGGGAGGAGGAAAAGAACTTCACGCTTTGTTTATTTATCCGACAATATTAAATGCAACAATCAAAAATTTGAACACCGTTACCTATCCTCTTATTTGCAGTCTTCAAAACTACCTATGTTGACCATGTCCAAGCAGGAATATTTGAAATAAATATTATTACACAAATTTCACTTGAAATTTTATAATAGACACTTCACCTTTTCCGTAAGAAATAACTCCAAGAGCTTCTAATCTCCCAGCATTGGTGGTATCAGTCTTAAAAGCAGTAGGAAACGCTATTTCATGTTTTTGCAAAATTTTATTTTCATAGATTACGTTGAAGCAGAAATAACTCAATGTTACGCGAAACATTGTTAGACTTTTCAGTTTTTTGATGCTATTTTAATGTGTAGGAAAATGTGTGCGAATTATAATTAAAATATTTCGCGGTTATTTAGGTAAGCGTTGACATTGATGATCATCAAAACATGCTAACGGCGTGTTACATTTTGTTTACATTGAATTCTTAATTTAACAAAATGTTTCTTTAGTTTAAATAGTTATAATTATTATAATGGTGACTAGTCGGTTGCTTCGTTCTTAGAAAATTAGATTAATAAATACTCAGTTAATTAGACCCCGACATTCATGTGAAGTAATCAGCTGGTATTAGTCAAAGATACTCCTAAAGGCTTACATAGAATTGAAATGAAATTACTTTTACGGATTTTATCGCGGTTTAATTTTAGATTTTAGTTCCCGACGTTTCGACACCTTTGCAGGTATCATGGTCACGGGCAGACATTCGCGTAAACCTAAGAAACCACTAGGCTACATAGCATTTGTAAAAAACATTGCTAGCTTTAAGAACTCGAATCAGATCTTTCAATATTCTCTATTTCGATACCAAATTCCTCCAGACACTACATGTATCGAACTTCAAGTTTATTTACAAACTGCATTTACGTTTAGACAACAGAACGTTTCTCGTGTATTCAAATAGACTCGTCAAGTCGACGGGAATCGCAAACAAGACGATTCCTTGTCATAACTCGGATTGATTGAGTCGTTCGAATGAGGCCGCATAGCTGGGAAATAGACAACTTTACGGAGAATGTATGTTTGGATATTCCTTCCTTACTTATTAACTACTTATTTGTTTATCCAGCAAAAAAATTGCTGTACTCATTTGGTTAAATATTGATGTCAGGCAAGTTTGGTTCTCAAGAAAGGGCTTTTGCTGCATTTTCGTTAAAGCTGGTACAAACAATTTCGACATAAGATTAGGAACACACCCGTCAAGACTAATTTGACGTCTAAATACAAATGATTAAACCTGAGACTGGTGCTTATTTGACGTTTTCAAAGATTGATCAAGTTATATTTGCAACAGACAGCTATTATACAATTGGTGTAGTCATCATAGGTCCAAACAAGACGTAAAGACACAAATTTAAATGATATAACCACGAAATGTAATCTAAGGATATAACTAACTCATAAACAAATGAGATATCGACAAAACCGTTAACGATCGCGAAATCCCTTAGACATAGCATATTTGCTCGTCAAACCGTCGTAAATCGTAGCCGTGTACATTAGCTGTCATTACACAGGTTCATTGTGTTGCGCGGGGATCGGCGACTGTCATAACTACATTTGGATAATCACCGTCTGGTCGACTGTCTACTAGGTAATGGTATTTTGTTGATAATGGGAACTTTTAAGGTAGCGTTCCGAACGCAAAGGATCAAAATAGAAAATAGATTATTATTGATAAGGTTCCGCGGTCTGCCTTGTCTGTGTGCCCTTATGTTTTATGGTTAACGGTTATACTAGTAGCTAGATAGTTTAAATATTCACAGATGATGTATTTTTGTTACCTCTATGTTAAGGGACTGTTGTACTTGTTTGATAAATATACGAGAATACACTTAAGTAGGTAAATCGTGTGTAGATCGTAGGCAATTTCACATCATCCAATTGGTAAATAAGAAAGGGAACACGCGGTCTTTTGAGAAGAATGTGGATTATACAATGCATGCCTCCAGAGTACGTTGTGCGCAGCAGTTACTGGCAAAGTGATCTCCACACTTTCAGTTATTCGTGCATTTAATCTGAAGTAACTGCAAATTATATTATGTTTTATGATAATAACAAGCTATTCAAGTAGTTTAGTTTACGGTTTAACAATTATGATTTCCGTTTTTGATGATTTTTTTCTTTTGTTCTTTTGTCAATTAATCGTGTGTCATAATAAAGCGCGATTTGATTTGATAAACGGATTTGCTATTGAATGTTTCTACCTATTGATTTTTTCGTAGACAGTTCTTTTTATTAGTGACGTGAGATAAGTTTTACGATTCGATGAAATTTAGCACTTTTCAAATGACTTGTAATTTTGTTTAGCTTGTTAGATTCAAAAACTACTCAAAACTCAAAAATAACTTGTTCTGTCACTTTTTGGAACAATCAAAACACAACAAAAATATAAATTTATCGTCGAGTTTGAAACATACCGAAACTAAATGCGTGCAACAATAAACGCCGGGCACAAACGGTGGCTCACATTGTAATGGTCGTTTACCACATTGTTTCATGGGTAACTGGTTAGCGCCGAGAATTCTGCGGAAAATTTTCTAGCAACTACGATTTAATATGTTCACGGTGCATTACTGTTTGTTTGTTTGTTGTATATTAAGTTAATGTTTTGGTATTTACTTTGAACTTTGTTGTTCTAGATTTTGGGTGATGTCATAGGGATTACAGTTTTCGGCGATTTGGTGTTTGGGAAGAGCATCGAGCATTTCTGGAGAGTTCCGAGTTGTGTTTATTAAGATTTTACTTGTTTTAATAACAAGTTTTATGAGCTTTATTATAAAACACAAAACGATGAATAAGTTATTTATGAACGACGTTAAAATCGTTTAGTTTGTAATGATTTCGTTCTTCTGAAAGCGAAAAAGTTTTCGTCTTTATTATTTTTACAATCAGTTAATAAAACCTCCATCGTGGTACACTCTCCTTGCTAACATTTCGTTACTCTACAATACAATCGTCAAATCATAAATGCAAAGTCCAAAGACGTGTAGTAAAGGTTTGATATGTACATATTATGTCGTAATGTCAGGATGACTCTACATTTTCGAGAAGCAGCAACCTTGCGTGAGCTGACTTCCTGGTAGCACGGAACTAGCGGCAGCCAGGCTGGTGGTGGATAGGCCCAGGTGCAGCGCCGCGTCACGCGTTACGTGTCTTGGCGACCGCTCACGAACTATTTCTGAGCGCTCAAATGGCGAATGACAAACTCGCATTCATACGACCAATTTAACTTGACCCTCCCCTCTTCCCTCCATTCTTTAATCTCTAAACAAAAGGGGGATTCGGATAACAGTTCTAAGGGTCAAGTTATATTGGACGCTGTAATAGACTGGGTTGCAGTAGAAAATAGATGTTTAATGTATAGATTGATCGATGCATCTTTTAATTCATGATTTTCTATTGATAGAGTGTTGTTCTATTTTTGTTTTTTCCGCGTGCTGGTAAAACATGCGTTGCATTTGAGAATGTCAGTTCATTAGGGACCGATACTTTTGTATGAAGTAATACACGAATTAATTACATTAATTACAATTTCAATATTTTTGGACACCGATGCTTTTCTAATACCTACACTTTCTCAACTTATTCCTTCCTTATCCTTAGTGAATAATGCGTATTATGTGTGACAACCGTATTTATAATGGGACGGAGGTAAAGAACAGTTCAATAATTTGAACTGGTAAGAGTCCAAACTATAACTTGTATTTCCTATATAGTGAAAACAGGCATAAAGTGGTCTGTAGCCGATGAATACTTCCCCAGGTCAAAAATAGGTCAGATTTCAGGAAATACCTTATTTAATAAAAGGTGTTAAACAGAGACGTCATGGATGTGCAATATCGGAACTGGTTACGGATACGGATGTACGAATACAATCAATAAGATTCGGATAAAGTTATGTTTGTTTCGGATTTGCCAGTTAAATAAATATCATCGTTAAGAATAGTAAAATATAAAACCTTAAGGTTTATCATTTTACTTTAATTTTTAAGAAGAAAGATAAAGAAATTCTTAAGAATTGGGGATGTTGCATGAAGACTTGACTGATAAAGCTTGTTGCAATATTTACTATTTAATTGTTACACTGTAACACCGGGGCCAGTTCAATAGTATAGTTCATTATTTCGAATAACCGATAGTTTCGGATGGAGTTTCTTGCCCGTTCTTCTCCATAAGAATGACACTTTTAAACCGCGCAACTAGAGCCATCACTGTAACGTTTTGAAAGTGCCTGGTAAACGGCTTACTTGAAATAAAAAACTTTTGATTTAGATTGAATACCAGTACTTACATCGTCCCCCTTCTCGAGGGCTCCGAGCGAGGCGAGAGACGCTCTCGAGCCGCTGTGCTGCTGCCGGCGCAGCGCGCGCTCGCTCTCCACGCATTGCGCCAGGGGGATGCCGAACACACTGCCACCCGTCGACTCTGCAAAAAGGTTTTACGTTTATAATAGGCCCATGGTAGATAACATCACATTGTATATTATCAAAGTTCTCAACAAGGCCTTTGCATGATGGACTTGTGTCCGCTGTACGCCTTTGAAAATTTTACTGGACGGATATGTCGGATAGCCAAGTGGTTAAGGTCACCACGCCAAGCCCACTGAGTTCAAAGTGTAACAGGTTAAGTCCCCACTTAAGACAAGTGTTTGTGTGATCCACGAATGCCAGTCCTTGAGTTTGGGTGCCTTTGTGCATGTTACGTCAATGTTTATGAGACAACCAGCTACACAAGGATTCAATTCTTTAATGCGCGAGTCGTTTTGTTTAAAATGTACTTCTCCCGAATTTGATTCGAATATTTTCAATGAAACTAGTTTTATATCGTATAGAGCTGAAAAGTCCTGAAATATGCCAAGGATGACATTATACCACTACCCCTATTCACTGTTTATCAGTCATATATCCCTTACAACAAGCTCATTGTGGACGATATTCATTTGTTTTCAATACTTCTCGTGATTGTTGGACGGGCTTTTTTAAGTGGTGGGTGAAAGGATATCGTCCTACTCCCACTAACCTGTGTCGACAGGCCCCGCCTCTTTTATGATGTTAACTTTCACACACAAGTTTATTTTTCATTTATATTTGTAAACATATGTTTTAAATGAGAGATATTTTAACATTTATATTATTGTTTGATATAATGAGAGAAAATGTGCATGTGTTTTTTTCTACATCTAAAGCACTTTGGAAGAAGTAAAAGAGTGCCGAATATTTCTTTTTGTATAAATGAAAATGCAAAAAATTAAACGATATTTAATGCACTGCTTTCAATCCACAAATAGGTTCAGAGCATCTGCTTTCCAGTTTAATTTCATTGAATTACCTATTTTTTTTAAATATTTAAATAAAATTATATTGTATTTATACTTATTATGATGTGTGCGATATAAAGCCGGTAGAGGGCGCTCAACGTTACAAACGTGGCAAAGGTCGCAGCTATTCCGAGCACCGCATAGCGCGGCGGAGCGCCTGCGCGTGCGCCGCCCGCTAATGCGGTAGTACGGTACACAGCTTTTGTAAGTATTTTCCAAATATTATAATTTGAATCAAAACACCATTACTGTAAATAGTTATTCTTTTAAATAAGCAGTCATTTGTTGTAGTTGCTCTGCGGATTGATAAATGATTAATCAATTATTGTAAGGTTTGACTAAACGGATAGCCGAGTGCTAAAGGCAAACTCCCAGTCTGTAACCGTGTCGTAAGTTCAATACTCGCGTAGTGCAAGAATTTGTGTAATGCTTATATCTTGCGTATCTTGTGCGTGTGCATGGGTTATCAAGTTGTTCCAAAAATCATGAATTTAAAGATGGACGTTGTAAATATTTATGTAGCCTTCTATAATACTGTTATGACACTCCCATAGACATATTTTCTATATACTTTCAACGACAAATCACTAACAGAACTGCCTTATATTATTGTAACTAAGAAAGAAACGACAGCCCAGCAATATACTCAAACTATTTGACAACACGAAGTACATTCCACAATCTCAAGTGACGATGGAAGTACTCAAAGAGAGCGGGTCAGCTACATTTTAATTTTTGTTAGATGACTAAGTTTTTCTATTTTAAACGTAACAATAATAGCGAAGTTAGTCATATTCTCGTGGTAAGAGGAAGCGAAGTGTTTACATGTAGGTAACAAAATGTATGATGCTCATACAATTGGTATTTTGATAAAAAACATACAAAGTTATATTTGAGGCATTGTTTCTGTGTAGAATACATTTGATTGATGAGAAATGAGTAATACAAGATCGAGATAGATTTTGCTTTTTTTCGTTCTGAGTTTTTGTAGATTGAAAACAGGCTAAAACGTACTTTATTCCGGTTTATTTAGATCTTTTTTACGGAAACCTTACAAATCTAACCCTACTACGAAAAGCTATTAAGCTTATTCAGCTTTCCAGCAATCAATTTACTAGGTATGTTTTTTTCGGACAGCATACTACAAAAACAAATTTTACAGCTCTTAATAGGTACCTTACCGTGAGCTAGGTACTAAAAATGTTATACCGATTAATACAATATACATTTTAAGGCAAATTAATGATAAAAAATCGAGACCTAAGGCCAGTGGGCGTTAAATACGGAGAAATTATGATAATCCGAGCATAAATCAATAACCTACCCTCAAAAAACCACAAAAAATACAAAATGAATCATCACCTATTTACCCAGTTCTTAATGTACTTATAGATAAGGCAAAGAGTCCACAGTCATAGACTCAGGATAATTGGCCGAGGTTCAAAGTAAAAATATGTCGTTATTTACAACAATACGCTGCGAAAAGCGGTCATATTGTATTTTTTTAACTGTTTGCAAATCGTTTAACGTGAGATAAACTAACAAATATTTTCGAGTTGTAAAAACTGTAAGGTATTATGTTTGTCAGTGAATTATGTAATGTTTTATTCATTAACATTCATTTGAGTTGTATCAACAAGCGCTATGATTTTAGATTCTTTTATTTTTTACTCGTTTTCGAGAATCTGTAATCGGTTGTTGAAATAGGATGATTAAGCAAATTACAATCTCGATTTGAATGGTTTGACTATTTGATTTTTGTTCTAATAATTTTAGTAAACAATATAAATAAGCCTAAGTCTTATCAGTCACCTGTAAAACTTTTTAAATATTTATACTATTCATAGACAAAAGTCTATGTCTCTATTTTTTATAGCGTAAGTAACAGTTATCATCACAGGAAAATAGAAAAACAGTCACTAAATACATAATTATTAAACATGTAGAAAATAAATAATCGCGAAACTCATTAAAACGCAAAACCAAACAAGTATACTTTCACACATCTGCATCAATTTTCCCATCGTCCAAGGCTGAACTAACTAAACAAAACTATTAGCAGGTTCCCAAGAAAATAGCAATAAAACGCGCTTGGGCCTATCAAATATGTCTGTGCTCACGTGGGCAGTTACCCTCGACCACACAAGATACAACACAATTGCAAGCAAAAATGTGCCTTACCGCTTTAAAATAGAGGCTATCTGAAAGTTTGTGTTACAGTAGTTGTGTGGTGGAGTGTACAGAACAATATAGGCGGGCGTTGACGGATACTGCTCAAAGCAGCGTCTGCTTCTATTAATAACAATACTATACGTTAGAGTTGGCGCTTAAGATTTTTTCGAAAATATTTTTTTCGTTTTTATGTCCGATCTTTATATCAGATGTGTGTCACTGGTTTGTTTAATTAGTGTTAATGTATAGCTTATTATTTGGTTAAAAAAGAGGAGGGTAATTATTTTTTAAGAAATAGTGGACTCTTATTATCGGCAAAAAAAATAGCAAAAACTCTACCCAACAATTAGACAACAATTCAAACAAATTTATTTAAAAAAGGCTCAGTAAAAAATAAAATAACAACGTTTAACAGCCCTACCATCATCCGATTTTATAAAATCTGGGACGTACATGCAAAAAACATTGTCCAGACATTTTCAAGATATTGTTCCACTTACTGGTAGGAAGCCAAAGCTATCAACAGCCAGTCTGCTGCGGAAAGAAGGTCGCTGTGACCTTGTGATCAGGAACCGAGATGTTATCGATATTATTAAAGTATCGAGAATAATCGAGATCGAACGGTGCGATGATCGAGGCGTGTTTTGTTTTTAAATTTTGAAACGTATACAGCCTGTAGCTGTCACAGTGTTTGACGCTTGCTTTTAAACAGAATGAGTGTTGATCTTCACACAGTGTTAGCTAATCGCTCGAGGTAATTATTTGTTATTTAAACTTTATTAAAAATAGCTTCTTCAAACTGATGACCTAAAATGAGTTAGAGCAAATTATAGAAGAAGTCACATTTAGGAAGTTGTAACGGCTACTTAATGCGAAGGATCAAATAATTTTTCAAGTGTAGACAAGCAAAGACTTTAAGAAAAGTAATTTCTCAACAATGGGCTAAAATGCACATCGATAAAAGGTCGATAAAACAAAATTTATTAATGTTTTTTATCATCGTCCTTAATGACCCCAAATTTTATTAGTTTGTTATAACAATAAGTTCATATGAATTAAAGCAGGTGAGGTTTTGTATCGCCCCGCCCTTGAGAAACAAACTTATAACTGAACCAGAAAGAACGAGTGAAATCGGTTTATTTAACCGACCGCCGAACACGTAAATATTATAAAACGCTAATAACTGTGTTTACATAATAATTACACTAGCTATTCCTGCGACTGCGCTCGTGTTAATTATGTTCTTACATTTGCTAATTACGAGCTATTTAATAAGAAATTCAGTTTTCGTGTGATCATGAATCGTTAGAAATAATTTTAATATTTCAGTTTGTGATCTCGTTGAGCAAAACTGGTTTCATTTGAGTCTATTTTTTGAGAGTAAATTACACTTCTCTGCAAATAAACAAACATCGACTACCGCAAGTAGGGTAATTAAACCTTGAGTCGCGGGCAAATCATTTAACTCATATGCACATAGACACCCAGACACAGGATAAGCATTTATCTCGCATTGTGGCATTGAAGTGACGACCATATCCTCAACCATCGGCTATCCGTGCATTCAATAATTGTATGTATAAAATTATACAAAACAGAAAAACAGGTGTAGATTGATAGCTGCATTCGGTATAATTCTGTGGAAATAGAAAGTGATACCAACTAAGGTTGTCTAAATCCTTTTTTTTCCTTGGACATCCTCATGGACTTTCTCCGCCCTGGGGAAGGCGGAGAGGTGTGCCGGACTCTTACAGGCTAAAACCACTGGAGTGCTTCACCCTTCCCTTGTAACTGAGTCCGCATTTATTTATTATTACCAAGGGGACGCAATGCAAACTACCGCGAGGTTGTCTAAATCATGGGCTATCTTTTGCCCAACTGAGACTTACCTATGAAAATCTATATTTATCGACAAAACCGCAATAAAAACAATAATATCTTTATGACCGCACAACACGGTAACACGGTCCATTTTCCTTAAGCTATAGAAAGCGGAAGTTATTTTTATCAGAGCATTTGCACGGCATTCAAGGAATTTACTCGTCATACGAAACGCTTGCAAAACTATACTACAACTGTTTTATACGATACTCAAGTTTAAGTATGATTGAGGCTAGGTTATCAAATGTCACTAAAGTGAAGAAACAATAGATTTCATAAAAAAAATGATTTAATTGTTAAGTTCGTTTTCGTAAGGATTTTTGACTACAACAATCATGTTTTCTAATGAACTACATGATATGTTTCTTAATAAAGAGCATATTGTTTCGGATTGGCTAAACATTAATCATAAATACTTGTAAGCATGTAACGTAGAATATAAATATCAACGTATTCACTATTAGTAAACCTAAAAGTCTTTAAAAAACCCCTTTTCTCATATGAAACCCTAATATATTTACAGGATGCCTTAAAGTTTTAAATTAATAGAGTAATGTAGCAAGGTTTCGCCATTAACTTATAAATAGTCACTGTTTCGACTACTGCTAATTTCAGGGACATAAAATTCGGGGAATCCCTAATGATTTGCTGTGACAGCTCATCTAGTCAGTATAATAGACGACAAGTCAAATACATGTTATTGAATCTTAATATTCATTTAATGTTTCTTAGCATTTGGGTTTCCTTTTGAATATCTTTATATATGTCGGTATAACGAGCACTCCTGATAGCATAGTTTTGGGACGACTTCAAAAAGTAAGAGGTCTTTTTTTTTACCTCAGAATTTCGGAGTAAGTAAATTTTGTTGATTCTTTTTTAATTTAATGCGAAATTAGCTTTCATTTGATTCCAAAAAAACTGTTATTGAGTTCAAGTCGGCAAATACGTTTTGGCACAGTCTGAAGGATGCGTTTTTTGTGTAAATAAACTGTATCGGTCTTTTTAAGGTAACTCTTTTTACAATCATAATAAAGACCTGACGCACGTAAAATTACGAGTATTAAGTCATTTCCAAAATTTTGCTTTAATATACCTTTTAAGTATTTGGAAAACCTTTGATGAAATTACATAAATCATTTTGCAGGCAATCGGTAGTTTGATACGAGTATTGTTGATAGCGCGCGTTGTGTACGCTTTATAGTCTCCGAGTGTTGGCACGGTGTCAGACCGTCTGAATATTTGACTAGTCGCCGGCCCCCGCAGACACCGCGTTCTCAGGAACTTTTTTGTTCAAAATTCTCTTTCAAATTTATTTTTGGGGTAAGTAGTGAAATTGGTAAAACGGTATACTTTCAACAGGAGATGTTGGTATGGTAGACTTGAAAAAATTGAAACCCGTAACTAAAAATACTTTTGAATTATATTTACGCTTCCAAGTATATACTCTTTATACATTTCATCATATTCATTATGAATATCAGAGGCATTCAATCCTAACGTCAGCAGATTATACCGTGAAAAAAAATCTGATTACTCCTCATCGTTACAATCCAACACATGATATTGACTCCTATATAAGATTCTTTGAAAGTTATTTAGTAAACTATGAATATTAAACATATCGTCATATACTTCCAATAGATAAAATAATAACTGCAGATTACAAAAGCAACATTGTCCTTAATTTTCAATTAAAAATACTTACATGCTGAACCCAAATCTTCTCTTTCAATACATACAGTTTTTTAAGACAGATTATGTTGGCGCGTCTCGAGACAATCCCGGCAAACAATGCGCTGCCGGGGCTCGGGGTCCACTCGGAATCCACTACACAACATCAATTACTCGTGTTTGCAGTGGACTGAGCTATGCGCGTCACGACAAACTAATGGGACGTTTGTTAATTTGTGTAAGCAAACGATTACGTGTCTAATGGCAGTTATTTTTCTTAATTTTTAATTTGTTTATCTTCATCTTATACTTTATTGCGAGGTGATTATTGTAACTATCGTGAGACTGATTCTTTATTAAATGATGTAACGGTTTACTAACGCATGTTTTTCAGAAGTGCCCGTCTAGTTTCGGACCAGACCGGAGTCCTTAATCATGAGCTGACGCGGCGGGGTCGGTCAGTTCGACAAATTTACTGTCGGGTGTTGGGTTTAGATGTAGATGTTATAAATTTCATTGCACTCTCGGTTTCTAGAGACCCTCGTTGAATAGCTAATGTCAACATTATCTAGGCAACCAGGATCAATCCAGTTTCTGGGTTGTATTTGATTTAGAAGTTTATGTTCAGCAGAGTGTGTTGAAAACTTTTATGCAAGTGATACATAGTTTGAATGAAGTCTTGTGAATACTAAGTTTCTAAATAAACTATTTTATTTTCCTGAACTAAATTTTTAGTAGAGTCGTTTGCGTATTCGACTCAGATCATAGATAAAAGACTGCAACAGACAAACAACTTTCTACTATCGTTACAAAACGTTTCTCAGTACTTTATGCAATAAACTGCTTCGGGTAAACAAAAGCGCAGCGATCGTAAATATTTACAGTTCAATCACTCAGGTAGACTGTGCACCAGATTAAATGCAAAGAACAAAGTTTTATAACTATTCCATTGTTATTATGATGGGCATCTATTTGAAGGATTCTGTCTTTTAAGTAACAATTAAAGTTCTAACACTGCACATAAAAACGATTAAAAAAGATTTTGTTATCCTCCAATTTAGATTCTAATAATTGTAATCTATCTTTAATTTGTTACAGCAAAACTCTAGTTTGTTTATAAGAACATGAAAATTTTACATACCGTCAGGCAGAATACTCAATACTCAATAATTTATTGCGTTCCATAATATATTTACATGATGATCTTAAAAATATAATAATACAGAATCATTATGGACCCTGTCGGGCACAGCAATATATGAGGCTTCTTACCAATTGTAACACCTCAATGTATTACCTGCATTCCAAGCAAATAAATAAATCTATTTTATTCTAGAATTTAATTTTCTTTTTGTTAAAAACGTCTCGCACGCTAAGATCCTTGAGAGATCTAAGAGATTAGATCCTCGTGTCGCGGTGGTTTCACACACATTCAAGTCACATGCAGAAATACACTAAGACGCAGAACAAGCGTTCGTAGACCACACAATGCTTGTCCTAGGCGGGTATCGAACCTGCGAAACGTCAAGCATATAATTTTTACCTTGGTAACATAAACCACTCGGCTAACCGTACAGTTGCTTATTTCGACGTACTGGTTACATATAAAGATAGTTATTATACAGAAATGTTCCTCGTATTGTTCAATTATAACTGAACCAGTTACTGCTAATCGGAACTGTTTAAAAGAAGATTAACAGCGAGTTTAAATTATATGTAGTTGGTTGTAATAAAATAGCGTCACGTGACAAGGATTATATTCGAATAAAGCTTGAGCCGACATCTTGACTTTTATGCCCCGCGCCGTAGATATATTAGATTCCACGAAACAGCGTAAAATTGTTTTGTTTTAGTTTTTTTATGACTTAAACAGAATTATACGTCACGATCTTGCAAAGTGAATCGATCATCTTTTTCCTTGATCATACAACATTTGTTTCTATAGGTAAACTTTAATGAAAATTTAAAAAAATGTTCTTTTCAATCAAAAGAAGCCCATTATGGGAAGTCTACAACCTTAGCCTTACATGTAAGTTTGTATAATAGTGTTATTTTACTCTATACTTCTCTAATATACCTCGGCAAACTAGGCTTAACTCTAACGATCAGACAAGAGGAAAAGCAACCGTCTCCAGAAAACATTAAAACCCACTGAGCAACTGTTTCAAATTAACACGAAACGTCATCACATCATAACAAACTCGAACATTGTCATAAATAACGTCCAGACGATAACACGTCCGACCATAAAACATGATGACACTACTCAAGTATTGAGTGACGACTCGTAAATATTTACTATCTGAGCTTTAAAGTGATATTATTGTAGTTGAGGAAGCGAGACAGCACTCTACATTACATAGAGCGGCATCTCTTTCCCACAACTGCAATAATACAGTTTTACGAGGATGTTGTAGGTGGTAGTATAAATGTCAGGCATTTACAAACACTAGTTTACGATACTCTGGTTTACATTAAATTAAGTGGTGCAAGTCTTAAAGTAATTTTGCACGTTGTCTACATGAAGGAATTTTGCATGTATTGAGTCACCTCAGAAATGATCACTGGCTGGTAAGGCTGGTATTTGTGTTATCCACGCGATTCGTGTGATTTAAATGTTTTGTAAAAACGCGGGAAGTAATAAAAAAGTTCATGCTCAACTCGACTGAACCAGCTAATAGATATATGCGTTCAATTCTCTCCATTGAGCAAAATGGTGCTACGAATTTCCATTATCTCTATCAATAAACATTTAAAAGTGAATGCAGCTTTCCAAGATATTTCTTTAGCTAGACAACTATTTAATATTATTAAAAATAAAATACTTTCATCTAATTGAAAAGACGAAAAAACCCCATCAATTTACATTTCTCTCTTTTCCACGTTACGCCAAATCGTTGTTTCTCAATTAACACATCGCGCTGATTTATGAATGTTTTCAAAACGAACGATATAAAGAATTCAACAAGAAATGTATCGTCGGATATTAACGTTCATGTGTATCTAATATAGGTACGGTCACACAGCTGTTAGCTTAGAGAAAATATTGAATGATTTCGAAAAAGGTCATTAAAATTATGTTTATTCTATTTCTTCAAGCACCTATTTTTTAATTTCATTTTATTTTTAAAATGTTTTCTCAAAGTACATCTTCAATTTACCTTTTACTACCTAACCTTCAACTATGATGCACAGATTAAATGCCTACGACATCTGCTACGGCGTAGGCGTCTACGGAATGTCTACATATTGTTTACGGGCTACATTTCTAAGGTAAGTGGCGTAGCTGTTGAACAATTCCAATCGACTGACGACTGTAAAACATTTTCAATACATTTGCTAGCCGAAGAAGAAGATAGCAGCGATACAGGCAAGAAAACGAATGCATGACTAAAGAGGTATCCCCAATCGTAGGATGTATAATTATTGTGTACAGCTTAACTGATGATGATTACTTAGATAACATGTGTAATTTGGACAATCATGTTTACGGGGAAAAACAAAAAGAAGTATTCATTATCATAAAAAAAACGTGACGGATATTGAAAAAAGAAATCATTGTCCCTATTGCAAGAAAAAAAATACATTATTCCTTTTGCAAGTTTTTTAAGCAAGTTAAAAATAGTGGACGTCTAGTAAATGTTTCATCGTTAACGTAATCGTTTCCTTTACTCCTCCAAGTCTTTCATATCCTATAATTTCTTATTGTTGAGAGTATATTAAGCGTATTGCACTAACCTTTATCCTTGTCGGCGTCTTTGGTGCGGCTCTGGTCGAAGAAGCCGGTGGTGAGCGCCTTCCTCTTCAGTAGGTACGCGCGCCGCTTGGGCTTCGTCGCCGCCACTGCATTCTCTACAATGTAAAGACTGTGTTACTGACTGGTTTTGGGAGATACGAGAAGTCGTGATGAGGTAACATCCACAAGTGGAAGACGACTGCGGGTATACCACCTCAAATTACGAGTAAATATTATTAGGGATGAATCCAGCTATTGCAGCAATTAAAAATAATGTCAAGTAAGTACATATTTTTTGCCCTTTTTTCATTTATTTTCGTTTTGTACGGAACCACTAGTGTCGCTAATTCTAATCGAATTAAACCGGTTTGTTGCTGCTGTAGAAGTAACATGAAGCACTGCAGAACGAAGCTCGACCTCTTTTTACAACAGTTACACTATTCCTAAGGTTTTAACAAATAGTCTACAAATCCAGGATAAAATAAAGTTTTGTTTACATCTCAAAAATGCCTTCATTACCCACTATTCCAAAGTTTACAACCATTCATGGCTTGTGCCTGCCCTCTCCCCTCTCTTGGCCTCATTGATAATCACTTAATTATAGTCGCATAATATTGATTGTAATCAGCTGATTAATAACGTCAAGGAATTGATAAGACAGTGTACTTTGTAGTCAGATTATGTCATAATAAGTACGTATTGCACGGTAACCACGGTTTGATGACTGGCTCCTGAAACTGGTACGTTTCGTTTTCATTTCGATTTGATTACCGATTTGGTCCTGAACTACTACTTTCGAACTAAAACTCGTATTGCTATCCAGTGGTATCAGTGCCGTTATCCATCGTCGGTCGGCAGTCGCCATTTTTTAAACATTTCGACCTTTATTCAACAAGAAACCGATCTCGATTCCATCACGAGCAAACCGTTCGTTTTTCTTAACATAAAGGGTTAATCACTGCTTCCATCATTTAATGAAGAAGTTCGATAGCCTCTTGCTTTATTTCATATCGGACAAAACGTAATAGAACTCTTTATTACTCCATACCAGTGCCCACACATTACTAGTACCTAGTTATCCTACTCAGTACCCACTTAACAAAACATTACTCATATAGAACAAGCTCAAAATAACAGCGAGTGAATCGGTCTCGTCGCACAAACAACGTGTAAGCAGACACGGGAACGCGACACTTGTTTTGATGCCGCAGGTCACAACCCTGCTCTATGCCAACACTTGAATATCATACAATAACAAATAGATTTGTTGACGATTGTTTTTTTGCATGGATTTTTATTACACTTTGAAAATTTGTTGTGAAATCTTCATAACGTAAAATTTAAATGACTGCTCGGATAGCCTATTGGTTAAGGTCATCGCGTAGCAGAGGCATTTGTGTGACCCACGAATATTTATTTTGAGCTTAGGTTTGTCAAGTCACACAAGAATTGAATGAGTTAGAAAAAATGCTAATAGCAAGCTATCGACTCAAAGATTCGAAACAAAAACGTTAAATACTTCGGTATTTTCATGTGTGCAAAAGTGCAAACTTTACTTATTATTGGTATTTTTAAAATAACCCTACAATACTTCACATAGTTCAGAAACTTTAAATCGAACGATTCCAGTCCCTTTCCAAAGTCTCTAAACGTAAAATAGCACGATAAAACTATTAGGCCACAGCTAATAATAACCCAATTATTTCGGTCCCACAATCATGAAAATAACAAAGTCATGATTCACTCGCGAGAGAATATCAGACAATGCAGTTTACAGGACACATTCCGAACTATTTATAGAAACGCATTAGTGAGGGCAGTCATGTGATTACCTGTCATTTGGAGTTTAATGGAAAAAGTTAGAAAATATCGTCAAATTAGCTTGTTTTAGATAGACTAACAAGTAGCACGTTTTGTTAAAGGTTACGGTTTGTGCTGCCCGCCCTTCATCATATAAAGGTAGATGATGTGACTAGTTTTTGAAATGAGTAGTGCTGAGACTAATATTTTAGTTTGTTTAACATGTAGTCCGTAGAACAAGGTAATGCAATCATTGCAATTGCTGTTTTTAGTGCTTGAAGATACATTTTGATGGACTAACCCTTATATATTCGACCCATCTAAATCTTGAAAAAACTAATCAAAATACAGCGACACACGAGTCTGCAAATGACAATTTTAGAATTTTTATAATAACTATCGTGAGACTGATTCATTACAAAATGATGTAACGGCGGGATTGCGAGTCCGCCGCGTCTGCTCATGATTAAGGACTCCGGTTGGGTCCGAAACTAGTCGGGCTACCCCAATAAATACGCGTGAGTAAACCGTTATTTTATAAATTTTAGAATTAATTTAAAAAGAAATTACTAAACTGTACAAACACTACAGCTTGTTTAAATTAAAAAATTATATTTTTCCCAAATCTGTTTATTTTAATAACATGTTATAAAGATAGCTATCAGTGCGGATGTCAGCGTCGCGAAGTGCGGTGGGCGCGGGAAATAAGCGGAACGAGCGGCGCCCAGCGCTGCGCCCGCGCAGGCGGGGTGCCGCGGTAATTATACTTCTAATTATATCGAGAATACCTACTCAAAATATGTATAAATTAGTTTTTTTTTGTATAAGTGCCACGTTTAAGCACTTCCCGGTACCACGTCAGTCGCATAATTGTAAGGTAAGACGGTAAAAGGTTTTCCATCCCTAATGATAAATTTGCTCTAAACTTACATCTAGAACAACATGCCTTTATAATAATTAAGGCTTTTACTAAGTGTTCGACAGTTCCCATAATTTTATTTGAATTATCTATAAGTAAAATTGCAAACGTGCACAAGATTTCATCACAATCATTAAAAAGCGACACAGATATTGCACAATATAAGTCAGTTTTAGCTCAATATTAATTGGTATATAAACCGTAGCGTTATTTAATACACACACAATGTCCAGCGAAACTAACGAGCATTTTCTAGGAAATATTCGAATGTATGAAAATTCTCAGAAGCTTCCAAAGTAATATTATCCAAAGTATAATCAAATCAGGTGTGTAATGGAAATTCGCTTTTTCTATTTCACATCTTAGTATTAATAAACGCGATGTGCGAAAACAATCGGCCAAGACTCGTTTAGGCGAGGCGGCAATATCGTCGACTATGCTATACATTGCGTTATAACACAGCTCTGATCGTCATTAGTCATGTATTATCGCCAGCAATGTATGCAAATTGAATAAAACTCGCCTTATCCAAATGCGCTTTTATTTACGCAAGCTTAGTGTTATGGTACTTTAAAGTATAAAATATGAATATGCAAATGATTGTAAAATATTATTCTACAATAGTTTGGATATTTCAAAGTTCAATTCTGATGGTTAGTTTAAATTGAATCGGGCAACCTGACTGGATGGAAAAAGAGAAGTAACGGGTGTTATAAAGCACGGATACCAGATGAACTCCACGAATCAAGAATTGCACCGTTATTGAATCGAAAATCAAAACAAAGCTAAACTTTAATTTCACTCTTGTCTTCAAGATCTGGTATTTTTAAACTATATATCTCTAGGCTATTATTTTAACACTCGTCCCAAAACAACAACTGACATACCTCCACAACATTTCATAATGCTCCATATCATTAACTGTTACACCGCACTTTACTCGCAGGCATTTATAACTCCATACATTCCAGTAAGTATCACACAAGCCCCTCCTCTCATATTATTTATGTGTTTTTCAGGCGAGCGTCAACACTAACACGAGATAACATTATAAGTCTGAATAAACAGGTACTAAAAACATATGATTAATTAATTAAAAACTATATTTTTTTTGTCTTTTCAATGGCGTAGTCAGGGTCTAAAACTTCTTTGTAGCGAATGTGTGTTGAAATTATTCCTAACTTCAAGAGGTTCCTATTCAATTTTGGCCGTGTATACATATTATAGTTAAGACAGCCATGTGTATGGTTAGATTTGTGATTTTATATATTTTAGCAGTTATAATCATGAAAAAAAGAAAAATAAAGCAATAGCATCACGACTAATGGAAATGTTTTTTGGGCACTGCATCTGGAGGACGGCAATGTTTTGAATTTATCACGTTCAGGTTTTTATTAATTCAAACGAAGTCACGGTAAGTTAGTGTTATTGTTAATAAATAATTTTTCATATTTCTGCACTCCGGGAGTCATCATAACTTATTACCTCAAACCGTTTGATGCGAGTGTAAATTGACAATTAGTGGGAAGACGATATGAAATGAGTTTTATTTATATTTTAATGTGTATAGTTTTACTTTTTGTGAGTAATGTTATAAATTAAGTATAATCAGACTGCAAAATGATAAAGTGGTATTAAATGATATGTCGCGAAGATACAAAATCGTAACTAAGTAATATAAAAATACAAACAAACTGTAAGAAAAACATAAATTTTTAAGAGTATTAATATTGAATAACTTCACACTTTAGTCCTTATTGAAATAACTTTATGAAAACATCCTCAAATATGCTTCTTTGAATTAAGCGCGTGATAAAACGGTGTCTATTAAAATTCAATGGACTTTTAAAGAGCGCCGAACGGTTTCTCAGCTACTATCACAACATTTGTTCATTTCGCAAAAAAAAAAATACAAAAAAGAACTCATAATACCAACATTTCAGCTATTTCACAACTACAAAAAAATAAATAGACATTAGCACCTCATTCCCGAATTAACCCAAAAATAAAGTTTTCTTTAACGCAGCAATTAATATCAATAATTATGTTTAGATCTTTGTTTACGTTACTTTGATGTCGCGAAGGTTTTTTTAGATTTAGATGTTCATAACCCTATAATAAACACGTCGGCCAGTGACGCGTGACTGTCGCAGTCAAATAACTCGCGGGGACTCGCGACCGATTGAAGTCACGAGTTTGCGACAGTTCGGAATTAATGGGAATAGTGTTATCGGCAGCTTTCTCATTAATATGTCACGGTTAATAAGAGCTTGTTGAGATAAATGCGTTTAGACAGCTTTGTGAGGTTGTCGAATAGTGATGGGATTGTTTTTAATTTGGTGGGAATTTTAATCAATTTATTGGTGATGGTGATTAGTATTGGTTGCAAAATATTCGTGTTTGCGTTTTAGGAATCGCCACAAGCCACTATATTCTAATGATGGTACAACATTGGTAGTACTTCTGCTTTTAAAATAGCTGCGGTGTAGAGCTAGATTTGCTAAGTTGACTATTCAATGAGCGGCAAATTTTCGGAATTTCCAAAGTTCTTTTATACCAAAAAATTATCTTATTTAAATTCTCTCTTGAGATCCCGTGGTAGCTTAGATTCAACAAGACTGATTATAGTTTAGGCACAGCTTATTCTTAAAAAATGTTTTTAGTTTTCGTTTTACTCAAAACTTTATACAAACAAAACGTATCCAATCAGCTAGAAGGTGGCAAGAAACGCTCACGAACTATTAGCAATTATTCTTAAAATATTATCAGGCGCCTTGGAACATTAACAACGCTTGTCTAATAGTTTATAAACTGTATTCAAAATAAACTCGCATAACTAACGCGAAATTGTCTGGAAAGCCATTTTCATATTTAAATAGAGTCTGTTACATAAATTGTGAACCTTTATGTTCTATATTATCTACACTTTAATCTGTGATGTGGTGAGCAGATTGTCGAGAAAGATTTTTTTCGGACTATCTTAAAGATCTAGTCGTCCCTTTCATCCCGCTACTGGGTATCTACGTGGCTCACTTTACTATTTAGAAAGATCTTATTAAAGTTTTCGAGCTTTTCAGTACAATATTAACGAACTTGTTTGCTTAAAACTCTCGATAAAGAATAAAAATTAATCGCAAATTTATAATGTTCATAAATAAAATTGCTTTCAAAATATTCATAACCCAATCCCAGTCGCAGAAAGCCCAGTGTTTCGTTCCAAATGTCTGATCAGACCAAGTCCGCCGGCCGACGTGCAGTCGCGCCTCCGAAATCGACAATTAAACTAAAAATACAGGGCATTCGTCATCAAAACTGTAGCGTCTACAAATTCACTACAATAACACATAAAGCTTTGGAGTAAGATGTCGGTTATATAAAAAGAATGATTTATTTCCATCATGATCTGGGCATGTGTAAAAATAGGCGGTTGCTTATCACGGCGGCGGAGTTCGCGGTTGCTATGGTAACGGGCTGTGGCTTTTTGAGCTATTGTGTTCCACTATCCGATATTATAGTCCTTATTTTGCTCTAGCTTCTAGAAGAACAAAGTTAAAGCAAGAAGTTTGAAGCTATTTTAAATGTGCTGTGTCATTATCACTGCCACTATTCAACATAAAATATGCCTGCCCCTCTAGTCAAGTGAATATATAGAGATGTCAGGTCAAGGTCATGTGGCTTATCGAAACTAAATATCATTTCCATAGATTTAAGTATTGCCGCTTACCCAGAGGTTCTGTAAAACAACCCTTACTAGTAACGAGTATTTATGATAACAGCTCAAATTAAACATTCCTTTAAACTAATTACTCAACAGGTTTTTATATAAGAAAAAAGACATCAAAAAATGATAAACAAACCTAAACCAAGCTTCGACAGCCTATTGGTAAGACTGACTGCCAAATCAAAGGTACGAACCACGTACAAACCAACGAATTTTCGAAATCATGTGAATTACTTTGTGAAGGAAAACATCAAGAGGAAACCAACACAATTGGTTACAAGAGTATGTAAACACTCGTCAGATGCATAAGGGCGGCAAACTATGACACCAGGTTGCACTTCAACCTCAAAAGAAGAGAACCAAGCAGAAGTACAATGGCAAAAAAACTGAATCTTCTCGCACGTGAGTGCATTCCCTTACATTGTCACACGGACGTGACAGAAGTGCGTGCGAGATTCCGCGGCTAAATATAACATAACCTGATTGTTGGGCGCGGATCGGCTTGCGTACGTAAACGTAATGAATGCGCTCCGTGAGGGCGGGCGGGGAGTGAGGGCGGGCGGCGCCCAACACATGTACCGGTACAGGTAGCGATGATTGATGGATCGGAAATTGCTTTTCTACATTTCAAATGCAGAAAAACAATGTCATATCTATCAATGAATGTATTGTTATGTATTGAGAAGATAATTCTGCTTGTTTATCAATATAACTTTTATGTTTTTTTTAATAACTTTTTTGAATTGGGATAAAACTTAAACGCGAAAAAAAGGAAAAGAAACGGACTAACGTAGTAATTCTGTGTATTAAATAAAATATTTCTTACTGGTCACAAGATAACTAATACCAAACCAACCAACAAAAAATGCAGACAAAAATTCAAAGACAAATCCACAATATTCTCAAGATATTAATAAACGAGACTTAACAAGAGAACAGAGACACTATAAATAAAACGTATTAGAATAGAATTGTAGAATCTAGTTGTATACGAAATCAGTCTGCCAAGATAATGACGAAACATTCAGAAAGCGTTATTTACAATCGTACGATAAAACGATGCATTATGCTTGAGCACTAGCGACCGATCATATCAGCTTGTTACCACAAATCTGTCGAGAAGGATCGAGATTAGTGGTGCACGTGTCTTGAGACAATACTGAGGAGTTTATTGAGACAGTCAGTCATAAACTGTGGTGCCATCGTCAAGGTTTTCTCAAGGTGTAAAGTTGGATTTGGAAGTAGAATACTCTTTGCTGTTTGCTCAACAAAGAGGCCATATTTAAACGAGGCACAGATTGCTACAGGGCTTATGTTTGCACTTTATGATTGACGTTTCAATAGTGCCTGGGAAACAGCCCACTTAAAATAAAACTTTTGATTTTGAGTACCTGAACGAAGTTGCGAACGCTAGAAGTAAATGGCAGTAAGCTGTTGTATAATATATGTATATTCACTTTACAGATTGTGCGTTTAATCATCCAGGCATTCTTTTATGACAGACAATATACTAAGGATTTCATCTTTCTAGATTTCTTCCCAATAAATGGAAAAAATAAGGCTACGTATTTTCTATGCACAGCAATTCGTCACTGTACTGAAAACATAGGTTAGTATCAAAGTCACATACCGGCTAAAAAGCCCAGTGCTTTACGTATGCAGTATGGAATTTTAAATCCAATAAAAAAGAGTGACGAATGATTTCCACTATGACAATATTAGCAACGGAATGATTTAGGCAGACGCCCACTCAAATTCTCAATTATAAATAATCTAACAAAGAGAGAGCATGTGATTGAATCGTAAGAGGTAACTTTCGTGGTTGCCAACTGCCTACGTACAGCCGAGCGACTACAGGGCATAAACATAAGGGTGGTTGTACCGGGAGTAACTGCTTCAGGTGTGAAAATGAGTTACCCAGTAAAAAAAAATATGAGTTCTTGTAGATTTTTTAAGTAAAATGTAGTACTCAGCTGAATGCCGATGGTACGGACTCGAATGTGCTCTGGAAATATTATGAAAACCTTTCCCAACAAGATGAAAGAAACCGGTTTTCCAATAAATTCCTGAAAAGAGAACTCTAGCGGTAGTAGGTAATGAGAGTTAAAAAGCCCTAGTTTCCAGAAAAAAAATATTTCCTCAGAGTGAAATAGGTTTAAAGTCTACCGAGGTAGGACCCCTTTGAGAAAATTGTCAACGCACGCAAAAGGGACTGATCATTATAGTTTCGGTGACAACTGAAAGCTTGAACTTCAGTAACAAAATCAGAGCTACCTTTTTCAATTTCAAATGCAAAATAGTGACAGATATAAGAGAACTAAGAAATAAGATTCTCCATTTTCCTTAAGCCTGAGGGAGTTTTTGAGGATTCCCCCGTTTCAAAAAGGGCTTTCCAAAAGTAAAAGTATTTTAATTGTTTTGTTTGGTGTGTTGCCAAATTGTCAGACGGGCCAAGGGTATGTTTAATAGTTTTTGCAATGTATTGAGGAAATGTTTAAAAGTATTCTAAAGGAATGCGCGGCGGTCTGTAGTACTGTAAATACTACCTACTCATTGTTTGGTTTCGTATCAATGTTTTGTTAGTTCTTTTTACTATAAATAAAATTAAATGAGTATTTTTCCTGTATTTATAGAACTTAGGTTACTTAAATATTATTTTTTCGTCTCCCTTGATGGCTAGAAAAAATACGAATATTTCAACGAATAAAATAATTTTAAGTTAAAACAATGAAACAGTCTTAAGGAAAGACTATTTACTACAATAACTTTGTAATGCAATCATTATCAAAATATTAAAATTAAATAATTGTACATAAATAAAACAAATAAATTGGAATAGAAGCGTGCTCGTAAATCAACGCCCTGTATAATGTCTCGCCGTGACGTCAGAGCGCGTCACGTTTGCGTAACGGCGCCCGCGCATACGAATACAACGTATTTTCATAGCACAGATAGATACAGAAGGTTCACTTCATCTTCTCCTGGTTATCGACTGTTACCGTGGTACATTATGTTTATATAGCTATCAGTGTGTCTCACAATATGTTAAAACTTTAATTTGTCTACTTAAAAATTGACTTCAATATATGTATGTTACGTTATTTGTGAAAAATTGTAAAATGAATATAGTCACGCTTTTTTTATTAATGTGCCACTACGAATATATTATTTCTTTTGTTTTTAATCATCGTCTTTATTTTTATACAAAACGAGTCACAAAAACTCATTTATTTCACACAAAGCCAATAAATACATTCACATAAACAAAAAACATTTCGCCTACATTGGATGCGATTCAAAGTTTATACAAGTGGTCCTTCTGTTCCCACTTCAATATATACGTATTTGTTCGTCGGCCATTTTGTAAATAGCACATGTCTTGTATGTGTCAGATATAAATAGCTGGTAGTGGGTCACCTGGTGTGATGGCACTACAGTATTTACAGGTGTTCACTCGTCATTAGTGCCATGGTAGGGGGAGGTACCAAGGAGTTTGTTATAGGGGTTCGGTTAGTTTTTGATCTCGGAAATGGTAGGTGAGGGATTGTTACGTACTACGATAGGTAGAACGGATAGTGGGTGGCTGAAGTTTAATTTTCAGCCTTCTTAAGGTCGGATAGTCAAATTGGAATTGGGATCTAAGTTAAATGTAGTTTAGTAAATCCATATCGTATTATTATGTTAGGAATTACTTTTTTTTTTTTAATTCACGGGTTATCTTCATTAGAAGAGACCCGGTCCTCTTTAGAGGCGTGCACGGGGACACAGGTCGAAAACGCAGAGGCCTTGTTAAAAATATAGTCTAACATGTGATGTATTTACCAGGAATTAATTATTATTATTCATTTCTAATTTCTAATTTTAAAAGTAATTACTTAAAAAAACCGCTATATTATTATAAGAACGCTTATACTCGAAAAGCGTTAGCTCATGAATAAAGACTCCGGTTATGTCCGAAACTAGACGGGCTATCCCGATAAATACGCGTGAGGAAACCGTTATTAAATAAATAATAGAATTATCATGTCAAAAACATTTCTAAATCAATCATGTATTAACTAAAACATTTTCCTAAAGACGGGATGAACTAAACTTTCTCTTCGCATGTTGAGTTCGCTTTGGCTACTAAAAGTTCACAAAACATCAACACTAAAGGTTCAGAGGCCATCAATATCACTTAAATAATTGACATATAAATCTCATAACGATAAAGTTATTGAGATAATAATGGTGTTGTATCGCGACATCGCGCTCCACAGAACTCGGGTTATAACTACAAACAAAGGCGACTGGCATGCGACCAAGTTTCGACACTCGCCTCTCCACAGTTAATCTTAACTCATATCCCGGAATGTAAGGCGCAGGACATAACACTCGAACAGATGTTAGAGGCGATACACGAAACATACTGAAATACAACCTACGAGCAACATTACTCTTGTCTACACTCTTGTTCTGAGTCTGGGTGTCTTCTGCATGTGACTTGAATGTTTGAGAAACTCCCTTCGACACAAGGTTTTAACTCCTTGGTGGAGGTTGTTAGAATAAAAAAAACTACAATGCAAGAAGGTAAGCTCTCCCGACACAATCGAACCGACCACGTGACTTTTGACTCAAATATTGTTATTATTTTTTTGGTTCGAGTTAAATAATTTCTGCAAGTTTGCGTTGTACAAAAATGGTCTTCGATTATGCTTAAGACGACATAACGACAGTAGGTTTCGTTTAATAATCTTTGGGCATGGTATCCACCCTAAAAATGTGCAAGTTTTTCCAAGAGATCTTTTAATACGCCTCCAATATTTATATAGATATATTCAGAAATCAAAATACAACTCAACATAGAAATATAAACAGAATTATGCATAATTTTTCTAGCATGAACAGTGTACCCCTAAGTTCTAACAAAAGAGTCAATTGATTCACCTGTCAAATGGAGCCATTAATGTTCTCTCAACGTCAATAGTTTACTAGCCACCTAACCCTAAAACACTTGAGCCTCTTAACAAACCTATATCGCCTATTTGTCAGCCTCTAATCCCTTCTCCAACATTTATCACCTCGTTAACTCAGGTGTGAAGGGGTTAACTGAAAAATCGACTTTAAACAAACGTTTGAAAGTGATATACGTTCTGACGATCGTCCAATTTATAAATCTGATTTTATATGACAAGTGAGAATTAGTTAGTTTTTATTTTATTTCATAATAGTTGTTTATGATGTGTTTTAAATGAAAGATGAAATAAAGTTATTACACGATACAGTTTTATAAAAACAAAGTTGTGAAATTTTAATGTTTGCCGCAGAACGTGTTTTTGCGTAATCGTTTCGGTGTGAATCGATAGCCGCAGATTAAATCTTCCCGTTCCTTGGCAGATATCAATTCAATAAAGATGAAATAAATAGAAATGCTTTTTGAATTCTACCATTAGCATTACCACATGTTATCAAATGAATATTTCTTAACGATATGCCAAATCTGTTGAATTTTGTAACATTACAATTCTTGGAGTTGTTTTTCGACATTTGGTTTTAATAAACATAAGACAATAGAAACCATTACCAGTAATATCAAAAACACATAATTTACAATTTTGTTGTATTTATACGTAATACGTGTAAGTTTTGTTATGTTAACAAAGATAGTAGTCTTACTACCAATATTAAACGATTGTCCAGATAAGGCTAATTCACATCGCTATATATACCTAAGCGCTTAGTGCAGCTTTTGGTGCGTGCTGTGCAGCAACGGCTACCCACTTATCTATACCAAAATACATACATATCGCGGTACTAACCTTCTGGTATCTTGATGGCGGTCCCAAGGTTGATCTGCTGCAGCCTGGCCAGCGCCGCCTGCTGCAGCGCGCGCCGCTCCACCTCGCTCAGCGTGAGCAGCGACGTGTCCGCGAGGCGCACGCACCGCCCCGCGCCGTCTGCCCAGCAACAGCTGCCCTGCACATAACGCGTGACGTCATCATACCACACACACATCTCACTGAAAGGTTCAATCTTTATAGGTCGATAAAGGATATAAGAAAATAAGGAGAGCGAGTAAATTAGGGTATTGAAACTGTCCATGCATAAACCATTACGCCGAGCTTACAAGGGTAAAATGAAACAGGACGCGTTTTAGTAAAGCGATGGTGTCTTGGATCAGGTCACCTTCTCCGCTCTAATATAACGAGGGGGTTGATGATTGACCTTTGCGTCATGCTTGTGAACGGGTGCTGCTTGCGATGGTTGGTCGGTCTGCTGATCTTACTCTCAGTTGCTAATTCTTTAATTTCATAGTGGCTTGTATAGACTTTAAATTTGTTTATCTGACACCGTACAAATGTATTTATTTTATTATTGGTTATTGATAGATATTTAGAGGTGGAGGATGGGCGCATATGGGAGCTGTCAAAAAGTTCTCGTTAGTAACTTAGTTTGAATAATAGATTTTTTTCTACCAATTTTCAAGATACTGAAAAAGAAAAGTCAAGCAAGTCACCTCAGACAGCCAACTCAGTTTTTTCGAGCCAATAAAAATAAACAGCATACATAGGAAACTAACATATTTAGCTATTCATTTTATTGTACTTGACAAGTCTTTTTATAATTGGCCAAAAGCTACGTATTTTTTTAGGGTTTATACAGTGTCGCAATGTGCTTCTAAATTGCAATTTTAATAACAATGGATGTCCACTGAAACTATGAACCTCAACCAAACCCTCAACCTAAACAAAAACATTTCTAAAAATACCCAGTACTGTAGGTATAAAAGTTAATTCTAAAGGGCGACCTTGGAATGCCGAACTGCCCACAGCGCACGTGATACAAAAAAAACCGCAACAAATTAATATAAAACAGTAAAGTGCTGCCTGAATGAATACTATCACGTATCTGTCGCGAAACATTATGTAGTATATTATTAACAGGTGGCTCTAACATAATATATGTATACACGACACTTTTATTTGTACCCACGCGTTTATATAGCATGTTTAGTGTGTTATAAACTATGCTGTTATTGGCTGTAGCCGTTACACGTGTCGACTTAGTGTGAACCTTAGTAAGAAAATCTGTTGTGAGGTTATGCTTGTTAGTTTAATTTGTTAATTGCTGTGTGTTTAGTAGTTCCGTGTAAGTGTGAGAAGTGAAAAAGTCTGGCAACCAGTCTTATTCAGGGGTATCGTGTCGCCCAGGTTACTGGGTTAAAGAGGTTTTATTATATAGGCAGTCGCGCCTTGTAACACTGGCACTTTTAGCTGTGTGCGGTTGTGCAGGAAGCCGAGCCCAACGTATGGAAAAGGCTAGGAGGATGATGAAGAACCACTTTGTTTCAATTTTTTAATGTAAGAAGTATATATAAATAGAGTACTTTTCTCTCACTATCTTATCGCAATAAAATTTTGAAGTTTTTCTCTGGGTTTAAAACAATATTTAGAATAATCAGTAAGAAGTAAGAAAGAAAGTAGTTATAGAATTCCTGTAATTATCTGCACATAAGACATACCGAAGATTAGGTTCATATGTTAACTAAATAGGCGAAGCTTAGGAAAAGAAACAGTATTAAAAAATTGAAAACAATGACCTTCCGACAAATAGGCGCCACTCTATACAAATATAATATTTAAATAAAACTCGCAGATACATACATAATACGTACATCCACAAAACATCTAAGCAACAGATGTTAAAAACAAAACAAAGCGATACAATTTAGGTCACTTGTCAAAATTAGCGGTACACAGAGTAAAAACAGGAAAGCGTAAATGAGTAATTGTGAAAAAAAAATAAAGTTTCGCGTTTTCAAGGCAATAGAACCTTGAACATTTGAGAATGAATGGTGTGGCAGTAGAGAGATGACGGCCGGAGAGGAAGGCAAATAAGCAAGCATCTCTATCTCCACAAACGCTTTCGGAATAGGTCAGGATATATAAATAAAAATAGATTTTGGAAAAACAGTAACCATTGTTATACTACCTTAAATGTTCCATGATTGATGTTTTTTTTTGTTTAAAACTATGGAGAGGATGTAAAGAAAAGTTCTGCGTGACACGGCAATTTATAAATCCAAAGCGCAGGCAAAGTCGTAGCCGACAAGATTCATAAAAGTGATTATTGACAAAAATAAAGTATTGTTTGCCTATACTTTAAGAAATCGTCAATAGAGCAAGTACTTCAAACAGTGCGGACGTTTAAAAAGAAACGTGCGTCACACTATTAAAGAATATTTGTTTGTCAACTGTGTATGTTTATCCCAATAATGTCATGAGTCTTCGTAGTGCGGGCTAGCATCGTGACTAAACTATAATAAACACAACATAAACTGCGGAATAAATAGTAAGCGGGCCTCTAACATCTAACAAATTGATGCAAAGAACTCATAATTTTGGTAAATATACAAACGAAGACATTATTATGAAATATATTAATGTTATTGTGCCGCGGCTTCGCTCGCTTTAAACTTGTTTATTTGCTATTAAATCTGATCTGTTGGGAATGCTTAGTGCATTTTTATTACTATAAAATACTGAATTAATTGTAAATATCTGTTTTAAAGTCAAAAGGGGTCCTTTTTGCAGCTTTATGAAGAAGCTTAAAATTTTATTTTTGTAATATCATGTGTTAGTAAGATACTGTTTTTCTTTTAAACTAACACTTCATGTCAAAGGCTAAAAGCTACGATTCGCTGTCAGTCTCTTATTTTTCAAACATTCACAGTAAATATCAATTGATTTGATTAAATGTATCTGCCCTTTAAAAAAAAGAATTTAAAAGCACACATTCAATTAATTTCCTCATGACGATTAATAACTACTTATTTCAATAGTTGTGTTTTCTCGCAATTCATTAAAAAAAAACAGTTTCAACCGCTATCAAATATTTTGCGCCTGTATTAAACACTATTAACACGTAAGTGCTTGAGAATTAAATCTCCGGAATGTCCACGCAGATGACTGTGTGAACACTAAATCATTTTTATACACAGTTTAATTATATGAGGGTGATTTACACGAGCACTTTACATCGCTACATTATAACGCCAGGCGCCTCGCGCTTGAATAGAGTCTAGTTTTAATAGGCACTTTGTTCCTAATGTTGTCAAATAATCAACGAATTCATTATTCGTTTGTCTTCACGATGTACTAAAAGGTGAGGAAACATCTGAATTAGCTGTTGTTATTTAAGACAGGTGGCAGGAGTGATATGGAATAGAGTAGCCCAGCACGGACAAAACCGAAAGAAAGCTCTACATACATATTGTATTAATTAATTCAAAAGCTTAATAAGAAGTAAGACTAAGTTTAGAGATCATTTTGGTCTTTCTATCATCATCATCATCATCACTAGCTTTTGTCAAATATATTGTGTCGGCTTCTAGCTAGCTTCTAGTCTAGCCGCATTTAGTTAAGTACAAGGAGCGTGTGCCTATCTGACTTCCTAAATATAAGCCGTATTAATTTTGACTTTTACGTGGGATTCGATATGTAGGTGTTTTTCTACCTTCGCCCCTTCAGTAAATACTTGAGAATATTAGAATATTATAAACGGATTCACTCATAATATATTCGCGCTATTATTTAGTGATACATAACCAGTCAGTCGGTCGGTCTGTCACCGGCGGAATATTAAAGAGGTGCGACTGAGTCAGTGATTTAATAAATATGTTGTGTCTCACTCCCCGCCCACATGCTTCTACAATACTTTAGTTTTAGCGGGAAAACTGAACACGATTATATTTATGTTTATTTTTGTTATTGTATTTTCGCGTAAGCTGCGCATATTTGTGATTTGCTTGGGTTTTTCGGTAAATACTTTGAGCAACGAATCATTGATTTTTTGTAAGTTTGTTTTAGACGTTTGTCTACTAAGCATAAAAGTAGCATACAAAATTCACGAAGAATCTGCGCACGATTTCTTATTTTTGAAAGAGAGGAACTAAAGAACCCCGTTATAATTATTAAAATGTGTTCGCAATTTCGTTTCTTGACACTAGCCAATTAAAAAGAATGCTTAATAAATAAACTAACTATTATTACTAAACAATTGCTATCTATATATGATAGCTATATATGATAAATTACATATTAAGTAAAATCCAAGGAGATGGTCAATGTTACTCGTTACAAATCAGGCAGCCGATAAAAGATAAACGACATAGTGAAAGGAAAATAGAACGAAAAATATGACCGATAGGCATCTAAAATAAACCGGCATGACTAACAAAAATCAGAAATAAATAGAAAAACGATGCACCAAATGATTCAGTACCAGGGGAACAGAAAAAGCGGCAGGTGGGATATCTAACCTGCCTGGCAATCACAAGAAGTATTTTAGCCAAAAAGTATAATTACGCAAAACATTTTCTTATTAATAATATTCGGATAAAATGTATTTCTGGATGTGTAAATATATACGTTTATATTTAGAATGACACGAGTTATCTGAAGCGGGAACGGTTAACGCAGGTGCATCGGCACGGATCGCGGACCATTTTAGCCGGCGCGGGATGGAATTGGATTAACATACTTACATACAAATACTATACGACTGCTAAATATTTACTGACCGATGAATGAAATTGGGAAACACTTGGGTAACGGATGGACGATAATAAAAGATCGGGAATGTTAGGATTGGCTTGAGCATTTCTAAAAGAAGATTCGGGAATTGCATTGTCGGTAGGTAGTACATTTGTAAATATCGACAAAAAGTTGTGCTCTGAAGATAAAATTGCAATTTTGCGTAGTTGGTAATGGACATAAGACTCAACTTGGATACCTTTTGGATATTGCATTGTTATTTTGTGAAACAGAGATTTATTTCTGATATTTAGCACTTAGGAAGCGGTGAATAGATGGCTATAGTCTATATTATATGATTCTTTGACGTTCAATCGATTTTGATTTTAGTTTTTCAATTATAATATTTAATTACTTATACGTAATCATATATTTTTGAAAATATTTATTAGCAACTAAAATAGTTAGCTAGAAAGGAGATAATACTGTTATGACCACTAAGAACGAATTAAACATGGCTGAAAAAAAAACTTGACAGTGATGACAGATGACGTATGGAGATGATAATATAGAGCAGTTCAACATTGTGTGTATAATATTACGCCCGTTTTAAAAGGTAAGCAAAGTAGATCTACATCGCAAATGAAGATTTGCTTAGAGAATATAAATATTCTAACAAAGTATAAAAGAAAAGTTAGTTAGTTAAAGAAAATTAATTATAAAGGCTAACAGTATTGTACGGTACTATAAAAATGAAAAAAGGAGAGAAATGTGGCTACAACACCATATGGTGTGTTTTGTGTATTAATTTGTTGCAAAATGTTAGGTCCTCAAAGTTTTGGCACTCCCTATTTTTTCACATCGTTAGTTTCATTGATGTCTTATGTTACACATAATTGTACAAATAAATATACCATTGTATTAACTAATAAAATATCTAAATACACGAATAAAAACATCATGCTTCGTAAAAACTATAACATATATACTGTAACATATACGTATATGAAATTGCGATAAAATTGGATCGCATTTGTGTAAGAACAGGCCAATTAGGAGAGCACAGCTATTTTAATTGGTGGCGTGAGAGCAGCATTCATAATATACGTTTCACAAGCCAAACTGATTTGCAAACAGGTGAAAGTGACATCGTTGGTTGAATTCGAAGTTAATACTTTAATAATTAATTAATAATAACAATCTGATAGTCTAGATACGTCCCACTGCTGGGCAAAGGCGCTTTCCATTTAGGGAAGGTTTGAGCATTGATCACCACGCTTTCTCACTGTGGATTGGCGATTTTAGATTCATATATTTACATTCTAGGATCACTCACGATGGTTTTTCTCGCCATATAGAATAATTAGGAAAAAGTTACATAGGTTGATAAGGCGTATATGGAGCTATAGATAACATAATTTAGGTTTAGTTTGATTTTGAGTGTAATATTTATACCTGATTGACTTTTTTTCGAGTCGAATAAAATAGGAAAGTTCGTTGAAAATAATTTGAAAAGATTTCGACCATTTAAAAAAATATTTTTATCATCATGTTTGCTGTTTTATTTCATCATCAATAGTTTAATATTTGCATTTTTTAATTAATCAAAGAACTAAGATAAAATATTCCTTTCTTCTACTGTTTATTGATAAGATAGTTTATTAAAAGAAATATTTAATTAGTTGTAATAAAAAACAGTGATATTTCGACGGATATAACTATTTTTTTTTTATAATAGTTGTTAAAGTTCCACTCACTTCTTAGCTTAATTGAAAAGAAACAAAAATATGTATGACAACCAAAACCCTCAACATACAATATGTAAAGACTATGCTAAACAAAGCAACACATTTGAACTATTATAAACAATTAACTAGCTGTGATAAAGTATACTACAGGAAATACTATTGCGTTCCTATATTCACAAGTTTTCCTTATACATGAAACTGGTATGTGTTATAATAGTAACAATAACCACCATGACCAAGTTTGTGGGATACAGCCCAGTGACTAACGGACAGACTGTAGTGCCTCAGTAATAAAACATAGCTTAACCTCCACGAGGGTACTTTGATTTGATGACCCACAACCACGCGAATCGCAAAGGCCTCATAAGATCAAAAACAGTCATAGGAGATAATAAAGTTTACGTGCCTTCGAAGATAAGTAATTGAACGTTATAATGTAATATATGATCTGTTTAAAATAATCTTAATTGTAAACGACACCGTCAATTGTTTCATACAAATATTTACTTTGTTTACAGTAAACAAATATCATAATAACGGGTGTATGTGAGTCGCTTTACACGATACCATCGTGCTGTTAGTCATCTGGACGTTTCAGGGCTGTACAAGCAATTTATTCGCCTGACCAAAGTAACCGCATTTGACGGAGAGGAGCCGATTCCCAAAAATACTTGATACGGTTTTCATTAAAAGATCTCGACCCATCTTTCCGCGTGTTAGAATAGGTTGACAAACGTTCATATCATATTGGTATCGCTGATAGGCAGGCATTATTGTAATTCGTCTGTTTTTAAGTAACTTAAATGCCACTATGAATAGATAAGCACGCAGATGTACAACGCAGTAGACTATAATGCGACTGACCTGAGGCGTCCATGTGGCGGCGACTCGCGACGAGCTCCTGCTCCGGGTCCGCCACAGCCTCTTGCTGACGCTCTGCACCACGCTGCTCGAAGACCGCGACTTCTGCATGCCACCTGCGGGGGGAGCCACAGCCGGTGCACTTCTACCCAGCAGCGTCGACAAGAACGATTGCGACTGTGTCGGCGATGCCGGCGACGGCGGCGACGTCGGCGTGGACGCGATCGACGCGAACCTCAACTCCCGGTACGTCAAAATCCATCCCTCTTCCGTCTGACAGCCTTTGTGGGGACCGTCGTCGTCCACGTCACTCGGCATGCGAGGCTTTATGTTCCGCAAGTTCTTGTCATAGTTAATCCGCTTGAAGCGGTCCGCCTTATCGGCGTCCACGCTCTTCTTGCGAGCCATTCTAAGGTATCGCTTGATGGTGTCGCTGACGGACTGCGACACATCGTCGTGGTCGACGCTGGAGCGCCGCCGGCCCGGCTTGGGGCGCTCCGGCGTGGGGCTGGTCGGGCTCGTCGGCGCCGTCTGCGCTTCCAACTTGTCACGGTAAGCGCGCTCCAGCTCCAGTAGAACTTCCTCGGGAATCGCATGCGTCTGCGTTCCACAATCCACGTACTTATCCTCAAATGACTCGTGAAATACCTCAATAAGAGGCGGCGGGGACATGGGTGGCGAATGGAAAGAGTCCTCACCATCTTTAAACCGCGTAACACCGACAGTTCGACTCCGCAACACACTTCTAGAGTTAAGCGCACTGATGAAGCTACTAGGTCCATAACCACCGGAGCCACTAGCGCCCCCGCCACCTGCCCTACCGCCTCTGTAAGGTTTGGTCTTACGAAGGTCATGATACAGTCTTTTTAACAAATTCCTATCAGTTAACAGCTCTTGCACTATACTCTCTCTGTTTGAAGTTCGTCCATAGTATCTTCCTAGATTTTCTAGTAAGCTCCTGTCCCGCGGAGAATTAGAATCGGCTTCGGAAGGGACTCGTTCTGATTGTTGCTTGAGATAATTTCGCAACGAATGAATGAGCTCCTCAGTATCCGAAATCCTATGCGGTTCTGGTTCATCCTCAACTTTCAGGTACTTGCGCAATAAATCAACTAGACAGCTCTCCTCCTCTTCAGGTAGAGCGTTGTTAGTGTCTCCGAACGCTACTGCCGCGCCGCGTGACTTTAACGGACCTGCCGCTGAGTTGAATTTGGAAGTAGACGCGGCGGGAACTGGCGCTGCGAAGAAGTCACGCCTAAGCTTAGCGATGTCGAAGCGGCCGCCAGAGGTGTGGCCGATGTAGAGGTCGGTGGGCCGCGCCGGCGGGGTCGGCGCTTCGTCAGCGGGTGAGCGAGCTCTTACCGAGCCTCCTCGCGCGCGCTTTTTGCGGCGCGGCCGAGGCAGGGCTCCCGGGTACGAGCTCTTGCGCCAGAGCAGGAAGCGCGGCTCCTTTGCACAGATCTCCTGGAAGTAGGCCTCGAGGCGCGGAACGTCCTCGGGCCGGTTCTGGGCGCCGTCCGGGATGAGCCGGCGGCCGGCGTCCGACATGTACTTCCATGTCTTCCGCGTGAGCAGCCAGCGCTCGCGCGGCTTGTCGCGGCGGCGCGCCACCTTCGTCATGGGGTCGGGCGCGGGCTCGAGGCGGGTGGGGCGGCGGCGGCGCTCCATGGCCGCGGGTCACATGGGGTCAGGCGGGCTCGCTGCGCGGCATGTCCGACCTCGGCCCGCGCACCTGCCTGCGCGAAACTGAACACTACTCCGCACGGTGCGGTATATTATGCGCCGAAATAGCCGTCCGGTTATAGAGCGGCCGTGAACTGGATAGGTTGCGCTCGCGCAGCGACGGACCGGCGCTGGCGGCGGCTCGGCGCGGGACTGCGGCCCGCCCGTAAACAAACCGCGCCCGCCCACACGCCGCCCCGCGCCGCCCGCCCCGCGCGCCTTGACCTATGTGGTGACATGCCCTAGCATCCGTGATTGACGATGGTCATGGCTCATAGTTCTAATGCGCTTTGCTTAAGGTTGCACTCGCCACCACTCCAGGATCAACAATCTCGAAAATCGAAGTTATTGATGGCGTTAAATTGGATGTTGAAGAAATTTAAATATTTTCATGATAGTAGGTACTAAAAGAAAAATACGGAAGTCAAGATTCTTCTCCTATTTCCGTCACCATTAGAAACCAAATCGATAAGAAGACTAAAGCAGACGAGCAGATCAATGTTCCTCAAAATACCAGGACTGCTCTGATAAAATTATATAAAGCAGAACAAGTTTTGATGGGCAAACTTTAATATTCTATAAACACCTACGACTTCATTTAAATCATGAACACGATGTTGAAAACATTTAATTAAGGTAACGAAGTACTTCATTATAATTAGGAACAGCGCTGTTGACGAGTCGTTTGAGATATTTGTGAATATTCATGGACCATTAAAACGAAGTGTCGCAACACTGTTTTTCATGACGATTCAAAGAAATCCGCCATAGAAATAAAAGAAGGTAATTTATGGGAATACTAGAGTGTATCTACAACAGTAAGAATTGAAGAAAGATCAAAGGCTTATAGCACTCACATCAAAGATTATCAAGAAGACGATATCATGTTACTATGTGATGCTTGAAATATTTTGACTACCCCAGGATTTGGTCAATCTAGAATCATCCACGAGAACAGAGCTTTCAAATAGGTTTCAGAAATGAATCATAAGTCATTAAAGGCGAAAGTCAAAAAAATGTTGAAACTGATGAAAAGTAGTCATAAGGCAGGAACTGTTTCAAGTTCAAAATAATTCAGGTCGTCTGCCTGTCTAGACAAATAGTCTATCTTCCAAATATTTAGACAAACCATTGAAGAATTCTCAAGCCTACTTTTCACGCGACATAATTCAACGTTAGTGGCCCATAACTCTACATTTTTTTAATGTTGCAACGCAAAAGCTGCCAAATAAACTTCTTTTAAAATCTACGCCTACCTGCACTTACAATAAAACGATCGAATCAAAACTATTCCAACAATAAGCGTCACAACAGAACAAAAACCATTTAATGGGCTCATGAAACCAATAAAATTTTCCCGTAAACTTTTCATAGCGTGGAAAAGTCTTAACATTGCATAGCCATCACCAGATTCTGCACAGTCGCGATATACATAACTTCCTAGGCCACTTTAAAACGCTCCGATTTAAAAATAAACCCACGACATAACATAAACAAAATTATTTGGAAGCGCTTTCCCGAGACCACTAACGCCATCTAGTAAGCCCGAAGTAAACGTGGAAAATTGAAAGCTTGCCAAATTACTCCAAAATAAATTCGGGTTCGAATCTGGGTCTGGGTGTGTTTGGTGTTCAGGCATTGACCGATAGATGTCGGCACTATTAGATAACGGCGATTATTTTGTATGATACATACATAGACTATGTATCATATTAATGTGATAGTACAAATAGATCTTACGTAATAAAATGTATTTTAGTACGTTTGCTACGTTCCAAGAAAATTAATGTTATGACATAGTGAAATACAAATGACTTTGTCAATACATTTGTAGGTGTGGGGCTGCATTAACACTTTGAATTCGTTTAAACTTAACATCGATCGTTACATGAATTAACGAAGCGGTAACAATCGCTTGGAGTTTTGGCATGCTCCTGCGCATTGTATCACGCGTTCCAATTTTTGCGATTCCATAATTGATATTGCATTGTGATGGTCTACAATGGCAATGGTTGCCTGCCAACATACCTGGTTACATTTCGGGGAACGACTTGCGTCAATACCATGGAAAACAATAGAAGGACTATGTGAATGAAAACGTTGAAGCAACTACTGGCACTAATGAAACACAAAATTAAGATGGGTAAAAAGCAACACTAAATTTAAATGCAGATAAAATTATCTTGATCCGACAAATTCGAGTTTATAAATATCCACACAGTCCATAAGTTTTCGCGTGTGATCCGAAACATAAAATAAACAATACTGACATTCATTGAGGAAAATATATAACTGTTGATGTAATTGACATAAGTAATGTAGGGCACTGACGATGACGTTATTTTTATCAAGCTTACGCAAAATAAAAACATTACAATAGAAAATAAAATAGTTATCCTCATATTCTAAATCGATATTAAACTCATAGCAACAGTTTAGCATCAGCAGAAGGAATTATTGGTACATTAAACTTACGAAACGATTGGAATATTTCAGATAATAGAATCGGGACGGCGTTTAGACATAAAATTGAAGATTCCCAAACGGTTACTAATCAAAATAACGTGCACAAAATCTCGAGGAATTGATAACACGGTCTAGGAATAGACAGTTTTTAAACATGTGATCATAGTGAAATTAATAATGAATTTAAAACAATGAAAGCATAAGAAAGTGTTACTGGAGATGAAAAGACTGGCAACAAACATCAACGGTAATTAGTTGAGAAAAACAGAGAGACGTTTGTGATCATCGTAAAATAGGCCATTGATGCTGACGATAGACTACGCAGAAAAGAGTATAAATCACTCTGAATGTTTTAGTTTCAGCCTAGCCTACAACATTTGTGAAACTTTCAGAGTGATGCCACAAGCTGGCACTGGCGTGGAACATTATACAACCTATTACATCAGAATTATATACTAATGTTTATAAATTAAATGTATCTGTACCAAAATTTTGTGCAGAGTTTGTAGCTCCGCGAATATCGATATAAATTGCTTTTTTATGAATAGCACTGGCTAGACATTTGAGTTTTTAAATGTCTTGATTATGTCAACGGATTTAATTTTGCGTAAATTATTTGATTCAGTTACATAATGACTGAAAATACTGTTGTTGCATTAAGCTTGAGATAAAACAAGAAACTAAGATGGTAATGTTAAAACTAATTAAGCTAAGCTAAGAAGTTAAATTAAAGAAAAGCTAAAATATTTTTATGTAATACTCCTCCAATCCCTAACAAGAATGTTTTGGCATGTAAAAGCTTCTAAGAGTGGAGAGACTGCGGGAGAGCCATTACAAGTCAAACAAAATGATCCAACAAACAACCATAGAAAACAGTAAGACCACGCGCGCTTTCCTAACATAAATAGATGACGAGGAATTCTATTATACATACATAAAAACACTAAGAAAAAGCACACGGAGAAATTCTAACAATACCCCACAATTCCAAACCTGATTCGAAATGAAGAATCATCATCAGACCTGAAATAAAACTCCTCAAACAGACAGAAAGAGACATGTATATTTGGAATGAAAGAGATATATTCGCAACAAAAAAGATAAATGATACTGGCGCAATTATTTTGTCGGAGAGATATATTTTTTCTGTAATTTTCGTCTCGCGGTAGTCGACCTGCTGTGGTCTAATGAACTTTTGGTACGTGTGTTGCAAAAGTTCAAAGATTGAGGAACTTTAAGTTTATTGAAGATTCCATTCACCTTAAAAGGAGAATTAACACACCTTTTAATTGTAAACTTAAACGTGTTCCTAATCTGTCTGCCATCAATTTATGCCTTAAGGTTTTAAATACTGCGTTTGACAACACGGCGTTTTAAATCTTATTTGCGTTTGGTTATGCGTAGGCATAATTTTCAATATCAAGGTCAAAGGGCATTTATAATGCGAGGTATTCTTTTAGGAAATTTCTGTTTTAAGTAACGTATAAAGAGTTGATTTCTTCCACACAGTGTAAGCTCACATCTTACACTTCTCTTCAAGTCGCTTTGTAGTTATAGACTAACTTTTTAACAATTTTTAATACTCTTCATGTGTTTTGCAATAGTTTCTTCATTTTCTCACCTTAATCAGATTTCATCTTGAAACAGTTCATGAACCCAGCTCCGAAAATGTGTTATAAAGGATTGCAAATCTAAAAATATTCTTCCAATATTCAGTTTCAAATTGTCATAACATTGACTATGATTAACGTTCGAAATAGCTCATAACATTTTTACATTTCTGACATCAAGGTCCCTCATCACAGAATGAGGTCACTTATAATAGTGTGTTTCTCTGATTCTATCACTATTATATCGACAGATGGATTACGACGTAGAATGTTAAAGGTCTATCTACACCCATGTGTGTGGATAGACTTTTACACGATGATTGCGCACGCGCCGACGCCGACATCCCAAATACTCCATTACGTCGATATTTCACAGTAACAGTCGCAATCGTTCTAGGCCGCTTGGGTGACATTGAACTTAACTAAAATAATAATATAAAGAAACTGGAAATAGAGAACATGAGTTTTAGAGGACAAGGATGAATGTTTCCTGTTACAATTACGCGGATTTATTATAAATCGGTTTGTTAAAACAAATACGTTTCTGCGCGAAACTTTCTCCGCGTGGAAAGAGATCTACGTGTGTATGTGTTGACGATGATAAACCAGGCTTGAGTTAGTATTATTTTTGATATGAGGACAATTGTAATCTATTTCGAAATATATTTAAATATTTGTATATTCCATTTTATATACAAAAATGTAAAAAAACTCTGTTTTCTTTTGAAGAAACGTTTTTGTTACAGTAAACCTTTGAAAAATAGTTTTCGCTAATGATTCTAACTTTTTGTCTAACGTGAATTCGAATTACATAATATCTACCTAAAGATTTTTTTGTTCGTTCATATAATAGTTTGGCTACCTATTCAATTACTCTTTTACGAGCTGAATAGTTTTATTTACTTCACTAATTAGTAAGTAATTAAAAATAACGCTTGTTCTTTTTGTCTTAATCCATTTTTTGTATAATTACGTCATAATAATTAATTTAGATATTTTATTCGCTTTTCTATAGCGGTATGTTTTTACCGGTTTAAGTGTGATTTAATTTGACACAGTTAATTATGTGTCAAGAGAGGAATTTGCTAATTTCGTCCATCCTACAGAATTATGATGGCCGCACCTGTTGTTGTTATATGCAAACTGTGCTTGTCTGAACATCCAAAATTTGTCTGGAAGGTAGGGATAAGACTGCCATTGTATCCTGACACTGATCAAAATATTTTCATCGATGTAACTTCCATGGTGTACAATCAGTAATATTCTATTCCACTGTATCACATAGGTTTTGAATTAGCTAATTTCGCATGATGAAGGGTATCCTCAATTCTTGGGAAACGTTCCTTATGTAGCTTATAGAGGATTTGTTTATTTGGATTAGTAGATAAAATATATTTTGCTTCGGGACATTTCTTTTCTTTATTATAGACAGAAGTAATCTTACTGAATACAGCTCTACCTAAGCCTGGTTCTTTGACAATGCAATGTAGTGAACCATTCGCAATTACATAGTATCTCACCATTGTAACAGAAACATTCAACCTCCTTCAAAAGTTTTCCATTTGCCACAGAAGTAAACAAATCACATTAAAAATTAAATTAAATATGTATCCACAGAATTTATAAACTCGCATCCCTTCTACCGATAATTTACTACATCGAATGCTCGTAAACATCACATTGCCACATACGGACCGGTGCACCATGTGCATAAAAATCTGATCACAGAACAAATATGACACTCCGATATATGTAGTATTATCACCGATCTATTAAAACAGTAACGGATCAAAAAACTTGATCAAAAACGTTTACTTCTCAAGCAAAATGAAACCTTAAACAAATACTTTTAAGTCTCACATTTCAATGGAAGGTCCTACTTACAATTATGGACTTACATGAGTTACTGTTATAGTTGACAGAGTTCTCGACCTGTATGCCCATGTTGCTACAGCATGCTGTTCCCAGCCGTCACGCACTTCATCCGACCACCACACTTTACATGTTACACGGTTCACTGATAACACTGACAGCAACGCTGTCCACGAACAACACTGACAGCAATGCCGTCCACTAACACTTCACTGTTTGTCGTTTCATTGTTATTGCATTCACATTGATTCTTTTCTGCGAAAAAAACGAACAAATCATCCTGTAGTCCAACACTTGAAAATTGTGAGTTCTTTTGTGAAATCTATGCGGTTTAAAATACCTATTTAATTAAATTGAATAGAAAAATCAATTTGAATGCAAGATAGAATCGCACTTGTAAAACTGGAATGTTTAGTACGGCGGCGCGTTGCGTGCGGGATGCGCGCGCGCACGTCCGATGCTGGCATGTCACTGCGCGTGCGCCTGAAACACACACAAAAAATCCCTTTATTTTCGTTAGGCGCGGAAACGGAATGCGGAAATTTATGATATTTTTTTGACGACCGTGTTTAGGGGTTAGGAGGAGACAAACTTATATACTATTTACTTATTTTAATAGTAAAAATAGAAAGTGACATTTAAATTTTTATTATACCTTCTTTAATGTCTCATAAGGAATCAAAGTTTATCAAGAATACGAGAGGGCAGAAAATTATAATTTATTGCTGTCTGTGTCGATTTTCTTTGATTTACAATTAATGTGTTCAATAGTAAGTTTTCTAAATACTGCCGAAACCCCACAAAGGGTATATTTTTCTGATAAAACGAATTGAAAAATCTTTGTAGAGGTGCACTAGTGGACAGAAGCAAACATTGAACTAGACTGATCATTCTGCTTTCATTGCTTATGAAAACTTGAAGGAGAGAAAAACAGTTTTATTTCGTTGAACTTTGGGCAGCTTTTAAGATTGCTTTTAATGCTTGGGATTTCCTTGAAAAAATCCCAGTAACAGATTAGACCAGAAAAGCCACTTTAATATTATCGAATATTATTCTGATCCCTGACCGATGTTTCGCATGAAATACCCAACGTCGTCGTATAAAACGATGTGACTGATAATAGCATATTAATTGCAGACAGAATTAGCTCAAAATAGGGTAAACTAAACAGAGCTATATCAAAGAGAGCTAAGCTTTAAGCTATATGTGTTGTTTGATCACGTTCCATCTGGTAATTTTTTCTTCATTGATGTCAAATGCAAATCTATCGCTATCCTACGGTTTTTGAGGCATATCTACAGACATTTTTACATATTTTTTTTATTTAAACGAGTTGCCTATTGACTTTCTTGCCAGTTCTTCTCCATAGGAATGACGTTTTGGAACTGCGCACTCACTAATTCTTTAAACGAATGTTTCAGGCATACTAAAAATATAATTTTCATTTTCATTTCAATAATTTTACAATAGGTAGGTAACACTTTTTATATTTTGCGTCTAACTTATTAACGTAAAACGCCCTTACAGGTTTGTGTTTTATGGTGTTTCCTAACACAATTTTTACATGAAAAAGGCCAAGTCATCAATCTACATAGGTATGTGTCCTGGACAATGAAGATTCGAGCCCTCTAAAAATGCTCTTATAAAATATGAATGTAGAGTTTTTTTTATTATTTCAAAGACCCACTCAACTATATCTCTTCCACATGACTGATGCCGTTTCTTTCTTTCAAAACTCGGATCGACTTTCTGTACCAAAAATTTATGAGCGGTCCAATACTCCATTTGTTTCCCGTCAATGAAATACTGTCTCCTATTAATCGTAAGGGCTTTAACTAATCGTTCAGATTAATGCATATACCACAAGGAATAAGCAGCTTTTAAATTATAAAACGTGTGGTGATTGATGCAAGTATTTCTATGATTTCAGCGAACTTATATCTGAAGCTCGTAACACTAGCGTGTGAAAGCGAGACACCGCTATGTGTAGTGCATTGCTCCATCTCCCTTCAACAACAACAACAGTCCAGTTTCAATAGTACTGGCACAAGCTTATCGTTTGATTGTGCAATGTATAGTAAGATTAGTCATGAATATACAAGACTGAAATAGTGCATATGGTAGTATTCAGAGCTGAGCAGATAGTAGAGAATGGTATTTCCTGAAAAGAGATTTATGGTTTTCTGTTCCCATGTTATAAGCATGTGTTAGACGTGTGCAGTTTAAAAAGTGGAGCACTATAAAAATCATATTTAAATGACTGCACGGATAGTCGAGTGGTTGAGGTCACCACACCAAACCCACTCTGCGCGACGTGTCGTGGGTGCGGTCCCCGCGTAGGACAAGTATTTGTGTATCCACGAATGCTTGTTTTGAGTCTGGGTGTCTTTGTGCATGTGATATGTTTGTAAAACCCTCCGCGACACAAGGATTTAACTCCTTACTGCGGGAGTCGTTTTTTTTAAAGAAAAATAAATAAATTCTATGATTATTATCCTCGCTCCACTGTTTTCCATTTTATAAGGGCACAGGATGGAACATGAATAGGATTTTGTCAGTAGAAGTCTGACACTCTTAACCCATAGCGGAAGAAGTCATTTGATCAATTTTATCCGAAAAAAAGGTGACACTTGAGTGAAAACTTTGTGCCCTCCCTTTGTTTACCGGGCCACGGTGACTGTTTCGGACAATCCTGTTAGTCCAAAAACATAAGTTCTAATGGGCTTTGGCCTGGTAATAATCGCTCCGTGAGATACCCATCACTCCTAGCACGTAGGCCCGAAGTGTCAACACCTAAGCTTAACAGAATCTTATCAATGGACTGTAGTGCTACCGGGCGTATAGCATAATAACTATAGGAGATAGGCAGACTTCAGACGTCGGGCTCTGCAATAATGGTATGTGTAAATACATTCAGTGTTTTACAAATAACAAATTAACGCTACACTAAATAATTTCACTGATAATAAAATGTGGGCGTCTACACTGCATCTGCATTTAAAAACATGCACATCACATAAACTGTAAAGTTATGACAGAAAAATTACAGAAACACTATTCAAGTGTCATATTATTTCAAATAATAGATAAAGTTATCATTAAAGATGACACAATGTGTTCGTGGGAGGTGAAAAGAACGAACAAAATTGTGACGTATGCAGAATAAAAATAGGTACAGTGTAATATAATTTAAACATGAATTGCAATATTTTGTGGAAATTGTTTTTGATGTTGAATAATTTGTGTAGATGTAAGAATTATTAACAGAAATAACAAATGCGTTTTCTCATCAACAAAACAAGATAGTACAATATAACTTTTCTTTTTCAGTCTAGGAGCCATGTGGTCCATAAAAATAATTCCCATTTAATTGTCCTTGGGTTTCAAGGTAATTTTGTAACTAAGATATTATCTGTTCCAAGGACTATTTACAAGCTATATTACTGTAAAGTTTCATCAAAATCCATTCAGTAGTGTTTGCGCATCAGTGTAACAAATATCTTTGTCATAAATGTAATTTAATTTAATTTTAATGTAATAGTTAATGACTATCTCGTGATCTCAATTAATATGCTTACACATGTTTATTCCCGACAGTGTCAGGTGTTCCCACTCTGCCCACTCCAACCATGCATAACTGTGTAATGTTATAGACTTGTCATCGGGCACGTCGACTGTGATGTCAGGGAGTTTATTATTTATCGATCGTATTTTGTTATTACGTCAGAATGTAGTGGAAAGTTTGTAGCGTAGAATTCCAGAGCCGCCATGGTTCTGGAATGCTACCTGGATTTTACCGCTGATTTTTTTCGTGAAGTATTTATGTATCAGAAAGTTTTAAAGCTTTTCTCGGGGTATTCTTTTTTTGTAAAGGAAAGCTTTTAAAAAAATTGGCCAACGCATCTAATAATATCTGGTGAAATAAAACGGTTTTGAAGTTTATCTAGGTGGATTAACTTAATATTTTCTCTAAAATTTTCACATACTTATAAAAACGTTAAGACACTCTTGACTTCCTCAATAACGTTTTTCAAAACCTTTCTTGTTAATTTAAGCATTAACTAATACAATCCAAACCTACTGAAAACTATATAACTCTACATCCACAAACTACATATTCACCAATCGGCCGCGACAATGAACACAGCATCCGGATTTAGCGTTCTGCTCACTAACGGGAGCCGCGACACACACACAGTTGGCGCGCCTCCACCTCAGGTGCTAATTGGGGTAATTAATGAGCGCGTGAGGTCACAGCTACGTCACGTGACGTCACGGAGGTCATGTTATGACGGAGACATTTTCATATTTACTTCATGATTGTGACTGATTTGAGTAATGTGGTATTGTATTTTAACATAGTAAAAGAAATATGTGTGAATATTTAAAGCTCGATAGATCAAGAAAAGATGCTTCATGAGTGAGTGTGCTTCGAGTATAGTGGGGTTGAGGTTTCATATATTTAGCTAGGTGCTTTCCTTGTCAACTTATCCTGGTATACTCCTATCTATAAGATTATATACTTAGATATAAATTGCAACAGACGATATTCTTTGACGGTAGATTGGAGAGTCAGATAAAATACTCGTGTTTGAACGTCGCTACATGAAAGAGGTGATGAGAAAGAACAATTAAAAATGCTATGTATGAAATGTGAAGTGGAGTCTAGGATCTTCATATAACTTTTTAGCTCGATGTAGTAGCTATAATAGATAATGTATCTTTTTAGAAATGTTTTCTTAAAACCTAGGTAAACTAACAGTGCGCATTAAATTGAACAAAACTTTCTGGCAATAAGTCTATTTTATTACCACCAGTCTACCAATTGTATATTATCAAAAACAAATATATAAATACCCAAGACTCTAAAATAGAAAACAAAACAATACATTTTCCTCAATTTGAAAGATCTAGTTTATAGAACTTTCTAGGAAAACGTTTCGGGACAAGGCTGTGTATTTATATTTTACAAATTGATACGATAATATTTACAATCAGTAAATAATGTTGTAATTTGTAAATATACGACCTCGCAGTTTATATATTCTGCCGAGGAAAATAATTTGGAGGTGTGTTCATAACATAATTATGCATAATAAAAACAAGTGAGCTTTTAAACGAAGAATTTCATGAGTATTTCTGAACTAAGAAAATAATTGGTCAAGTCAACAAACTTTGAAAAATATGGTCACCCTTTTGTTTTGTTTACTTGTTAGTATGTAGTGTTTATCTAATTAGTCTCTATGAAAACCTAGTGTATTTACTTCAATTTAAAAACACTTAGTTTTAAATATTCTTGCAAGGGTTTCAGAACTTTCAGAATCGCTGCGTAGGGACAGTTGTTTAACTCAGCTTTCGATTTTCTTTATTTAAAATCCATTTGTATTAATTGTATTAGTCAGTGAGCTATATAAACATTGTGACAGTGTGCCCTAACCGAGTGATGACGCGGCCGCCCCCGCGCCGTCTGCCGCCGACAGTGTGACCTAGCCTTACACTCATCGCGGAAATATGTTCACATTATGTATTGGTAATTGAGGCTAGTCTGTCACTGTAAACTCTGTCATGAGAGTTTAAAACAGATTTGATTAAGGGGCTGACTCATTTTATTGGTTTAATAATGAGACTCATATTAAAAACAAATACAAGTTGATATTCTGTTGTTTATGTTATCTTTGATCTACTCTTTTCTAAGATTGCCTGCCACCAAAAGTCTGCTGACGAAACCCTACTTTAAATTTTAGCGATATGGCCTCTTGTTTTTTAAGCGAAAATTATCAAAAAAACTTCCATTGGCTAGGAATCTAAGTTCTAAACAACATTACTAATTTTAACAAATCTTCTCTAACAATACATAACTCTACAATTTGATTGCTTAGACCTCTTTCGAATGTAGCCCTAGGGGCAATAACACCGTCGTTTTTATATTAGGAGGTTTAAAAGTGAATTAGTTATTCTATTTTTGATTAAATTTTGTACTAACATGTAATGTATTTCTGTAGAAATTTCTTAAGAACAGTCATAAACACACAAACGTAGTACTTATCGTCTCCAGACATTAATGAGTCACTTACTTAATAGTTATTGAACCCTGAGACGTGTCTACATCTATTTATATAACGTGACCACCAAAACAATGAACTAGACGCACTTTATGAATCACACTAGCCATTGATTCGAGTGAGTCGTATGTATTTATTGTCAGTTGCTAATCTCTTACTAACTCTATTGCGAGTCACTCCGGTCGCCGCTGTGCCGTCAAACTGTGCGTCATACGATACGTTTGCTAAACTGAGTCGTTACTTATGTAATCTAATATATAAAATTCTGGTGTCACGGTGTATATAATTGAGATCCTCCGAAACGGCTCGACCGATTCTCATGAAACTTTGTGGGCATATATTGGGTAGGTCTGAGTATCGGACTGAGTATAGTGAGTGAGAATCGGACATCATTTTTCCTTTATTTTATGCCATTTGTATGGCAAAACAACGTTTTCTGGGATAGCTAGTAATATTTTAATTTGTAGAGCAAACTAATCTTCTCAGATAAATGATTCAAACATGACAAAAATTATTTTATTGACATGACGTTTCTTCGTGAAGCACGAAGTGCAGGTTCGATCTAGGCAAAGTAACAATGTGACTTTTTCAAAGTCTTATGTGCTTGAATAATGGTTCTATGACACATCATTCATGTTCATGAAAGAAAACATGGTTACCAAACCTGGAATCCAGATTCCAATCAATCTAAAATTGCTAATCCTCAGTGGGCTAGCGTGGTGATCAATGCTTAAAAAGAGGCTGGTGTTAAGATTGTATTATGTGATTCGAAACTGCCCGAGTTTCTAACTGAGTAACATATCACATTTATGAATCGATAATAAAACGTAACAGCTGCATAATGTCGAAGTGATATTAAATAATAATTGGCACACAAACGTCCCACCACACTGGCGCCTGCTGTTTTGGCGCACGTATGGCTTAAGACTTCCCAGAGATTATACCAGATACCTATATGGCATACATAGCCCTATTTCAACCATCTCAATTCGCATTACAATAGTATATGATACTTACTTGTGGGATTCGAATAAGAGGGAGTTTTGGATTCGGTCGGTATTTTGTTTCTTTACTTTGCCATGTAAATGATACCTTTGGATCACCACTATGACACAGCACCAAACGCTTTATCAACTAAGCTACCGAAGTCATGACACTGCACTAGTCGCTTTATCAATTAAGCACCTGAGGTCACGGAGAGACCTCAAATTAATTAATCTCATCTAGTCTCATACAATTAAAACATGTAAGTATTGGATTTAGTTGCCAGATATGTTTCTTGCTTGATGAAAGTAACTATTTATCAAGTAATTTTTACATTATGGAAACATGATTTAAGAGTATATCAGAACGTCATAATATATACAGACTATCAAACTCTCACTACAAAGGAACACTCCATGTTTTCCGATGGCCTCAAAGCAGTAACAAACTTTCAACAACAGAAACTATTCGGAATTTGGCATCTTCACACCATTAGAATTAATTACTGAAGTGATGACTGAATCTCTCCTTGCATCCTCCAAATGAATGATATGTCGTCATCACCATTTGAGTGTTACCCTGCAACGCCTGCCCGCCTGGTCTAACCGGCCCGCACGACCTGCCATCACTCCGCCAACCGTCTGCCAGAGAATTTTGGCACGGAGAGGTATCGGCTGAAAATATTTTTTTCTCACACTCCCGGATTATTTTCGTGTACGATATAAAGTGAATGTTAGATTTGTCAACAGTTATCGTATTGTGCATTTGTATTGGGCACGTTTTGTTGTAATTTTCCTTTTAAAAGTGTTGAGAGGAAAATAGTCATTTTTTTTTCAATTATACAGTTTTTATACATAAGGCACATTACAAAGACCCCTGTGATCTTAGCCCAGTAATCCGAAATTTACCTTTGCTTGCCTAGGATGGGTCAAGAGCTAGAAGTGTAGTGAAAAAAAAAATGCAAGCACTCATTATTTGACAAACACTTTAAAAGTTTTTTGATAAAAAGATAAAAAGTTTTGTCGATAAACATGAAATAAGATATTAATTTAAGGTTATTATATTTCTTATTTATGATGTTGTATCTTTTACAACGATTAAATAAGTGGCTATATAGAACAATGAACTTCAATACTTCCAAGTTTTTGAACGCAAAGCTGTAAATATTCCGCTTTGAACTCATCATGGCGTATTAGGTTACTCATTAATTAATCAGTTTATTTTAAAACGTCTACGGTTACATCTAATAGTTTTCCTTGTATATAATTATCCCCTTTAACACGATATGTTTTTAAAAACATTTATTTTTTAAAACTGTAGACTAACTTTTCTACACTTGTGACCCTAAGCTACGACTCGCTACATTAAGCTACGCCGTAGTACACAATGAGTACACTTGTATTACCAAGTTGTTTCTCAGGCTCTATGGTAAGCGAGTATTTGCTTTATTTTTAAAGTAGTCTTCATAACGAATATACTTGAGACATTATTGAAATTACATTTTGGATTTGACTGGTTTCAAACCTACAACCTTGACCACATAAACCCGTCCATTGAACCGGTAAGCCACAACGACATTCAGTTATAATCCCTATAAAACTAAAATCTAATAATAAAACATAACTTGGCAAAAACATAACCCAAATATCATCAGCGCTCTCAATTTCATATCGCGTTACATATTCGCGTGACGTTTGTCACGTGACGTCATCAGTTAGGTGTCACCTACCGAGCGAGCTGTCACTACTGTCACTGTTGTCAGTATGGTTAGTGAGGCAATAAAATCACCTCAGGAATATTTCCACACGAGTTATCTGATTCTTGGCATTGGTTTAAAAAGAAAATGCCGAGACGTAGCTCCGATTTGAATGTTCCGGTTTTCGACGCGAAATGCGTAGATTATGGTAGAGTATTTATACTTTTAATTGGGTGGTGTTTTTGTGAATGTAATGGACAAGTTGTTGGGTAAAGTTTGCGGCCTATAAATAGGTCTTATAAGTATCTACTCGTAGTACAAACTTTATTTATTTTGTTAAAAAGAAAAAAAAAGACAATCTACGTCGCACTTTGTCAATAAGTGTGCGTGCAAAATTTTAACATTTCTTAGTCATTGTTTTGCACCACTGTATTCATATTAAAAGTATTATTTATTTGCAATACCTATTCGCAATTGTTTGATATGCATAAAACAATTGCAATTTTATTAAATATGTACACTTAAAACTACGGAAATATTATGAAAAATCAAATAATTTACGTGAATAATAAACTAAGCCAAAATAAATAAAATAGATGAAATAAATGTGTGTGTCTACCGGGCGTGTGACGCAAATTAGTTGAAATTATTAATGTGATTGAGGCATGCGTTTGTACCACGATACTCATGAATATTTTATAATGAGTCATCATACCCAACTACCTGTGACTTATTAGAGGAAATCATTATCATTTCCAATCTTTATGGTTTGGTGGAAAATAATTTTGACTCGCACAAAGTCTTGTCAAAAAAATGTAGAGTAGAATTCTTTTTTATTATGTACAGGTAACATTATTTGTTTCTTTATTCGTATAATAAAGAGGGAGAGTTTGTTTGATCTAGCAAAGTATTTTGGCATAAAAAATTTAACAGTGCATTTTGACATTTCTTCTCAGGGTAGTCAGATAGGAAGTGACACCTCAGGCGTGCTAAAAATAAACATGTTATAGTAATGATATATTCTGCTTAAAAAATAATTGTTCAGCGTTATTCTTGAAAACAAACTGAAGAACCATTTTAAGAGATTTTAAGAATTTAAAAGTTTTTAAATAAATCCTTAGGTAGTAAGACACGGAGATGTAAGAAAAGTTTTTGTAACAAAAGTGAATCATTTCCTTCTTTTTCAGAAAATTTGATGAGAAATATAAATACTTAAATAAAATGGGGTGTTTGTTAAAATCCCATTACAAAGTCTTTGTTAAGTTCCTAACTTATTTCTAAATGAGTCATTTATTCCTCGCACTCTAATGAATCCGTGCAGAGCACGAGTTTCATGAGAAATGGAACAAAAGTGCAGGAAATGGAGAGCCAATAAAAGGAACAACACATATTTAAGTTTATTTAAAGCATTAAAACAAAGACATGCGAACTTAATGTATTCGTGTCTCTATTTACAGAAAGGGAATTGAGAATGTTTGGATTGTAGAGTTTTGGAGATTTAGGAGGTAGAGAATGTAATTAATTAGTCTTTAGATTTTTGGTATTCAGCGTGTGGAAATTCGTGCTTGAAATAAAAAAGGTGAACTACATTATTTTTGCGAAGTAACAAAATACTTTCAAAATTATTTCAGCCTAGAATTTTAGGTCTTACTACGACATATCTCTCGAAAGAATTCCGCGATATTAAATAATAACAGCAATAGTTAATAACTCTTTGTTATTTTTTTTCCTAACCTTAGCTATCCTGCAACTGGAACAAACGGATAAAATGCGAGGCAAATGAGTTAAATTTTCGCACTTTAGGTACAAAACCTCAAAAATATACTACACTACTTCGATAAATAGTACCAAAAGAAAATGCATGAAAAAAAAATTATAAAATACTTACAAAATTCAAATAAGTATATAAAACAAACGTCAAAACAAAACATTGACTCTAGAATCGGAACAGACGGAGACATCCGGAAAATTACAATTTCCTTGACAAAAATGTGCAACCTTGGAGCCCTTAGAACTTTGTCATCTTAATTGAGCTATCATCATTGAGGTGTCATAACAAACATGTTAGATTGAAGAATGGCTCGTGTCTGATCTGGTGAGGGGACAAAGATTATCTTGGCTGGGTTTGTAAGGCAAGGTGAAGGTAAAGACAGGCTGTGATGTAAGCGGGCGGATAGGCGGAAGCGGTTAATGGTGTCTCCAAAAATCATTAAATATAAATCTTCTGTATAGCATATTTTCATCCTTAGACTGATTCATTATTAAATGACGCGGCGGGGTCAGCTCATGATTAAGGTTCCGGTTGGGTTTCAAACTAGTCGGGCAATCCCTAAAAAATACGCGTGAGTAAACAGTTACATCATTTAATAACTTTTGTATAGCAATTACAAGTTTTTTGTTCAAGAAACTTTTGTCATTGTCATTGTCATTTCCTTATTTTTTTGAGCTATTTACTACTTGCTGCTAACTATTAAGAGGTCACTATAGATAGTTTAGACTACAGCAAACACCATTTTATAGAATAGCTATAGTATTATACGCAAAATACTTTGTCAACTCGCAACAGGCCAGAGTCAAATAGGTAGACACAAAGTAGAATAATGAGAGCATTCAATGCTTGCAATTATCAGACAGTGAACTCGAAATATTAAAACAAATTACAGCCCGCTAGCAGTAGCACCTTAAAACATAAGGGCTTAGTCTCACGGACGCACGGACGTGAGCGGGTTAATTACGTGTCGCGGACGTGTATAACGCCTCATCTCTACATGTAAACGTGATTTTGTATTTATTTAACAAATCAGTTGAAGGTTTCCCCTCGTTTGATGTGACGGCCCCACATGTATACCGAGATTGATGGCGTTCATAAAACAAATGAAAACAGTTGTGATATGTTTATATCAATCAGAAACACTCGATAGAAAAGGTTATTGTGGACTATTTTCGTGTGATGTATTCGGTAATTTGTTCAGGTCGGACACGGAAAAATATATTGTGTGATTTTTCAGGTTTACATATAAATTTTAAATTACTTAAAAAAATGATTAATGGAGAAAAAGAATGAAGTACGAACTACGTCTTAAATAGTGAGCCCTCAAGCTTCGTCAAATAACTTATAATACAGTCACAGGCTTTCGCATTTCGATGGTTTTCAATGTACAATGAGAAAATATATTTGCAACCGTTGCAAGTATATATGTGAAAAATAACCTGTCAGAATTCATTTTAGAATATTTGTAACATTTTAAATATCCAACAACACATTGGTATCACATGTTGCAATACAAAAGAATATTGCAGCTTCAATTTAAACACGCTTTCATACAAAGGAAAAATCAATCTAAACGAAACTTTTGACACAAAATACCTAAATGAAAAGCAAATAAAAATATATATTCTCAAATAATAATCATATCGGTTTAGTCATCGTCCATTGACTGTAAGTTATTTTTGCTGCGGATACATTTTTTACAAGAAATCTTGAGATTTAAATGATCGCGATAATCCGACGACAAGTCAAAGGATTTGAGGTGACAACTGCTCATCCGCTTCACTTACTAGAATTGAAGAAAACGTGACGAAACTGACCGATCGGGAACGGAAAAAATATCTTCAGAAATAAAAACGTTAGGTTGATAATAACGTTAACGTATGGGTTCTTAAATAAGCATGAGTAACAGGGTTCAGGTGTGGATGGGCTTACTCAACACTATTTCCGTACTCGTAGACCCTGCCGACCAAGGCAAAGAGCAAGGCAGAAAGGAGGATTCTTTGTAAAATAAATGTTACATTTTATTTGGCGCCCTTACCACCACGTTAATATACGACATTTCGCTGAAATTGATACTAAGGAATACTTTTACGAAACTAAAATAACGGTAGTTTTGGTTCACAGCATATTTTAGTTAGTAGAATAGTTAAAAAACCTCATTAAATTTATAAAGAGTAACAAACTAAAGTGTCATCATATTATATATCTCGATTCAAAATCTAAGAATTAAAAAAATGGATTGTCATCAAAATAATATTTCAGGAAAAAAGGCGCTTATTATTGGCACATATTACACTTTTTATTAATTCTCACAATCCACTTAACACAACGACGACTTACATAAAAAGGTGCACTATTATTTTCTCAGAACATTTTCACCTACTTTCCACTTCCTGGCTCTCCACCCTGACCTAGATCTCCAAAAGCACTCTACCTCCATAAACTATACATTAAACACTGTCTTTACCCTCATATTATAAACGACGTACATTCTTACATGACACCCAAACTAATATGACTGTCATAAAAATATATCGAAATTAATATTGTTGTAACAAACAATTCTTTCGAGAACTGCTCGTACCTTACAAAAATATATTTTTGTTTTGAAAGAGACATCCTTGAGAAGGTGAGTTATTTTATTTTTTTAGCTTATGTTCCTTGAAATTGAGATGTGACCTTTTATTGTTTTAGTCTTATTTTATTTTTATGAGTCTTTAATATTACATACAGATTACACCAAATCCTGAATATTTGTTGCTCTATCGTCTGTCTCTAAAGAAACGTCTTAAAAATGAACTAATATTATTATGATCATAGAAACGTGACCGCGCAAGTCACGGCGTGAAGCATCATCTCTCTTTCACACTCCCAGTACCTCGAGAAACTAAAAACTCCTCTTGGAAAATGGAAAGCCTGAAAAGTTGAATGAAAAAACATTTCCACCATTAAAAAATCCATATATAACTTTTCTTTTACATTAAATAAGCAACTGCAACCTCCACAAAGACATTGATCACCCAAGCAATCCTAACCTCAGATATAATTCTAGCATCAAAGAACGAGTTTAGTATAAAACTTTACGCAGCGTAACGTTGGATGCAAATGTAAAAATGCCGATCATACATCAATCAGGGAGACAGCATCCCATACACACAAATGGTAATGGTGTGACGTCACGCCTGTGTAAACTACGACCTGCCTACGTGATCGCTTACATGTACCGAGGTCTATAGTTGTTGGAGTGCATGATATGATTTTTCCCTATGGGATAAAACGAGAGCTCTACATTTGAATCCATGATTGATAGGGATATCATATCTTTAAAATAAAACATTGCATTGATCTGTAAAGGAATAGAGTAATAATTTCTTTGGAACATTATTAAATAAAGAATTAGAAAATTTTCAAAAGTCAAAGTAACATTAATCTACAACTTAACTAAGATAAAGTTAAATGAAAATGTCTCGAAGATGTCTTTCAAACATGTCTAAGAACATTCGCCCCTAATTCACCGTTAATACAAGAAAAAGAAATTGAAATCGCCGAAACCTTTCGGGAGCTATAATGCAACGGACATAAAGACAGACACGGCAAACTTATGACACTCCTTTTTTCGTCTAATGGAAAAAGCACAGGAAGTTACGAGAAAAGTAAATTACTTAAATTGCAACCGACTGTATAACCACCTTAAACAAAAACGAAACATCTAAAAATATGAGCGACATCCAAAAAAACATTTAATAACTGCTGTAAGCTTTAACATTCGCGAAAATCAAACAAAAACTTCGTAACAACAAAGATATCATTAAGAGTGATCATTAAATATCCTCAAACACGTCCGTAAATTACTTTTGTCATTAAGCTTTGTTCACGGCGGCTATAAAGAGGGCGCCGGCAGAGATCGTAAAATGTGGGTACCTACCGAGTGACGTCAGGGTGCATGTAAACAAACCACCTGAAAACTCTACATGTGTTTTGAGAAAGTGTCAGAGAGTGGAATTTTTCTGTTAAAAAAAAAATATTTGGCTTTTTTCTAATGAGATTCTACGATGGATGCTAAAAGGATTAGATTCATATATGGAGCCCTAAAGATTGGAGATTCCTTAAAATATAAGGAGTTTGATACTAAATGACTATTTAAGTACAGTTTTAATTATTATCAAAGGCTAAACTGGAACCCAATTACTACGGATCCTCTTTCCTTCCGTCTGCCCGTCAGTCCGTCCGTTTGTCCGTCTATCACCTGACTATATATCTTAATCTGTCCATCTACATATATTTTGTTGAAAATAGTCTAGTTTACTTTATATTCATCAACTTCAAACCTAACAACTTTCTTACACGTGTAAGTATAAGTATTGCGAAATCCGTAACGTCATTTCACTAAACTTTTTTGTTACCAACGTCATAGATGACGTCACCGCAGTATTGTGTCACTTCCGTTATGCGCAAGAGTTTGAGTTTTAGAGCTTCGTAAGCTCGACGCTAATTTATAGGTCGCTTGACCTCATAAAACTTTTTTAATTCAGCGATGTTAACGCATATTTAAAATCTCCGCTTAATAATAATGTTTAATCTCATTATGACTTTTAGATGAAAGATCATGGTTTATAAAACCTGGAATGCTACTTTAGCCGAATTCTCACAATAGTTTTTCAGTCATAAAAATACCTTGTAAACTTACACGGTTTATTTATTTATAAATGTGAGCCCCATACTGAGAAATTTCCTGAACCGTGGGTGCTTGTAGACATAACTCTTGGCTAAATCATAAAACTGTGGGCTATCAGAATATTTTCTCATATGTTATGGTGTTTGGCGTAAAATATATCGTAAGTTGCGTAGTCGTTGGAAGTCTTAAGTTTCATTATTTGTGGTTTCTCAGGGACAAAATAATCATTGCTTTCCCTTTTCATTTTGTTTATTTCTTTTCCACCTTTGGAGATTACATCATTCAGATCATTATCATAATTATTGTCTATATTGCCCATAAATACACACTCGAACAATACATTCTTGGAAAGTCCATGTGCAAAGCAAACATCATTATCATCAGATAGAGAAACCTTTCCCTTTCATATGTTACCCCTACTTTTTGCTAATAAATCACTAAAAGACAATTTAATTCAACCTCTACTATGTAAGCACTCGATATTTCCATTAAACTTATTCGAAACTTTACAAACAGACTTACATAACAGTATCCTGCTATTTTAAAAGCAAAACAAACAACTATTTACACCATCGAACAGGATTGACGACACCAAACAATACCACCGAAGAAAGCCGACAAGAGCCGAAGAAACCCGATCTGGTTATAATTAAATCTTATTTATTACGATTGACGTAATAGGAAATGCCCTATGTAAACATTCTTAAGATATACTTCAGATGGAGAGCAATACGAAATGTTACTTATATACATACGATCAAATATTTAAAATCGATCACTGTAGTGTAGCTGAGTCACACTGTATTTTACCAGTAATAATTTAGGCATATAAGAAGACAAATCAGCCTACTTTTGCCTGTATTTCATATTAACTTTCCAAATAATAAAGTACCTTATTCTCAAGATCCGACTTACATAATATCCTACTAATGTTAACGTAATCGTTTAAGTTTTTATGTATTGATGAATGTTTGTTCCTTTTTCCGATTCCGGGTTTAAACTTAACTTGGATAATAAACAGGGAAATATAGTAGATTTTTTCCCTGTTTTATATTTCCGTGGGATCATTTTCGATTTGCAACCGGCGGTCAAATAATAAATATCATAATAGCCCCCCACTTGTCGAGCGCTATTTCAACATTTACAAATTTTCGGCTAGTCATGGTTATTTGAGACTTATTCGATCAAGAGAATCATGGTACCGAATAGTTCAATGTTTGTTTCATCATGTATGTGTGTTCGATCCCGGTTTGATTGATGACTTATGTCAATAAGCGATCTGTCTCACTAATGCGTCTGGAGCAGGTTCATGGAAAAACTAGGAAAATTTTATCTTTGTGAAACGTGCTTACAGTGAGATCGATTTTACTGTGTTAGCTCATCGGTATTGGTAAACCACGGTGGCTAAGCGTGTCTCGGTTTCGCGGGCTGATCTATGTGAAAACTCACGATATACAGAGAAAAAGTTTATTATGTAAAATATCTTGACATTTTTTATACTTGTTTATTGTAAAATATTCCAGAATTTCAATCTTGACCTTACAACGTTTTTTTGTTAAATGTATTGCATTTTTGAAAATGTGTATTAATAATAATTATTAATTATTGTAACAATCAATATAAAATATTAGATTCCCTAGTACAAGGGCCTTGTCCAAATGTTTTTTGGTAAAACAGTAGCCTGATTTTCTATAGGCCGTTTTCCCGACTTCCCAAAGCTTTCCTTTCGATTCTGTTGCCTTTTGGCATCCTGGCTTTGGTCATTAAATAAAACTTGCAACGAAGCTCACCAAGCTGTATCATAGTCAACATTCAAAGGCTGTGCGTAAACATTATGATACCTCTTATAGCTCACCTTTTACGCACACCGATATCCAAATTAACCTCCTCCGAATCACACCCACAGTACTAAAACCGGAGCTGTATTGTTTATTTGCGATGTTCCCAATGAGTTACACATACATAGCTGTTATCAGCGCTAATTGCGTCAGTCGTCCAGATCTAAAGCAGAGACGTACACGTGAAACACGAAACGTGATTGTACGTGTGGTAGGATGTGGCTACCTTTTAGAGGTAGCCACATGTAAGGTAATGGATATTGTGTCCAAAAGATGGGTTAAATATTAAGGCTAAAACGCTGGAATGAGTAAGGATAAGAACTCCAAGCTTTGATTCAAAGCAACAGTGTAGAAGTCTTGGGCTCTGCTTCAGAAAGTGGGTAATTTATAGAAAAAATGCGAAATAGATAATTTAATTTAATGTTTTAAATTGAAAAGTGGTAGGTCCTTACAACGGTCCCTCCTTACTCACTCCCTTCGTCTTTTCAATTAAAACGTTTATAGGACGTGAATTGAATACACCAGAAAATAGAGTGCTGGTAGAAAAAATATCATACATAAACAATTAAATACTCCTTCAGATTTCCACACATCATCATCGTCACAGTTTACATGTACGAGTATATTATTTGCGCGCGTCATATGACACCGCTCCGTGCCAATCAGGCCAGTCTTGACAAGTACAACATAATAGCGCTGTTTTCACGTGTTTGCGGAACTGTATTAATAGAAACTACTTACTAAAGTCAGATAGACGCGGAAGTTTCGTAATCTCGTGTTAAAACGTCTGTCTGTTCAAGGTTGCATCATTTTTATGTTTGAACCCGTTAATTGTCCATAAAATCGGTTTCCCACAGTCGACTTTTACGATTCGCGAGGAAATTAGGCATCGACGTTTTATTTTTCCTGTGTTTTAATATACGAAGATCGCTCCCAACTGCCTCGCGTCGTGTTTCCCCACCTCGGTGAATTGCGGTTCCGTTTTACAAACGTGCGCGAGAACACGTATTCATGATGACTTTATAGAACTTTGTTGCTTTGAAATAATTGCCAAGAATTATGTTTTACCTTGTTTTTAAAGCTGTTTTATTTATCTCTAAAACCTTTAGAAAACAGCAGAAAATGTAAAGTCGAACATCATAATAATATAATAATGCTCCGATAACCGCCAGCCGACGCTGTACGCACAATATAAATTCTATTTGCAGTTTCACAGTTTACAGCGAAACCGAGCCAATTGTCTGTTTTTATAAACGTTTCTCGTTCAAATAAATATTAAGTTCTTGTTATTACAAGACATGACTGACCCGTGTAATGTCTGACTCGATATAATTCAGATTTGATTAAAAAATCTAAAGTTTGTGGCTCCAAATAGAATGCTTCGTCACGGCATAGCGTGGGCGTGACTTGATGAGCAAAGGATTAGATTATGTGACCTAATAATAACGTCTCTGATGTTTATGAGAAAGTTTGGACAGGACGCCATTTTGTTTTAGTCGGGTGATCTCTAGATAAATAACAGACAGACGCGTGTCATGTTTGGTCGGACAGATTCAGAAAAATAAATGTTTGTAAAAGCCGGCGGGAAGCTGCTGAAGAAAGTTGAATGCTCTTTAATCTATGATGATATTTCCAAATCTTTTCTAATACTGGCTCTGATCAGTTGAGCAGCCGCTTCTTGTCAAATACTGTATTTTAATAATCAGGTAAGGCTGGAAGCCAAAACATAATATTTCAACCGACACCACTAAGGAGTACTTACGTTTTTAATTCATTTGCTTTTATTTTCAGTTGGTTACACCAGAATTTCGGATTTTATGAACCGATTAAGTTTGGCTTAGTAGTATTGATTTGAAGTTGGTAATATGTTTTTGTTGTTAATGTTATTGAAAAGTTAAACTACACAAAGCGGAGAAACAGTCTTATACTATAATATTCAGTTATTTATAAATTTGAACGATATTTGAGAGCGTTCGATGTTTATCTATTTTATTCTATCTAAATCATTTTCTTTATGAGCTTTAGATATCATCACGCTTCATCTTTCAACAGCTACCTTACAACTTCCGTGTGGTCTCCTGTAGTTTTGATACAAATAAACAAATTTACGCGAGATTAATCGAAGCTAGAGAATATATAGTAGTAGGGTTGTCGACAAGTAGTTTACTCTTACTCTGTTCTTTAAGCAGCAGCACGATTCTATTATTATTGTACTTTTTACTAGGAATCAATAAAAAAAAACAGGTAATTCTGGTCCAAGACCGATCTGGTCATTTAAAAAAATATTATATATTTATTTAGAAAGCCTTACAATACAGTAGTAATTTAGGTTCGTATAGAAAATATATTTTTATTTTTTTCTTCGAAATCTAATTAAATATATGTTAACGACTATAAAAACGAGCACTTGAAAGCAATTTGTATCTATAATTCACAATTTATCAAAATTAAAATTCAGTACAAATAACATATAAAAATGAAATATTAACAACATTAATTATATATAAGTAGGCAGCCCTAAGCCTTGTTCACATTTAGCGATGCGTGTCTCGTACCATTGATCAAATGAACAGTATTATTTGTGGGTATATTTAGATTAATATTAAACGCTTATGTCTGATAGCCAAGGTGATTTGAACACAGCATCATTTAAATTGTGTTTGTAGTAAACATCATTCGATAGGAGATCTTAACAACCATACATAATTATATTAACTGAAATCAACTGTTTAATTTCTGTTATTTTTGAGTTTTATATGATGGGTTCAAACGGAACCCTATTCTTCAGGCTCCGATATTTGTCCGTCCGTCATCAGGCTGTATTTCACAGACGATTTCTTTACGTTGCCGCTATACAAACAAATAACCCTCAGCATCGCGAATCTGATTTGCACTTGGCCGGGTTTTAAAACAGTTATATGATCAAATTCTTTCATAATTTTCTGTCAAAAGCCATCTAGACTCAGCCCACAGTATGCGTCTATATCATTTCGCTTAGTCTACGCGGGAAACCTAAGTTTAAATCATAATCTGATAATAGGGATAAAAACTAAATTCATTGATATAAAAATAATTCAGACAAATAAGAACAAAACCTTTCAAAAAAAGAACAGTTAAGAAAGTTTTTTAAACCAAAGTTTAGTTAAAAAATTAACTTCTCTTAAAAATGAGAAAGCACAAATTCATAATTTAATTCTTATATTTATTTTTGATGAGTGGCAGCAATATAAATGGGTTCATACAGACACAGCATCACCTTAGCTCCCGAAGGTCGCGTCTGACAGACAGCAGACGTCAGTCGCTCTGACAGACGTATTTACCATGGACCATGGGGAATAGATTGCAGCCGCTTATAAATTACAGGTATCAACTAAATAGACAGTAGTTAAGTGGTGCAGTTTGTTGGTTTGGTAATGTGTGATGGAGAATAGTAAGTCAAGTTGAATGGTTTGCTCTAAAGCTAATAGAACAGCTGAAGGAGACGGAGAGAAATTAAGATTAAAACGATTTCAATAGGCGTGTAATCAAAAAATGGAAACAATGAAAAAAAAATGGAAAATAGAAAAAAAATACACAGCTTTGATATGAAATCAAGAGAAGTAGTAAAACATTCATTCAGGAACCTGCAACTATTTGATTAATCCCTATTTTTATTAAGTATCTTTGGAACTACTCATAATTATAGAAAAAAGAGTATAACTGGTCATGTGAAATTCGGACTCGCAACATTGAGGGATCCGTACAAATAGGATAAAAAAACTTTGCACTTTTTGTACCCTTCGGTTACGGAACCCATTAAAAGTTCAATTAATCAAACTACTAGCAGTTAATTAAATCGTTTTGCTTCTGGCCCTCAAAATAAATAAATGCAATATAAACAAGATATGTCAGTGTCTAACAAGATCTTGGTTGAAACATTTGGCGCCGACATAAAAACTGTGCGAATTGAAACTCTTTTATTTATTTGTTTTGAAAACAAAGTGGTTACAAACGCAGCGGGATTAGTTGTATGAGAGCTTTTTGTGAATTGAGATTTATCTCACAACAATAACAAATTCATGGAAACTCCAACGCTTCTGAGAAATTGAAACTTTAGCTCTGAAATTGTATTGTTCAGTCTCGAGAATAAAATAAAATTCATTTTAAAATGACTAGACGGAGTTGTGAAGAAAAATTAAGATAGAAAATTTGTTTGAGGGATAGCTGTCTCAAACTGTAGTTATTTTAAAATACAAACACCCAACGAATGTTGATGAACACTTGTCTTTCATCAAGAGTAAATTAGTTTTCGTATTACTTTTTCATATAAATTACAATATGGTATATGTATACAGTAAATGAAAATTAACTTGGGAATTTACTGCTTCTTGCTAATATTTCTGTTTAGACACAGACTATTTGAAAAATATATGACTCAAGTGTAAGCTTTAGGTGGATCATATCTTTGAAAATGTGCAAAGTGGTGAAATGGAACTTTTTTTACACTACATTTTAATTTATTGTTCTCAAATGAGTGACATGTGTATGTTTTATTGAGAGCTAGCTTTTCGCTCGCGGCTTCGCCCGCGTCGATGTCGGTTATATCGCGTTTCTCAACTTTCGTAACTCTTCAAAAGTCCGGGATAAAAACAATCCTATGTTCTTTCCTATGTACCAAATTTCATATCTAAAATCAGTTCAGTGGTTTAGACGTAAAAGCGTAACAGACAGACAGACAGAGTTACTTTCGCATTTAATTTTATAATATTAGCAGGGATAAAGTTTCTTTAAAACCAAATCTTGTTAATACTTTTCACTGGTGTCTAGACCTTGGCTAATATGAAACATAATATCGAGTTAAAAGCACAGCAACCAATAACGTGAACAAAGCAAAGTATAAAGGCAAGCAGACATCAACGGAAGGTCTCTCCAGCTGTATTCTGGAAATGGGTTTATGATCGCTAATAAACGTCCGATGCAAAAGAGGTGGGGTCATAGCGCCAGCGGTAATAGTTCCAGCCATTGCGATATAAATATTTCTATGAACATAGTAAAGGATAAAAGAAGTGGAAAAAGTAGAGTGTAGTGGAACTACTCGGGCAGTCGTTCACAATAAAGTGTGGCTGTATGCTTCAGTGAGAAAGATTTCCATTTCGGCAAAAAATGATTAAATAAGGAAGGTGCTAATATGAACTTATGTTCTATCTAGCTAAGGCTAAAGCCAGATTTCAGCAACGAGACGAGAACTCCATTTGATAACAAAATCACAGATGTTTAAATCTACATTTAACATTGGTGACTTATATTAAATCTGACAACATACATTTTTCCATCCACCTTAAACAGCTCCTCTAAACCCGAGCCCGCTTCCGAAGCGGCCACATCTCTCGGTTGACCACACCCGAAACGCGAGCAATATATCCTTTGACGTCATACCCTCATTTGCCATGTTTACACACACTAATGCAGTTCCCGCCGACGACTGATTCGGAGGTTTGTCTAAACGATCTGTTTGATTTGTTGCCCTTGTGTTGGTACTACCGAATTGTAAACGTTTTATATTTGGGCTACTGGACTATTAGATCAAGTGCGAGTGGATGTTTGTCCTATTTAATGGTTATCGAGGATGCTACGATGAAATAAAAATCGTCAGATGTTCTATAATGCTAATCTTGGATCTACGTCATCTGCTTATAGATGGATCGGCCTATTCATCTGACTTGATAGTGAAAATAAGAAATAAATTGACTCCTTACTTAGATGGTTGCTGTATTTATTATTGTTAATCCATGCTTGTCCAATTGTGCATCGTCTACTCCGAGTCATTTTAAACTGTCTATTTTTCTTCGGTTTGATACTTTTAATTTTACCATTCACTGCACTTCAAAGTTGCTTAGACAAAGTTTTGTCCTAGATTCACTAATTCAAATCGAAGGTCAATCATCCTATAAAGACAATATCATTGTATATTATTATATTTTCACGCGACACGATCTATAATAAGCTCTCAGGCTATTCTTGTTACAGAAGTCCAAACTCGGCACTCGGACGGACGCGGAGCGATGCGCTGTTGTAGTGGACAGAACACACGTAAACACTAATATGTGCATCTATTATGTGATTCTTTTAAGTATCTTTCTTCAGTAGTAGAAATACTTATACTTCATATGTGGTCATTTGAAAGAATACGTAACTTATTAATAACGGTAATGCAAAATGAGTAAGACTTCAGATCTAGACTTCATCGTAGCTTCCATAGACAGATCACGAGACATCATGAAATGTATCTCCTCTTGTCAGAGGGCAAATAGATAATTTGAACGGCATTTTCAACCTTATGTGCATGACTCTGCCTACCATCAATCATTACAGTTGCACTACCTGTTTTTACAAAAGGGTTACAACTGGGATTACTACATTTGTTACGAGATTCTTACAGGGTTCAATTACTGAGGAACGAAATAACTGAAAATGGCGCCTCAATATGCAGTAAACAAACAATATGGCCGGTGTTATCCAGTGTGCACCCCGTCCTAGCGGGGTTACGGGCTCCCAGCCAACGCCGAGCGGCGCGCTAATTGACCGCCGTGCATTAGATACTGCCCACCTATTTATACACGCGTCACACATGTTTGTATACTCGCCGCTAATCTTACACCGCGTAGTACATAGGCACAAACACGGTACACTTACCCCTTGGTCCTGAAAGGTTCAACCAATCATTTCAGTGTGCTATCGCGCACAAAAAAGCCTTGAACGAATATTAAGTCTACGAGAAAACAACTTTTCCGAGCTACGATTTTCTTGAATACATATTCAGTTTGGTAAGTCAGTCAAAGAATAAGAGAAACTGCAATTTATACCACGAGAAGATTTAATAAACCGCCTTTGGACCACAATGATTACCTATCCTAGTAACCCTGGAAAAAATCATCGTGTTATAATTAAAACCGATATAATTTGGCTTTATACAGGCACACATATAGTAACCTATGATTAAATCCTTAAACAAAACAACATTTTTACCTAGCAAAGAAAGAAGCACACAGGTACTTATAATGAAGTATTCCCGTTAACGAATCAGGTTATATTTGGATAATGGTATTATTAATAATGTAAGCACAGCTTGGCACTGTTTGTAACTGTTTCCCTGGACGGACCATAAACCTTACGTGCCAGTCAAGCTTCTCGCACACACTAACTATTATTTCAGGAGGGAATATAAGATGAAGTAATTTGGCATCAAAGTTGCCATGTCATAAAACTTGTTTTTGATGTGAGATATTTAAAAAACATATTTATTTAAAATTATGAAGTCCAAAAACGCCTGTGAAACAACATCGAGTGATATTTACCGTATTGGAAACTACTCAAACCATAATTTGCTTGTAAGGGTATATAGTTAAAGGCGAGAAGTAGCAGGATCAAAATAAAGAACAAGTTCTAAGATAAAAAATGTCCAATGCCTATAATTTTTGTCATAACTACTCGAAATAAATACTCTAACGAAGTTCCAAGAAGACGTAGATCTCAAAACTTCGTAGTCCCGTTAGTTGTAATTCATAGTTCGTTACCTAACTACTAATAACACCTAATTCGTCTGTCAGGAAGTAAAATTCTCTATTTTCAACTCTAACTCCGCCTCTCAACTCACGGAAGAAAACATAAATCAATCAAAGTTTGCCAAATAACTCACTTTAGCGTCAATATTTCAATACAGCGATACTCTGAACGCACGGCCCATCCTTGCTATCCCTCATAAACGGCGATCGTAAACCGGAATCATTAACCGTATTTACATTGGAGCCCTGGGCACAGTCCAGTCTTATAAATACAAAGCTACGACAGACTTCTTCGAAAGCCCCTCAAGTGTACGCCAGAAATAGAATCGCATCACAGTCGATGCGATTTGTCAGCCGACGAACAGATATTGTGCAGTAAGCCAGGGCCCCAATTCTGCTATTTACAATGGCCGATGAATGACTGAAAATTTGATTAAATTGGCTCTATTCATATTATTCTAAGCATTTTTCCAACACAATATTTGGGAATTCAGTACGGGGCGAAACAGTCGCTATCAATATATTGAATTTCCAATGATTATGTTGGAAAAATACTGAAGAGATTAGAAATACATTGTTTCAAATTTAATCCCATCGTCCATTTGAAATAGCAGAATTGGGGCCCTGTTGTCTGAACAACGGATGCATTACTGATGTGTTTGGAGGCGAGCTTCTGAGAACGAAGGGCTGGTGAATGAGCTGTGTCTTTGTGTTAGCAACATTAAGACTGTTTGACTGCTTGTTTTGATACGCTTTATACAACACATCATCAAACAATGTGTATTGTGTTACTGCACTTGTGCGCTCTAAACTCTAATCGTATTAGGGTTTGAGATAATGAGGAGTCTACAACATTGTTCCTAAATTGGAGTAGGCAGCAATTAAAAGGTAATTTTATTGACAGCGTTTACTTTTTATAATTCTTCTCACTTTCAAATCGATCGATGGATATCGATCAAATCTAAACTGTTATAAATAACAAATTATTTTTTTAAATAACGTGTCCATTTTATGTTCTTTTTTCGTGTTTTATCCGACTTATTACTCTGTACCATTGTGACAGTTATTAATTCAAGAAATCTTTGGCGATTTTTATACTAATTAGCAAGTTAGTAACTAATAAAGTACCTAGTGAAAAACCCTAAAAACCCCGGAAACAAAAGGAAATAAATATGATTCACATCAGATGGATGTTTGTCAAATGTTATGAACACGTTATGAAGCCAGAACCTGCATGTCTTGCATACAAATAGCCCGGCAATGTGTCACCGGGTGATGACAGACGCGACAGCTCTTAACATTCGTGTCGCGACTCGCTCTAATAATATTTAACACCTAAAACATGTCCGCATACTGGGGTAGCAGAGTAGGCGAAGTGTGTGAGTAAGGAGAAAATACGGCTCACGCAAGTTTAAGGTCAGTAATGTCAAATGTTTGAGAAGTTTTTATGTGGTACAGATCAAACTGAAGGTAAGAGAGTAGAGAGTAAGTTTATAAGTTGATTTTTACATACATTTTGGGTTGATAGGCTGCACTATATTTGTTCCTATCAGCCTGGAAACGGAGTTTATGATTTTATGTTTAAGTTGATCAAAAGTGTAAAGAATAAATGACAAAAATATATACACAAACCACTTCTGTGTCTAAAATTTTTTCGAATCCTGCTTGTTGCATAAAAAGATTTGTTAATATGTCGTTATTCTCAAGTTGATAATGTTGTAATAACTATGTCACAGTTGATGTGTAAAATGTTAAAAGTCTTTATTTTTAATAAGTGACTTAAAATGAAAGTAAACGTTTTTAAAAACAAAACGTAAAACCAGCATTAAATTAAAGCCCAAATTTTATGATTTTGTATATTTATGGGACCAAATGAATTACTCAGAATAAAAACAAAATCAACAAAATTCAGTTCGAAGATCTGAGGTAACTAACATAAAAAACCGACATATTGAACACCTCCTCCTTTTTGAAGTAGGTTGAAAATATTCTGGAGTCACCTCTTGAAATAAAACTATTTTAGTGGTAGGAAGTGATAGTGTATCTAATTGACAGTTAGCGAGAGTCCGCAAGACAGTACTCATGGTGTTGTCTCGTTCTCACTACAATGTATGTATTTATAATAATGCAATTAATTTAATTTTGAGATTGATGTATGAGATAATTATGCTAAACTGCGCTTCATTAGCAAGACGGATCGGAGTTAGTCCACTGAGTTTGAGTCTCGCATGTTGGTGTTGTAAGATGCGCACGCGACGCTGTTGGCTTGCGCGACAAGGACATTACTAACTAGCTGTGTGCTACACTTCTATGTACGTATTATGTAGTAAATACCCTTTTGTTTGCCGCCAAAAACACATTAAATGTGATTAGTCATTAATCTTAGAATTCGATTTAGTTATGAATGTATGTATTTATAAACAATGGGATGTGACGAAAATGTTCATCAAGTTTAGTATCATTGTTACAATTTATGTAGTAACTAATTATAATTTTACTGTCTCATAAAATGTGAGTTCAGATTACTGTTATTTAGTTCCAGGGTGTTAAAACGTATTCTCGAGTGGTAATAATTAAATACCGAGGCGGATATCCCGCCCAGCATAGCGCTTGGGTCAGAAACTTCGACAATCAGCAAACATGAGTGTGTATTGATATAAAAATCTTTATTAAATTCTACTCATTTATTTGTTTGCCACATGGGTAGTAGGTATATGCATTTTATAAAGTTGCCTATGTGTAACCGTCAATAAAATCAGTACAAAAAAATGGTTAAGGTCAAAAGGCAAACCTACTGACCGCGACCTATCGCGGGTTCTATCCCCGCGCATTAAAGGTATTTGTGTGATCCACAATTTTTTGTCCTGATTCTGGGTGTCTTTGACTTGAATATTTCTGAAGCCGACAGCAACACAAGGATTGAATAATAATTTAATTAGTTCCACACAGATTTAACTACACGTATGTATAATTTCGATTGCGTCTAAAAAAGTATTTTTTTCTATTTTCTATTTCCTTTCTCGAACAGTTATGGACGTCATCACGTTATTGTAGTAGTTATCTAATAACTAATGTCGCTCCAACATAACACTTCTAAGTAGGGGAACAATAACTGTTGAATAAAACAAGTGACGACGAGTTATTGTGAGACTGGACTGACTCAGGGCTGTCTTTGTAAATAAAACTGTCACAGATATTAATTGCTACTTTATGTCTAGTAAAAGGGCGTTGCGTGTTAAACTATTTATACTTATTCACTGTATTTGCATACGTTGCGTAGGTGAGGTCAGTTTGTATCCAAATTAACAGCTTATCTTGATTTTCGTATTGCGATTTGAAAATGTATTGATACAGTTTCACAAAGACTACGAATACACTGGTGCAAACCATTGTAAATTAATACTCTTGGTGAAAATTTGATTTTGTGTTCCAAAAAGCAGTGAAACGAAAGCCACCTGAGCGAGATGAGTTTGTTGAACTAAAACACGTAAAAGGTTTTAGAACTCACACTCAGAAGGTCTAAGGCCTCTCTCTAAGGCTTATCACTGGTTTCTGAAGGAGGTTTCAATTCAACCCCATGCTTGTAATGATACGGGCGTAGAGTACTAAATACGTGATTGATATACTTTATAAATAATAACACTTTTTAGCGACTTCTATAAAAAATATCTAGTTCTAAACTAACGAATCTAAGTTGATTCTCAGTACAAAATAGACGTAACCGTAACACAAAGGTCCACAAAAATGATTTCTCCAATTAAACTCATGTCAAGAAATGACATTGACAATGCGGCCACAGTAACTCTGCTACTCCCACTCAGGAAACGGGAAAAACTATCATAAATCTGTATTAAATGTTTTCGTGAATAATAGGATATCGCGTAAAATAAATGGTCCGAAGAGAATCGTGTCCGGGTGTTAATGAGAGCTTTTTTATCGATGACACACTTACTGGTCGTCTAGTCGGAGGTGTGACGTAGATTTACACTATTGTGGAAATGTACGTAGAAAAATGTTGATGTTTACATTTTTTTTTGTAATTTGCTGCTCGTAGATAAATGCATTGTCCGTCGTCAGAGAGTTCTGGCTCTAATAAGTTGAAAATTGTTTAAATTGGTTCAGAAATTGTAGTAAATGTACTTATGTTAAAGGGAGATGATACTTCACCAATATAAACACTTGCAAAAATACAGAGATGATAGAATTGATCGACTATGAAATCGATCCATATTTTAAATTCCATCAAAGTACCGCATGATAGATACTTCAATGCCGTCGAAGATCAATCAATCATTCTGTGGTATAACTAAAATAATTCTCACTCAACATTGTTATAAGCTCAGATTTTGAATATATAAAACTGATCTGAACTTATGAATACCGTTTTCAGTCACGTGACTTTTGATCTTTCACACATGAGTATTTTTGATCAAGATTTTAGAAATATAGTTTTACTGATTTTCTTTTCGAATTCATCTTATTTCCCCATGCTATCGACCGACAGGCAGACTATAGTCGTGAGGTGAACGCTCGTAGCACAAACAAGCTCGAGTCTCGTCTAACACCTGTCTGCGCCCACCTGCGGACGTTACCGGCTCACAGAGATCTAAAACACAGCTGGATGCTACTGTGAGCTGACAAACGACTGCCTTGAAAAGCTGTTGAAATTAAACATTCATGAAAGCCATATCGATTACATTAAAGATGACCAGTTTAAAAGAGAAGGTCAAGAACGATTTTCTCTTTGAGAAATATAACTAAGTACTTAAACGAAAAATCAACTAAAAAAGGAATAAAAAACAACGAATGATCGGAAAAAACTATTGTTCAAATTAGTCAGGCTGTAATGTATCTCAATAGATATAATGTTCAAAACAGTACATATGTATATTATGTTTGATTCAAAAAGCTTGAGATTGAGAGTTTTCAAGCTATAACTGAGACTACCACGATATACTTATTTGTCCACACTAACTAGATCCAAGCAATGTTGTACATACCAGGAATTCAATACACAAGCAATTCCTTCCTAACCGGGTAGAAAGCCATCGATATACAGCAATTGTATCGGCAAATAACCTACGTACACGAACACAAGCTCGTATTAGCGAGTAGGTGCATTAACACGGTCGCATTTAGCGGGCGACGGTAAACAATGCGCACGCGCGGCTCACTCGCCAGACTTAAGCGGATAGAACATACTGGGAAAAGAGGAACATTGAAAATTGCATCTGTTTCTCCCATCTGATGGCAAAAAAAACAACTAAGTATACATAACTTAACGTGGAAAACGAATAGAAGACTACAAATGTACGGAGTGTTTTTAGATGAGATAATGAGACAAATTTAACAGTTTTTTTAGTGCTCGGAGAAATGTAGCTCGTCTACCGGCCCGGGTTCAAATTCAAACTAAATTCCAAGTATACATAAAGCAATAAAACAAATGACTAACAACTAGTACTGTGCTAAACATCAAACGAAAACTAGACTCAAATTATGAGGCATGCAAATATGCAATCGAATTGACACAAATATTACAATCGACATCTAATTTACGTGTAATACATTGTAACAGATTATACAACAAATTATCTTGTTGCGATGCCAAGATGGACGATATGGGCACCAGGAGTTGTGGGCAAGAGACAGCACTCTAAACAGTGTAGCGCGCTGTCCCGCTTCCACAATTGTAGCTGTAGTACCTAATTTAAGAAGTAATGGTGGGTGTCAGTGCGCGGGTGCGGGGTGTCATGTTGTATGGCTTGCATGGTTGACAGTCACCTGAGCACGCCACGTGTTTACAAAACATCATGTCGGTCGCATAGCCGAGCGCAGGGGCGTGATGCGCCGGCGCAGAGTACAGAGTATTATTGTAACTTGTAGATGGTATGTACTAGCTTTTAGTCCGCGGCTTCGCCCGCGTCGATGCGAAGAGAACTCTTCAAAAGTCCGGGATAAAAACTATCCTTTGTTCTGAGAGTCAACTCTATGTCTGTACCAAATTTCATTAAAATCAGTTCAGTGGTTTAGACGTGAAAGCGTGAAAGACACAAACAGACAGACAGACAGAGTTACTTTCGCATTTATAATATTAAGCAGGGATTGAAATTTATATCTCAAAATCGTGTAATTAATATGAGATATTTCAGCCGATATATGAGTTACTATTTCCTCCTAATACTAATAATAACTAGGACATTAGGTTCTCCTGATTTTCTAATAGCTGCAACTTTTTCTGTTATAATTAGCAAATATTGAGAATGAAAGAAAAGAGTAATACGAAAATATGTTTTGCATTTGCAAAGCCATGCGTGCTGTACAAATATGAGGTTTTCAAGCTTTTTCTCATTGTGGTAAAAGTTTTAGCAGTCAGTGATAAGATTCAATATCTAGGATGTAACGTAACTCATTAAATATACGTTCAAAACAGTGCATATGTTTGCTAAGTTTGAAATTTCAAAAAGAACTTGTTTATCTGTACTTTGATTCTAATATCATGTGCCAACATGTTTCCAATTTATAGTCTCTATTTTAAATCGTCAAGTTCATAAATAAATAGAATGATTTGATATTCAGATGTTAATATACATAAATGTCTCCTATCGTAACATGACAAATGAATTATTATAGTTTAATTGGTCTGTAATTTTGTTCATAATTGATTCCTTACGGTTTTTATTTGAAATAAGGAAATAAATTCCTGAAATTATTAATTTTAATGTTTCTAGAACTGTAAATATTGTGTATGTATTTTTTTGATTATGTTATTAAATGCAGTCTTGCATGTTTTTACCAGAACGTTATTTAACAAAATAGGCAACTCTACAAAATTACTAAACTTATTCCTTCAACTCCATCAATTAAACTAATAGGTTTTACTGAAGACAAACGTTTAAACATTGCATTAAACTTATTACTATCTGCCTCTACGAAATAGAGAATTACATATTACCGAGATAAACTAATCATCCAAGATCCTATGAGAAAATTCCCAAGAGGTTTAGATCAACAATCAACAAAGTCAACAGCAAATAAAGTAAAAAATTGGAAAGAGCTTAACATTTTTCTCACAACCATGACGTATGGAAATGAAAACTCTAAGTTAATACGTAAAAACACCTCTTGCGTGCAGAAATCTTCATGTAAAGCGTAAACTGCTCTTAAAATCTATATTCCAAACGCAATAACACGCTACCCTAATAAACAGTGTTGGGCATAACATATCGATAATATTACATCGATGCTCGATACTCGTAAACTCGATGAATCGTGTCGGTTCAGATCAAAGAATGACGACACGCCGCCAGATGGCGCTGTACGCTGATATCTCGATGCGTTTGTGTAACCCACATAACATGCAACAATATTAAATTATATGGTTTATTAGCGAATACTGTACGAGATGTGTATTCAAAACGATTTCATCTTGGATCGAGTTGTAGTTACACAATTTTGCTTTTTAGTTTTTGTTCAAGAGATCTCTTCGGTTAAGCTTGTCTGTTTTTTTTTTTGATAGTATGACATAGATTTTTATAAAATTTATTTGTTGAATTACGACATTGTCTGTACAGCACTTTAAATTAAATAGGAAATATTATAATTACCTCGAATTTATAACAAATTTTAATTTTATCAATGTTTTTACAACAGTTTAAATCTCTAATGATTATTCATTTTCTTGATATACAGCAATAAAACCTTTCCAATAACTCCACAAAGCATGTGGTCAACTAGAGATGCATCCCAATCAAATTACCATCAATTTAAAGAACAGGTAAAGATAGAGAAAGAGAAAGTTCTGTTTGTAATGTATCATTATTACAGTAACATTGACTCGTGTCTATCAACTGAAAAGTATCAAAAAATTCTAGAATTCGCACACTCCAGCGCATTTTATTTATAGATAATCAATGACAGATGACGACGGAGTGAGCGGGACGTCGCTATCGCTGTCTCACTCTATAATGGACGTAATTTATAATAACTTCATTTGCTATTTTGTGTATTGGCGCAAGACGCATTCGGAATAACACAGATTTTAGATAAACTGAGCAATGTTATTTGTCGAGAAAATACTCAATTGCAATATGAAGTGAATTAGAAATACTTATAAATATAAACTGAGTAAAATTGTTATTGAGTTAATGGCTACAGTGCGAACAGTTTGGTATAGGTACGTTTGTTTAAGTTTTTAACAAAAATAAAACCCGAATAATGATGTAGGTACCTATGGAATAGCTTTTTGATATCATATATCAAAAGGCGATTTAGACCAATAATATCTATCATTTGGCATCTTATTGATCTCTACACCAAAGGCACCAACTTTTTTTTACACTGATTGTCATTCTAAAAACTATACGAAACTTCATTTGAATTGGAAAGTATTAATCTGCATCAAAACATGCATTTCAATAACTCTCAATTACAACCAACGCGAACTTAATTCATATTTTTTCATTCACGAACATTTGCATCTGAATATAACTCATCGAGTATCGTAATCGATTTAAACGCCAACACAGATCCGAACACCAACAAACATTAATCCTCGTATCAAAATATTAATTCATCATTGAATATTTTTACATCGTCGATAAAAACCGATTTAATATCGATCATATTTTTGTTAAACGTCGTTAACGTTTCGCGATATCGATTTATCGACTTATCGATTTAACTACCGATTCCCGCGAATAAGGGATTAGGGGGTAATAAATTTATGCTTGCACTTGAGGAGTAAATCAGTCTGTATCGTTGGTACGGGGTAATAAATTAGTAGCAGACTTTATACCCCAAGCTTTGATCTCTCGTGTTTAGTTGTTAAAGAAATGAACAAAGATCGAATGCGGTTTGTTCCCGGCGCAGGCAGGCACTAAACATTACAGATAGCTTTCCAGTTGTAGTTTTACCATTTGTATATATTACTGCAGTTGAATTTTTTTTTTCGCTTTGATTTCTTAAATAAACCTCTTTATGAAATTCGATGTCTGGTTTGTAGATTTACTGATTAGGTATCTTAAATCTATTCTAATTCTTGAAATAACTACTTAAATAGAAGTATTCGAAAGGTGTGATTAAGAAAGACAGAGCTTTTGAATTATCTGTCCGCCCATCTTCACCGTCGCATTCATGAGGAACCCCCCGCAACACAAGGATTAAATTCCCTAAAGCGGAAGACGAATTAAAAAAACTAAGTATGGTAAATAATGTGATTGCCAAAGAAAGGTGCCCAGCTTTTTATAGATCATTAAATAGAAACCCAAATCCCTTACTCACGCATTTTAAATCTGAAGTTTAAAAATCCCTCAAAGAAGTCCTATTCTCTAAGGCCACGTAGTTTATGTGTCATGGTGGATGACGACACTGGCTAACTAACACTTTTATATTTATGAGACATTCATTAGTAGGTAAAATAAGAGAATAAAGCTTTCGTCATGGGAATTAATAATCCAGCCACATTTTTGACTAAATTGTAAATATATTCTACAAATCAAAGAAAATCTCGTAAAGTTTTCAGACGTCACATTAACATGCACAAGTAATAAAGTGGAAATGTATATTAAGGCTTAAGGTCCTTGCTCCAGTCGAGGTTGGAGTTCGCCGAATATACGAGAACACGTTACTTCTAATTGGGTAAAAGAATATATAAAATAAGCGCATAATATTACCATAAAATCCTGCAAAGTCTTCCGTGGAAGTCGAAACCGGACACTCCGAATAGTAAAAACAAATCGATCGTATCCGAGTCACAGGACAGGATCGATAAATCGATTCCGTTTAATAATCACTAAACACTGGCCGTTTTAAGTAAAGCACTGCGGCATTCCAAACGAAATCGAACGCGGTGGAGGTAATTCAAAAATTTTCAAATGTCACTCGCGGTCGGTTAGGCGGGAAAACTGGAGGGCGGTCCGGCCGGCGCACGCGCGCTTGCTACTGACACTGGTCGCGGCGCGCCAGCCCGCGCTACGTCACGCGCTTGGCCGCCGCGCTCCGCCGCCGACACCGCGCGGACATTTTCGATACGCACCACACTATTTACAAAGCGGTTTGTATTGGTGATATTGTATTTTGTCGCGTTCGTGTCACCGCTTTCGTCCAACGTTGTTTTGGCCTGAGTTAATGACACATAAAATTGTGTTATTTTGATGTTAGTCTTATAATACAGTTGATATCGATGCTAAACAAAGCTTATGAAGGTTCAAACGGATTCGGAGTGAGAACAATGGTCGGGCTCTCTGCTACAATGCTAGAATCGGCGACGGTTATTTTTGTTGACACGCTTATCGGGTAGCTTTCTATGAAAATGGTTCGGAAATAGCATCGTAATTACTCGTTTGAGAGAATGGCTAATCAAAAAACTAGATCAGAAGCGACGGACCTACTTCTGTGGCGGGTGTCGGGACACATTACGTTTTTGTGTGATTTAACATCACATAGGATTAGTGTTACACTTGTCTCATTTTATACACTCTAGAAATGTTTTTTATTTAAAATATTAAACCTGTAAAAACTATAAACATTGAGTTTGATCCAAATAGATGAAGTATTTACATTAAAATATAAATATTTATTCTAAGCATAAAATGAACTACTCAGCTGTTCTGATATAATTACTGAATCCGAAGCATCGTTTTCTAGAGTTTATTTCTACCTACTGTTCAATAAAAAGATAATGTTTATAAACTTTTGTATTTAACAAATGAAAACCATTTGGATTTAGCTTTAACCGCAAATAAACTCAGGATCAGAAGGAAGAAACTTCTTAAAATGAACTTCAAAAGACGTTTAAAATGTACTTCGAAAAAGATAACATTTACATAGCCTTTGTTAAGAATCGGTTTATGCGCGTCGAGACTGATGCGAGACATTTGTTCGATAATAAAGAATAACTTGATGTATCCTTAGTTGAAAGGTAAGGAGGAGGAAAGGTAAACAGGCACATGTTGATATCATTGTTACTTTCTACTAAAATGGTTCCGATCTCGTCACAACAACTTTTAAAGTAATCTCAGACAGAAGACTAGAAACGTATTAAGTCAATGATCTAAAAATATGTAGCCCAAACAAAAACAATATGTAGGATAAAAATTCGGGGCAAACGACCGCGAAAAGTTCATAAAACAGTTTTCTTATTAATAGAGTATTTTCAACTTATTTCCTCGAAAGCTGCTTACGCAACACGCTTCCTGAAACTATGTGACATCACTGTCTTTGTCCCGAACGCCAAGAACACGCAATTTATCACTTCAACAATCGCATTTGGGATGATTTAGAGCAGTCACAACAGATTTCTCTTAAACATTTTTGAAGTCCATTGAAGTTTTCGCAGAACAATGATGCGCAACAGATCGTGTTCGACGAAATGAGAATCACTCTATCGTCTGCAGGTTGAGTTAGTAACGATTCTAATGAAACGCTCTGTCTGAAGTTAAACTAGAAGTGGAACAATGTGGGTATTGTATCACTGGATTCTGAGATTGTAGAATAGGCAGCGACCAACGTCATACCCTTATATTATTACCAAATAATCTAAACTTTAAGGTTTTAGTGTTAGGTACTTTTTATTTACCAGATTCTTATAGCTTGGAAATAAAGAAGGGAAAACAAATTAACGGGCGGAGCGTTTTCTTAAAAGTAAATCACGCACATAAAATAAGTAAAAATATATTTAAAACGGTGAACAACTATGCTTTTCTGTAGAAACCAAGAATCAGCAGTAATGAAGTCTGATTTATTTCCACACATCAAGTCATCATCACCGATTCAAAGGTATCTTAATGAGTCCTACCGAGAACAGTGTTCATTTTAGTAGTATTTCTATTATTGCTGAAGCGGTTTCCTGTCCAATTTTCAGAGTTTCGCACAACATTTCCTCCACGAAGATCAAACATAAATAAACATTGCACTCGCAACACGTAGTTAACACGAGGTATCCTTGATTGTTATGGAAACATTCGAACATGATGCTACTTGTTAACCTTAAACTATGGTCATGTGCTGAAGTTAGGAAGTTTCTATACTATCGAGCGCGCTGTTTTCCACGTGGACTTTTCCAAAGCTAGTATGGTGACTTCCAGTTAAACTAGATCCCGCAGAACCATATTTTATATGGAGTTGTAGCCGAAGCCATCGAAGACCATTATTACATATGTTTATTTTTGTTGTACCTACTAGAGACAATCTTAATTGACGTTTAATTACCAAATATTACTTAAAGCCAACAAAAATTTAGACGCACACACTTTGACCGTTTAACAGTTTGCAAGAAAAATGATGATACTGACAAACATTATTGTCAAAAAAATGCCAAAACAGTACTCACACAACGCTAAAAACTCGAATAGACCCATTACAGGGAACGAAAATCATGTAAGCATCAATCATGGAAGCTACAACTACTTTAAAACAAATTCGTTATAAATAGAAATTGTTCAGTAGGCATGTGTAAACATAACTGTCACGAAACTTGGACGCTGGTTGAGGAAGGGCAGGAGGGCTGTGCAAGCCAACGAGCGTCGTCCATACTATTAGATACACGTCACTACTGATCAATGAGCTCTTTGCCGGTCGATGATGGTAAAGAATAATAATAAATAAATAAATGCCGACAACATCACATACATAGTTCTGAACACAAAGTAAGTTGCTAAAGCACTTGTGTTATGGAATCCAGATACAACGAAGGTACCACAAACACCCAGACCCGAGACAATGTAGCAATGTAAATTTTTACATTGACCCAACCGGGGATCGAACCCGGGACCTCAGAGCTAGCGAAACATTGAAACCGGCGTACGCCACTCGATCACGGAGGTGTTGAAATGTTGACTTCTAAGACATGATCTTGACGACCTCCGTGGTCGAGTGGCGCACGCACCGGTTTCAAGGTGTCGCTATCTCTGAGGTCCCGGGTTCGATCCCCGGTCGGGTCAATGTAAAAATGCACATTTCTACATTTTCTCGGGTCTGGGTGTTTGTGGTACCTTCGTTGTATCTGAATTCCATAACACAAGTGCTTTAGCAACTTACTTTGGGTTCAGAACAATGTATGTAATGATGTCCGCATTTATTTATTATTTATGATGAAATCACACTGTCTCTTGTTTTCCTTTGGTTTTGGAGGGGCAGAAAGTTAGAGAGATCCCGATTTTGTCCTTGCTTTTACTGGAGCATGCGTCGCGTTGTTATTACCTTATATGCTTTATGAACAACTAGGAACATTTTAGATATCGGAACTCGCCACAATTCTTCTCATTAACTTTTGATTACCCGCACTTATTACTTTATTAGCACATAGCCGTAAAATGAAATGCCACTGACACGTTTATTGTGGCATTAACTTCACGACCGCATAAATAAGGTTTTGTCCCAATCAGATGATAATACAATGGATAATTTGCATCCTTTACGTTTCCTTCTTATGAAGAGATGAAACATAATGAACCATAAACTCGTTTTGATGTGGTTTACAGCTTTATACAGAAGTCTATAAAATGGATATTAATAATTATCTGGAGACAAACTGGTTTCGAAAGGGATCCCAAAGTTACGACAAATGCCATTGATGACAAGGAATTTGGAAGTACATACTGCGAATCTAGCCCAGAAAATAGTTGAAAATCAAAACTTCCCGATTTGCAAATCAAATATCATAAAATAAACCCCAATTTGAAACCATATTCATTCCCCGTTTATTATATTTCAATTGCACCACTAAATGTTGCCCACAGACCTCGTATTCTTTCTACGCTACTGTTGCTACGGAACAATAACAACTTCTCTAAAACAGCCAAGAGTAGGCCTGACTAAGAATCTAAATAAAGTTCAGAATAAAGCAAGCAAAGGTCTGCGCTAGGCCAATGACAGATAACACGAACAAAACGAATGTCTCTGTTTCTGTAATGACGCTAAGCCTACCACCATGTTTGAAACTAAGACTCATGTAGCTGTGAAAGCGAGACGCCATTATACGCCGTCTCGTGCGCCATCTTGCTTCCACGATTGCAGTTGTTTTATTTTAAGTGACGGTGGTAGACCCTCCGTACTACACAAGTGCAGTTGGCAAAAGGCCAGGGATTAACTCAGCTGTGTCCAGTCTTTAGTTTCGGAAGCAAAGTACTTGAAAGAACTAAATGTTAATTATGGCTGGGAATTGAAGTCGTTTTGATTTTAAGGTACGATTAATGACACTGTCTAGATGTATTTATACGCATATATACGCACCCCTCAAGGGAGCGTGCTCCTACCCTCTTTCTCATCTACATTAACGAGCTGGGCATGCTCTCTCTACCTCAAGGCAGAATTATCGGTTTTGCAGATGACACTGCTTTATTATTCAACGCCGACTCTTGGCCAGAAGTTTATACCCATGCTCAAACGGGCTTCAACACCGTATCAAAATGGCTTAGAAATAATATACTGACCCTTAACGCTGACAAAACGATGTATATCACCTTTTCCCTAAAGAAGAACAATACTCCGATGTCCAATCAATTTTTACTGACAGCTCACCTGTGTTCGAAACCTCAAGATAATACTTGTACATGCATCTACCTAAATAGAACAGACAGTATAAAGTATCTAGGAGTACAAATCGACAGCACTTTAAGATTTCAGCAACACATAGATACACTCTGTGCCAGATTACGGAAGCTGATATACGTCTTCAAAACCTTAAGAGCAGTAGCTGATGAAAACTGTAAGAGATCAGTCTACTTCGCGCTGGCTCAGTCGCTACTTTGCTACTGCGTCACTATCTGGGGTGGGGCTCCTAAAACATCATTAATTGCACTCGAACGGGCCCAGAGAGCAATTCTAAAAGTTTCCAATTTTCTACCATATCGCTATCCTACTGAAGACCTATATAAATGCTCTAAAGTTTTAACGGTGCGTCAGCTGTTCATACTTAACACTATCTTAAGGCAGCACTCTCTTCTCACCTACCAACCCTCCTTGGCTGAAAGTAGAAGGCGATTCAATCCTGTAAATCGGCATGGCATCTATCTCAAAACCGCTTTTTCTAACCGCTTTTTCTGCCACCTTGGTGGATTTTTATATAACAAAATAAATAATCTTCTAACCATCTATAACCTAAATAATAAAATGTGTAAAAAAAAGTTAAATTCATGGCTTTTACAATTAAACTATATCGAAACCGAAAAGTTACTTAGCATACCAGTCTAATTCCTGTCTATGTACTATGTACAACTAGGTAATGTAATAAAAACATACAAACACGCACACCCTCACACACACACGAACACACACAAAACACAAACACTCACATGTACACTCGCACTACACACACACTACACTACACAACTAAACTTATTTTAAATACCTATTCTCGTTTTGTTTTCTTAATTTTAATTACTTTGTTTTATTAGTTTAAGTAAGTAAAATTTGTTAACTAACATTACTTACCGCAATAATAGTTATAGCACAAAATTTTGTAAAAAGCAATAATGGCTAAAGGGTGGAGACCTGGTGACCTGAAATACAGGCCCATAAAGCCTAGCTTAGGCACCAGTCTCCCACAATATACTGTTTACTTTTATTTTTATGAGATTCTAAAATGTACATATATAATGTGTTTATATTGTGGTGAGAAAATAAACGTTTATTATTATTATCGGGAGTGTTTTCTTTTCTCAGCCCTTGGCTGGTTTAAACCACATTTACGGGTCAAGACCAAGTAAATGCGGCGTGTGGTGTTAAATGATAAGTTATTAACTATCGTCTAATGATAGGAACTTTCTCACTATGCGGCAGGTATTTAAAATAGCAGCTTTCTGTAGGGTAATATATAACGACTTTCTTAAATCTATTATTTTTAGGCTATTGTGGAGATGGTTTGGAATGACACCAGTACTGGAGAGCACTATAGGAACGACAAAGACTTTTTCTTGTCTCCATATTCGGGCGACCTCTTCTTTAAGCTCTGCGTACTTACTAATCTTTTCAGCTATTGTCTTCTGTAGGTTGTGAGTGTTGGGGACGGCTATATCTATAAGGTAGGTGGTTTTATTTACTTTATCCTGTAAAGTTATATCCGGTCTATTGTAGTGAATAGTTCTATCGGTAAGTGTTGCTCTATCATAATAGAGCTTGTGTGTATTATTTTCCAGGACAGTTTGGGGTGTGTATTTATAATAAGGTAAGTTACTATTTTCTATTAATTTATATTTCAGAGCAAGCTGCTGGTGTATGATATTGACTACTTGGTTATGTCTGTGAGTGTAGTCTGTCTGGGTGAGAGATGTACATGCACCCGTTATGTGCTGAATGGTCTCCGGTTGAGATTGGCATTTACGGCATTTATCATTAACTATCGTTGGATCTTTAATAATGAACTTTCTATAATTTTTCGTATTAATAATCTGATCTTGAATCGCTAAAATAAATCCTTCAGTTTCGGGGAATAGACTACCTACTTTTAACCATTTATTAGAAGCTATTGTATCTACATGGGGTTGTTCAAGATCATGAGGGTGCCTGCCGTGTAATACCTTTCTCTTCCAGGTATCCATTTTTTGTGTCTGAGGATCGGAATTACAGATATTTAGGACGTCGTCGGTTTGATCGTTTAGATTCAGAGGAGAGTAACTGTCATCATTTTGGGCTATTGCTTTATGGATATCACTAGTTTCAGATTTTGTAAGGAAAAATGATTTTAATCTACTAATTTGCTTCTGCCATAGATGATGGATGTCAATTAGGCCTCTTCCGCCATCTTGTCTCTTGATGGTTAATCTTTCTATGGCAGATTTTGGATGTAAATTATTGTGTTTTGTAAGCGTGGTTCGTGTAGTTCTTTCTATTTGCTCTATATCTGTTTTAGACCATTTAATTACTCCGAATGAGTAAGTTAAAATTGGTATTGCATATGTGTTTATTGCTTTAATAAGATTTTTTCCTGCTAGATGACTTCTGCATAATGCATTTACTCTCCTAATTCGGTATCCAATGTATTTTTAATGGCTGTATGATCAAGACCTCTTAGTTGTTTATATCCTAAATACTTATATAAATCCGTAGGCTCCATGGCGGTTATACAATCGGCACTGTTAACTAGATAGTCACCGGGTTTGATCTTGCCTCTTACAATATGTAGTGTTTTACACTTATCTAAACCAAACTGCATGTTAATATCTTTGCTAAATAATGTTGTGGTATCTATTAATTTTTTCATATCTGTTTCAGATTTTGAATACAATTTAATGTCATCCATATAAATTAGATGTGAGATAACAACGTCATGTGTATCATGTCTGAGGCAATACCCAACCCGGCTTCGATGTAACATAGAGGACAAAGGGTTCAGCGCGAGACAGAACCATAGGGGACTCAAGGAGTCACCTTGGTAGATACCTTTCCGAATAGATATTTGCCTGCTAATAATGGTGTCGCGGTTATAATTTAATTGTAATGTAGTTTTCCATCGAGTCATTATACTGCTTAAGAATTCTATAAGTTTAGAGTTAATTCTATAGATCTGTAAAATTTTAATTAGCCAAGAGTGGGGAATACTGTCAAAAGCTTTCTGGTAATCTATATAAGTACAATGAAGATTCCTACTTTTTGTAGATGCATGTTTATGGATTACGGAGTCGATGATCAACTGTTCCTTACATCCCATATGGTTCCGCCTACACCCCTTTTGTTCCTCTGCTATAATATTGTGTTGTTCAATATGACTGTTAATTTTTAAAGTAATTACTGAAGTTAATATTTTATAAACTGTGGGAAAGCAAGTAATCGGTCTATATTGCGAAGGTTCTGCTAAGTGTTTACCTTTTGGTAGCATATATGTTACTCCTGTTGCTAAAAAATCCGGTATTATCTGTTTTCCTAATACTATATCTGTTAAATTCTTTGCTAAACTTCCGTGTATTGAAACTAATTTCTTATACCAATAGTTATGTATTTTGTCAACCCCTGGGGATTTCCAATTATGAAGCCTACTTGTAACATTTAAAACATCTGTTTCGGTAACCTCAGCAAAACTCATTTCTTCTATCGCAAGCCACTTAGCCTCCTCTTCATTAATCCACTCTGCGTTTTCGTTATACTGTACTTGCTCTTCCCATATTCTAGACCAAAATGTTTCCAGCGACTCTTTCGTTGGCAACTCGAGATTACTCTGAGAGATAGTCTCTGCTTGTGGTTTTAATAAATTTCTATAAAACATTTTTTCATTATTACTAAATACTATATTATCATTCTTACGCTGCTGTGCTTTTTTGTATCTCTTTAATCTATGGACTTTAAGCGCAAGTTTCTGTTTCAAAGTATCTAAAAATTCTTCTGGTTTCCTATTATTATCTTCATGTCTAGTATGTGTTATCCTACTTTTAAATATTGCTTCTACTCTTTTAATAACTTTCCTTGATCTATTATTATTAATAAACAGTGTTAGCCTACCACAATCTGCTCTCAGCTTCTCAATGTCTCTCTCTAATCTAACTTGCCACGCCGGTTTATTATGATGCTTTGATCTAGTATTTCCTAAGTAATCGGTGATTTTATAACCTAATTCTTCAGAAATTGCAAGAGCTGTGCAGTATATGATTGTATTTAAATCTATCAATTGAGTATCCTCCGAAATAATGTTACCTAATATATTATTGTTAAATACTGACACTAATTGAACAAGTTTGGGACTGTATTTAAGTTTAGGTAACCTTGGCCGGTACTCTGGATCCATTCCAGAGTAAAGTACTAGGGTTGTTCTAAACTTTTCTAGTATATTCGCAGTCCATGAGTCTGGTAATGGATCAGGTTCAGCCAAGGTATGTATATCGTTTTCTATAGTTATTGTTAAGGATTCTGTCTGTGTACCAATATCTGTTGCTAAATTATTTTGGGTTTGAGTGTTTATGAGGTGTTGACTAAACGGGTCGTGTGAAAAAACATTTACATCTTGATTTTGAACATCTGATAATGTATTAGCATTAGTATTTTCTTCTAATTGCGCTCGGACCTCTTCTTTAAGCCTATCTAACTCTACTTGGGGTATCAATTTATTTCTAACTATTGTTCTTCTTTGGTCTGAGATTCTCTGTTCAGATACGTTAATTTCCGGGTATTTTTGTGAGAAAAGTTCGTGAAGTAGCTTACGGTAAATGGTCATGTCTGTTTCTAATTTCGTTATGTAATAGTACGTACGCATGATAAAAAGGTTCACTTCTTTACTCCATCTCATGCGTACTCTAGGTTTGCCAGCCTTGGTGGACGCGGGCAAAAAGGTATTCACCTCCCGCGCAACATTCAAGGTAGGCGTAGGGATAGCTGTATTACTAATAGGTGAAGATGACAAAGAGGGTGTGTAAGATACTGTACTAGGGCTAAATGGTTCTATTGGACTATTTGTCCTGTCTGTCAGTCGGTCAATTTCGTCGAAGGGATCGGCTGTAGTATCCTTATCGGTGGGAGCCCGCCTGCTCAACTCCTCACCGCTGACGGTTCGCATGCTGAGACACCCAGCGTCAGCTCCAGGTGTGCCCCGGCGATCGCCCCCGGGCAGCGGTCCTATACGTTTCCTCTTTGAACGAGTCTCCATGTTGAATGGGTTACCAGAGCCACGTTAGCCACGACAGTAATTTCTCATTCGCGTGTCCGCCCCCCACGTGATTAGATGGTCAATCAGGACGTGTGGCTGGATTTTAGGGGGCTTATTATTATTATTCTGGAAAGATATTCTTTTCTCAGCCTTTGGCTAGTTTAAAACCACATTTACGGGTCGAGACCAAGTAAATGCAGCGTGTGGTGTAAAACATGACAGGGATGTGTCTACGTTACTAGGTATTTAACTATCGTCTAGCGACAAGAACTTCCGCACGATGCGGCACGTATTTAGAATGGCAGCTTTTTGCAGAGTGATGTAAATAGATTTCTTTAGATCTATAATTTTTAAACTACTGTGAAGATGGTTTGGGATGACACCAGTGCTTGAGGACTATGGGAACGACAAAGAGAATATTGTTATTATTATAGAACGACAAATTATTATTATTATTATTTTGAAAAAATGTTTACATTTCTCGGCGGATTGCCGGAGAGAACTGATGGCACGGGCCTAGGCCAAGTAACCATCAGTTTAAATTAAGCTGAAGAAGAATATAATTAAAAATAAAAATAGTTAAACCACAGCTGTTGTGTAAGTATTGTGTTGTGGGGTGTCGGACTCACACTGCAGGAATTTTCGAACTATTCTACAAGTATTTAGTATAACTGCTTTTTGCAGTAGGTGATATGTATTCGGATTTAAATTTAAAGTAGTAAAGGACTGATGTAGTTGGCAAGGTATAACTCCTGTTGCGGACAATACTATTGGTACTATTGTAACTTTTTGCAGGTGCCAAATTCTCGAAATCTCTTCTCTCAGTTCGGTATATTTGGACAATTTATCTGCTATGGTGGACTGCAGATTGTGAGTATTTGGCACTGCAACATCTATAAGATAACCGGTTTTGTTAGCTTTGTTAATAAGCGTAATATCTGGTCTATTGAAGTGAATGGTCCGATCAGTGAGAATAGCTCTATCATAATAAAGTTTTGTATTAGAGTTTTCTAATACTGTCTCTGGGTTATATTTGTAATAAGGAACTATTGAATCTACAAATTTATACTGATAGGCTAGTTTTTGGTGAATGATATTGGCCACTTGGTCGTGTCTGTGTTTATAATCAGTCTGGGCTATTGACTTACATGCACCTGTTATATGTTGGATCGTTTCCGACGCACTGTTACATTTTCTGCATCTATCATTAGCTAAATTCTTTATAATGTATTTCCTGTAATTTCTAGTTTCAATAACCTGATCTTGAATTGCTATTATGAAGCCTTCAGTCTCCGGGAAGAGATCGCCTCGACTCAGCCACGCGTTCGACGCCTCTTTATCGACATTTACTTGGCATAGGTCATGGCGATGTCTTCCGTGTAGGGACTTCTGGCTCCACTCTAGAATTTTAGTTTTATCGTCTAATAGTTTCTCACTTTTCTGTTGTAACGGGTCCTTTAAGTTTAACGGGGTCAACTGCTTATCATTACTTATAATTAATTTGTGGAGCATAGACGACTCGGCTTTAGCATAGAAATACTGTCTGAGTGTAGTAATCTGTCTACTATGTAAATTTGAAACATCAATGAGACCTCTACCTCCTTCTTTTCGTGGTAGTGTGAGTCTTTGCAAACATGATCTAGGGTGGTTTTTACGGAACTTAGTCAATGTTGTATTTACTTTACGTTGTATATCTTTAAGATCTGATTGGGTCCAATTTATTATTCCGAAAGAGTAAGTGAGCACAGGGATAGCAAAGGTGTTTATTGCTTTAATAGTGTTTCTGGAGTAAAGATTCGTCCGTAAAATTGCGTTCAACCTATGCTGAAACTGTTGTTTTAGTTTGGATTTAGTTTTTTTATACTCTATCCGAGATGCCTGACTATATCCTAAATATTTATATGTATCATGCTCTTCTAATGGTTCTATCTGCTCTAAGGTTGTTAGGGTGTAATGATGTTGGTAGTTTTGTCCTGCTTTAACTGAATTAATTTTACACTTGTCGATGCCAAATTCCATTTGAATATCATTAGAAAACTGTTCTGTTAATTTAGCTAATTCATCAAGTTCATTCTCACTCTTTGCGTACAACTTAATGTCATCCATATACATTAAATGATTTAAGTAGATTTTTAATGTCTGTGTTCCTTCGTTATGAGTGAGAGTTGTTCCTACACCTGTTGAATTTAATATATTAGAAAGAGGATTTAAAGCAAGACAAAACCACAATGGGCTAAGAGTATCTCCTTGAAAGATACCTCTCTGAATTTTAATTGGGTTAGTTTCTATTGACCCATTTTCTGTAGTAAGCTTAAGGACCGTAGTCCATTGTGACATTAACGATTCAAGGAAGTCTATAATTTTAGGATGAATTTTATACAATTGCAAAACTTTGACAAGCCACGAATGAGGAACAGAATCGTAAGCTTTCTTATAATCGATATACATACTATACAAGTCGGATTTTGTTTTATGGATTTTATTTAATATAACGGAATCTATTATTAATTGTTCCTTACAACCTTGGCTAAACCTGCGACACCCCTTCTGCTGCTCAGCTAGGATACTATTAGCTTCAACATGTTCATATATTACTTCAGCCAGGCAGGATGCCACAATTTTATACAAGGTCTGTAAGCATGTGATGGGCCTATATTTTGCTGGGTTAGCAAGGTCATTGCTGTCTTTTGGTAACATGTATGTAGTACCTACTGTTATGTACTTTGGTATCAAGTTAGGATTCTGAATGAACTTATTAATAAAATTACATAAATAACCATGAATTGAGGTAAATTTCTTATACCAGTAACTGTGGATATAATCCGACCCAGGGGCTTTCCAATTGTGGAGACGGATAAGCACTTTATTGAATATTTCTGGTGTTATATTTTCGAATACCATTGCTTGGGTGTTTTCAATGGCATTCGCTGCTTCTGTTTTAATCCAGTCGGCTTGGTCATTATGTCGTGCTGGGTTCTCCCAGATTCCTGACCAAAAGTTTTGTAAAGTCTCTGGGTCCGGTTTGTTACGTTCATTGCTATTAGCGATGTTTTGCTGAGTATTGGAGGTTGTTTTTCTAATATTGCGGTAAAAATGTTTTTCATTATTAGTGAACTGAAGGTTCTGTTGCTTTCTGAGATTGCATGCTGTATACCTTTTAAGTCGGCCTGTTACAACGAAGAGTTTCTGCTTTAAAGTATCTAAGACGTGTATAGCTTGTGTGTTAGGCTCTTCGTGTATTGTGTGTGTTTTATACTGCTTAATAATATTGCTAAAATGTTTCGTAACTTTTCTACTCCTATTTCCGTTAATGAATTGAGTCACTCTTCCTATCTTAGATCTTAAGTTATTAATTTTTCGCTCCATGCGTTTTTGCCATTTTGGCTTATTTTCTCTTGTAATACCCCTAAGATTCTCTGATTGTTCTAGTGCTATTTTGCTTCCGTTAGCTTTAGCCGTAGTCCATGCTGCACTGTATATTAGAGCCTGTAGTGTTAAAAAATCTGTATCTGCGTTTACATTGTCTGGTAAAATTACTCTATTTATATAACTGGTTATACGTGCTAAATTTTTAGATGGCTTTTGCCTAGGAATAAATACTCTTTCAGTGGGATCGGTGTTTTTATAAAAACAAAATGCCTCTTGAAACATCTGATCTATTTCTAGATTTCGAGTTTCCTGCAGTGCTTGTGTGTTAGATTCAGTATGAGATCGACCAGGCTGAGGACAATTTGCAACTAATGGAAAATCTTCCATGATTGCGTGGACAATTCCAGAATTAGGATTATTACAGTTCTGTGTATTAACAACTTGATTAGGGCAGTTATTTGTGTCATTATTATTGAGCCCTAGTTCTACAGAAACTTCTAACTTTAACATATTTAATCTGGTATCACTAATGTACTTATTATTCAAAATTGCTCTCCTTTGATCAGCTATTCGTTGTTCACTTAAGTGTTCGAGAGCGGGGTACCGGTTAATAAAATCCTGATGCATGGGTTTACGGTAGGCAGTTTCATTTGTGCCTAATGCTGTTACTCTATAGTAAGCCCGCATAATAGCCTCATTATACTCATTAGTCCATCTCATACGAACCTGTGTTGTGTTGGGTGTACTTCTTCCCTCTGGGTTTTGTGTTATATGTGCTTCAGCTGTATGACTTGATAAAGTGTTAATGTTTATTTGTGTTTCATGAAGATCTTCTTTAACATTATTGTATATTCTATCTATTACGTCTTGTGACAAAAGTTTATTTCTAATAATAGCTCTTCTTTGGTCTCCAATTCTTTGTTTGCTAACTTGCATATTAGGAAATTGTTCGATAAATTTTAGGTGAAGGGGTTCAAGGTAAGTTTTTCTGTCTGTATCTAGTGAAGTTAAATAATAGTAGGTGCGCAGTATGAACTCGTTCATTTCAGATGTCCATCGTCTGCGCGTAGATGAAACACTTGTAGTGGGTGCAAGATCATGGTCTGAAGTGACCTCTTGCACAACACTATCAGGTACGCTAGAAGAAGATAGGCTTCTTGTTATATAAGAAGGGCGAGTTGAAGGAACGGAAGAAAACAAAGACTCTGTATCATCGCCTATAAGGTCAGCTGTAACTTCTACGTCGTGAGCCCGCTTGCTCAGAACACGACGACCGGCTGTAATATTTTTGTCGGGAGAAGCCCGCCTGCTCAGCCCCTCACCGCCGATGGTCCGCATGCTGTGACATCCAGCATCGGCTCCAGATGTGCCCCGGCGACCCCCGGGAAGCGACCGTAAATCGTATACTCTTTTACTCATCTCCATATAGGGTTACCTTTCCTGTTTAGCCGCGTAAGTTTTTAGTACATGAGTACTGTACACGTGTCCGCCCCCCACGTGAGCTCGATGTTCAGCTCGGACGTTAGGAAAGGGTTTTGGGGGGCTTATTATTATTATTATTATTATTTTCATGACCATCTGTTTATTTTTCCTTAAAAAGCATTGAATAAATTATTTTTGTTTTCGATTTATCGAGGGGGGTAACTTTTGTTAAAACCGTGGCGTTTATTTATTTCTAAAACAAAACAAAAGACAACACAATACTTTACCAAATCTTTGATGACCATTGATCATTTTGCCTAAACAGTATTTATGAACATATTCCTACTACATATTTTCCAACTTCATTCTGTCTATTCAACCCAACGCTCAAAATTATACTCCTGAAAAACGTTACTCACTTTAATCGCGTGCCTCTTGGACTATAATTGTCACAATGCTGACTAACAAACCCTTTGTGACCAGTTTCCTTGTGTAAACAGCCACCTTCACCCTACACTCAACCCGTACCGTCGGCTTTAACATGCTCGTAAAGTTTTAAATTTTCAGTTTATAGCCAGTGACTGAGTGATTGATTTTTCTTTAACATTTTTATTATATTTCACAAGTGTTAACAATGTTCAGTGCTTATCTCTTGATGTTTCACTCAACGTTTGGTTTACATTTTTATATCCTACAATTTACGTTATTCTAAAATGGAATTCTGTTAAAATTATAAGAAACATCTTTTTGAATAGATTCAGCCAAAATAGACAGAGAAATAGTGTCAATCAAATTATGTTTCCGAAAACATGTTTGTTCTACAAATCATATTTATTTACAGTTTAAATATCAAAGTTTTTACTGTTATTTACATGGAAAACTATAGAAATATAGTCTTATAGTTTTTTTCTATCGACAATAATAAGAAGCTGACAACACAACGACCTAGAAGTATCAAAGAAGTTTCTGAAAAGCGATGAAAGCTTTTTTATAAACACCTGAAAATTAGTACTAATCTGTCGCTATGGTACTATTAAAAAATGATGTTTATTCGCGCGCCTTTCTAAAGTAGTGCAATGAACTTTAACTCGGGTTTACACCGGAGGACATCAAACGCTATGGCATAGCAATCTCACGCACGTATATCATGAGCAAGCCATAAAACTAATGACATTTCACACAACTGCAAACTATCAAAGAAAATATGTAGACATAAAACTTTTACTCGATCTATTCGAAAACAGGTCTATAAAATTATTAAAAGCTCTATAATCGGTGCATAGCTCGAAATAGACTGTATGTAAGCAAGTACGCTTTCGCTAAACTTAGCTAATTCCTACACAAAGAGCAGATTAATAGGAATACGATTGTAAACATTTACTTGTTCCTATCATCGATAGGCGGGTGGTGCAGCAGCTAGCAGCTCACTCGATACTCAGATACTTTACCTATGAGTTAAAGTATAACTATCCTACGATTCATTATAATTTATGTTAACATTTTTAAGCAAGATTTTAGTAAGTTACAATAAAGAGCTTTACTTTCATAGTATAGAAATAAAACTTTGAGCCTTAAAAGATTAGCTTCACTTGCATATGTTATTATCTAAATAAGAAAAAAAGTGCATGTTAATTATATGATTTATCATCACGACGTTGCTTGAAAACATTTCGACGCAGAATTTCGCTAATTTAGGTCTTCAATGTAAGGGAAGAAAAAGGTTGTCAAAATTATCGTACTCTCAATAGGAATGAATTCAAACAAACATTGTGTGTACAGGCTTAACATTATTTAATTGAAATCGAAATTCATAACTACAGACAAGTTTCACTAAAACAATTCGATTAATAAATTTAAAATGCAATAAAGTGAACAACATATCGATTAAACTGATAAATACTTATCCTAGTAACGTAAGAGGCTAAGTAGATATTACAGTTAAGGATATAAACCATTTTAATAACAGTAATTATGAAAATATATTGATCTATTTACTACTTAAAATTGCAAGTAAAAGATACTTACTGTACAAAATAAACTTGGGACTGAGAACACTCACGGATTTCATTGATTTTTGGTCTTAGGACCATGTATTATGGACTTATGCAACCCTGTTGACTTTTAAAGCATATTAAGACGTTACGAGATATATCGTAAAAGTAACGATGCTGATATACCACTTACAATACCGGCGCCGTGCGACTCCCGTACCAATTGCTACCCGAAAAATATTTCTCGCATCGTCTAAAGAAGCCTTTAGATATTCCTTTTAATCTTACAGCACCAATATACACTTAATACAGTCTCTCCCCATCCAATGGTATCCCATCCAGCTCCGGCTGTCTTTCCTCCTCTGGTGGGTGTCCCCACTTCGGCCGGCAGCCGTTGTGCGCGTGGTACCGCGGTATTCGGTCATCCCGGATCATCTCGTACGCCAGCCGGGCGATGCCGGTCTGGTACTCCGACAGACCAGTGTGGAAGAAGTGTCTACGGGTGTAGCCGAAAACTGCGCAAAAAAAATGATAATTTACAATACAAATATTTAATTTTAAAAGACAAACAGTCCTACCGTCCACCACTCTTGAAATACCGTTGAAAAATTAAGATGCCGCACATCACAGCGCAGTGTCGATGTCGTCTCTTTTACATAATTGCAGAAAACCTACTTCAAGCGGTTATAGCTTGTCAAAAAGTACGTAGTGTGAAAGAAAGGCGAAAAAACGTATGATAAATTAAAAAAGGGATGATTTTTTAAAAAGGCCGATGGTGATATATCGTCGTTCAATTAAGAAAGATCAATGTTTTAAAAACTACCTATAAAGTTATATGCTACTATGTCCGACTATGACTACGTATTTATACACATTACATTAGCAAGTGTAGCGTGACAGTTACAATATCAGGCTGGTTGACAAGTTACAACTACGGCCGCTTTGTTCCCTCGTAGATGTACGCGGCTGTAATTACTGTCACTGTATCGTGAACATGTTTGTGATACTTGAGGGGTCATTATCACCAACAATAGTGCGTTACAATCACATGAGCGGTGCTGAGCACTTGGTATGAGGTAGAAAGCATTGTATTATTTAATGGGCTATACATTTTGTAGGGTTCTTCTAATATTTTAGTCCGTCTATAGTGTAATTGGTTACGAAAGTGCGTTTACGTAATGATATTTACAAAATCCTCAAACTGCGACTGGGATGAGGATTTAGATAGCGTTAATTTAAAACTCCACAAAAAAATGACGGATAAAAAATGATTCATGGTACTACACTTCATTAATTATTAGTTTTAACAAATATTGTAAAAGGCATGCATAAAAAGACAGTATTTGTTATTTGTTTCCCTTTATTTTGCCCCTTGATCTGAATGCAGCTATATCTATACTGCACAACAACATTCCTCTTAAGAATAAATCTCCCTCCACGTTGGTCTTTAACAACTAAATGTAGGTACAAAGCAACAAATCATATTGAAATAAACCTCTCGAAATATCTCAACAAAATGAAAACATCAAATAATTACTTAAACAATCATACAAAAGGAAGTGCGTCGGCATTAACCGCGTGTTCGCTAACAAAAATATCAGTGCATTGCATTTGTTTTGTCGATTCTGAACAACAATATACTCACTTGCGTCACAGCCGGTCCGTTTGCAAAACAAACCATTTTGTTACACATTGTTATAATGCATTCATATCTGATCGTAATCAAGAGATATGCTTTCATCACCGTGCGTGGTGACAGTCGCTACTTATATTTAACTAACTTACCTAGCTATGCTCGGGTACTGTCTAATAATTTTACCTAAATGAAAAGTTCACAGGAAATCGTTATGCTTTTACACACACTTGACGTAACACGCTATGCTAAGCAATGGATTAATCGCTAAAATCTAAAACCTATTGGCTAAATGCTCTACTCTATAACTATAGTTAGGTTATAACGAATTTAAGTTGAAATTAAAGATCAATAAAACTGGTGTCGCTCATAAGTTGCGCATTTCCGATTGAATCAACTAACGCATAGAAACAGCTTATTAGAATAGCACCGCTAAACTGTTTTCAAAACTTACAAGGCCAGAAAACTTATAACAAGTTTTCTGGCTTCGTAATAGGGATAACTTGCCGTCTTTTGACACGTTAAAAAGTTAAACGTATTGTTATGGCAGGCTTTTTTCTTTTCGAAACACTCAATGAAACCGTTAGAACTTTTGACGCTAGACTAAAGCAAAATCGTAATCGATTACGAGAGTTCCGATTTGATCATCCACACAGGTTATCGAAGTTATCTACAATTTATTTTACTTAGAGCTACTAGGAACTTACTTTTCACTACACTTTTTAAAAATGCCCTAAATTCACTCGATAGCGACAGTCCACATCATAATTAAATGCTGCACAGATAGCCGAGTGGTAGAGGTCACCAGTGTCACCACGCTAAAACCACTGTACGCGTCGTGTCGCTGGTTCGATCCCCGCGTAGGACAAGTATTTGTGTGATCCACAAATGCTTGTTCTGAGTCTGGGTGTCTTTGTGCTTGTGATTTGTATGTTTGTAAAACCCCCCGCGACGCAAGGATTAAATTCCATAGTGCGGGAGTCGTATTTAAAAAAAATCACGTCACAATCCCATTCCAATCTTTTAGGATCAGTGCAATACCCACTAAACAGCATTCATTCATCACTTGTACTCATCACAACATATACTCCTTTACTAAATAAAAAATTGCAAAGAAGTCTAGCCGTTCCCCACAGGAGGGTAATTTCTGAGCAGCGCAACTAGAGTTAACAATTACCGTTTCGGAAGTCCTAGAATAAATCTGAATTAAGGTAAAAGAATAAAACTAACTCCTGAAATGTGTTCGCAGCGGCTCCAATGTGGGCGAGTTGAGGTCCGACTCGTAGATCTCTCTGGCATCGTTCATCAGCTCCGTGTCTTTGATGGCGAGCTTCGGAACCTGCACCACCGAGTATTCCACCTCCTTCTTCGCTAGGACCTCCGAACATGGCTTTAATTTCTTGATGCGTGGCTTAAACTGGCGGTATTTGAATTCTGGTGAGAGAAAAATTGAATTTACATTGTCTTCTGCCATTCCTTATTATTGGGATCAAACTAACAGCTCCTAAATTATAAGGCCTATTGAGTTTATTTCTGTGGTGCCTGGCAACTGGGCCGCACTTAGATGCCAACTCGGCTAATTTTTTTGCACATGCAGACAAATGATTAAGAAGTCATAATATTATGAGCAATATGAAAATGTCATATCGTACCTGGACTTAAGTGTGCGCAGTAGTCATTGTGGTATGTGGACTGTCCTCGAAGACTCTTCATCGTAGCCTTGATGAAGGCGTCCACTTCCTCGTCCGTCCATGCTTTCTGTCCATCACACAATATCATGCAGTTAATAAATAGACATAATACGTGGTAAATGAAGTTTTTGATTATATAGTTATGTTTACTTACGTCCTGTGTCCCAACTTTTGGGTCGAGCCATTTTCCTTCCATTTTGGCCCATCTTTGTTCTGGAAGGCAACTAAACAAGCACTCGAAAAGTTATTTTTAATAAACAGCAAAAGGTACTAGTTCCACTAAAACACAATCAATCTAAAATAATAACGGGCTAGTTTACAGGTATAAACATTAAGGCACAGAAGTAGATAATTAAACATAACTCACATTTTAGTTTTCCTGATGGGATGCTGCCGATATTCATCAAAGTATTCTGTTAAGAAAGACATGATTCACACATAAATTTAAACAAAATTTATCCTAAAAAGTTATCCAAAAGAATTACAAATCACAAATGTCACCGTGACACACTAGATTTTAAAAAGTTTCCAGTCATGGAGGTTTCATAGGTAGGTGAGCAATTAAAAGTTTGGAACACAATCGGGTTTTATGCTAGTTTTGTTGCTGCAAGTTGTAAGTTTTCTAATCAACTGAACATAAGCTTGTAATTTTTCTTTGTAAGTTCTTTCATAATAAGGTTAGAGTTATTGCGGTTTTGCATGTTCAGCCCAACTTTTTTAAAGGGGTCGCCAACAATTTCCCTCAACTCACACAAATTGCGAAAATGATATTTTAAGTAAGCTTTTTTGAAGATACTTATAAAAACTGTTTTCTTTAATTTGAGGGTTTAAGAAATGGTTGATATGATATGTAGGTATATACTGTGGATTCGATTTCCGCGATGCTGTACGATCAGAAACACTTATTTTTCGTCAAGGAAACGTTGCTGCAACTCCATTATAATAATGTAGTAATTCAACCAGTGACGTAGAGAAGCAAAATAACTGTATCGGAGCGGACATCATGACGTCTTCCGTTAACACGTGCGACCACAGTTGCCCGGTCTATTACAAGCGAACAATTAAAGCTATAACTGTCTAGCCGGCGAGGCGCCTTCACATCCCAGCAACTGTGTACCAGTTGCCAGTACCTATCACGATTTTTTGATTGTTGCTAAAGAATGATAAACATAGATTCAACTTCTATAATTAAAAATGCCAGTACTGTGTGAGTCTGTTGAGACAGACTGATTAACAAATGTTATTAAAAAACAACTTTTACCTTTCTAAGGAATTATCGGGGGGAGGTTTATTATTTTCATATACATTCAATATACTCACCATCACTAGTGCGAGAACCATGTCTCGGTGTACCAACCTGTATAGTTACCGAAGATTATGTCTTCTTAATTCATCACTTATATTATTTTTATAAAATTCTCATGTCTCAATGTTAACTACTATAATCATCCTTTTCCCAACTATGTTGGGGTCGGCTTCCAGTCTTACCGGATTCAGGTAAGTAACAGTGTTTTACAAGAAGCGACTGCCTATATGACCTCCTCAACCCAGTTACCTGGGCAACACGATACCCATTGGTTAGACTGGTTGTCAGTCTTTCAAGCTTCTGACTACCTGTAACGACTGTCAAAGGTGTAGGAATAACAGCCGGGACCCACAATTTAACGTGCCTTCCAAGACACGGAAGCTGCTAGCTACTAATACTTACCATAATATATGATCTCCACTGGAACAGCTTGACCGATTTTTATAAAGTTTCATTTTCATATTCAGCACGTTTGGCTCCTCGAATGTCCAAGAAGAAAACTGTCAAAACCAGGTTTAATAAGACTGCTAGTTTTTCAACAAATGTTTTGTTAGTGACAACCACAAGTTGGCGTCCCCTATGATTTCGCGACATTTATCGGATCACGATTTTTATGCTCGCTACCTGGTAGCGTGACCAGCGCGCCTAAATCATGAGATCGCAGTATTTTTAGATACCTATACACTTTGTCGTAAAATTGTCTGTACATTGAAGGTCAACATCGATCAAAATGATATGTAACTTACAATTTGTTTTGCGACGAGGCCTTGGCCCAAGCGTGTGCAAATTGGCAATGTCATTAAGTATTAAATAACAACCAAGATTCATTAAATTATTACAAGATGATCATCATCATCCTATATGCCTGCATTCCATCATCCATCCAGAAAAGGGAGGCCTATGCTTAGCAGTGGAAGGACAAAGACTGTGGGTCTTTCTACTTTGCCCTCTCCCTGCTAGGCATAGGCCTCCCTTTTCTCATGCCAATTTCTAAGGTCCTGTGCCAGCCTTATCAAGACAAGTTGATGCTGGGTTCTGATTTTACCTTTGTTACAAATATGACATTCGTAGCAACAACTTGGCGCACGCAGCAAAGTCGTAGAGAAAGGGGCATGCAAACAAATTGCAACTTACACTTGACATTTGTATCGAATTTAGTAGAGATTACCGAGTACTCATTTGATACTCAGTACTCTGCGTACTCGGCGGGTTTTTCGATACTCGAACTCGGCCGAATAACTCGGTTATTTGGTAACGAGTTACGAGTATACTTTGTTTAAGAAAATCAATATATTTATTTAGGTATAATTAAAACAATTGTTAATGAAAAAATAATTATTAGTAATTTAGGAAATCTTTCAAAATCTGTATTAATAAAATCAAAATTATGTTAATTATTTAGGAATAATGAGACAAAATTACGAGAACAGTAATAAAAGTAATTAATATTGAAAATTTAACAAAGATAAGTTATGATGCAGGAGCACGAGGCTCTCTGCACGTTCTGGCAACAGCCGATTCCTCTTTTAACGCGAGCCGACGTCTTGACCGGCGCAAGCCTGTTTGCACTTGTTTACGCGCCTTTTGATTGAACCGAGTTACCCGGCCGAGTACTCGGTACTCGTTACTCGGCAAAAGTGTTACTCGGCGCATCTCTAGAATTTAGCAAACGAGCAAGTTTGGCATTTGTTACAATAGTGATGATTTAATTTGTGGCAAAATGGAGAAATAAAGCAAATTTGGCGTTCGTAGCACACAAATAGAAATAGAAAACTTGAATTTATTGACCCTTGCAGCAATATTGATTTGATTATAGTTGTAAAGCCGATTTCACATTCGTAGTAAATTAGAGATTTGTAAAGAAATCATCATTCATCATTAATTTAACTTTGTACTTACATCAACCATCAATGGCGACAAAAAGTGCAACGATCTCCTACGGCACCGAACCCGTATGAATTGTCGGTTTGAAGAATCGTCTTCGGAAGTTACTGGATGAAAAGATAAAAAAAAATGAAATATATTTTACACTCGTTTACCTACCTAATACTGATGAAGTCTACTTTTTTACATGCATTTTTGTTTAGACGCCAATGGCCGTCTGAGCAGACAAGTCATTACACCTACCTAGACCTACAATGCCTCGGATCTGCTTGAGGGCCCCGCCTTCTTCAAACTGGCCGAGACCGGGTGTTGTGGCGCAACTTGTGCGATGCGATATCTGACTACGGCTGATAGGTAGTTTATTAGATGATTGAGATGCCAATGAAGTGGTCGAGTTTTTGTGTTGTTATTATCAACACATTATATTTATTATTTTTTCCTATCGCATGGTTACAGGGACTGTTTGGATACGACGAATTGCAGATACTTTAGTCACCATGTAGACTTCCATGCAAGAAGTGTCGAGTTCGATCATACATATATCGCTTTGACAGCACGGATACTACGGATAGCATTTGTGTGATTCACGAATGCTTGTCCTAAGTCTGGGTATTTTTGTGCATGTGACTTGATTGTCTTAGTGCGTGTGCCTTTTTTAAGAAAAAAAACAACGGTAACATTTTAAGAATATGTTTTTTCACACGTATCTTCCTCATTTTCGTTTTAATTTTAAAGTTGACGTTAATGTCTACCCCTACTTAAGCCTGGTATTGAGTAAAAAGGGGAAATAAAAGAAAAATGCCTAATAATTAATAAACATAGTTTATTGTAGCTAATTAAAGATGACAATCATTTGAAAGAAATACGTAACATAAAGCAACATACACCACTTTGGACTGTAACAATTTATTTTTATAAGTCCTTATTTTAATCTTAGTCCTAAATAATTATGGTCACAATTTACATTTTAGTCAATATTCAAATGATTTTTTCATAATCGTCGCTGTTTTTAAACTAAAATCAAGTGCTTCGAGATAGGTGTGGTTTAGAAGCACTGCAGTTTTGCTGTGTTTAAAACGTACCTTTGTAAGAATAAATTTAATATTAAATGATTGTCTGTCAAACTTTCATTTAATTCATTTTATGTATTTAATATAAAATTAAATTTTATCCCTTATTGGAAATTTACCAATAATAAAATACTTTATCATCAGACAAATAGTGATTGATGGAACCCTCAGACATTACCGGAACACTAACAGAAATGAGATAATTAGTGTTCACCGTTAGTTAACTCATTTAAACAGACTTCACATTGTGACTTAACTTAAATTGTCTTAAATTAACATCTCCACATTCGAATTTACTGACAACTATTGAATACTTCGTTATAATGAGACTGATCAGAACTACTAGTTAGGTGGAAACTTATTCCGAATCTATTACAACATTTTAACATTTCAAACTTTATGGCTAACGTATTCTTGTAACTGGCTAATACAACATTAAAATGAATGTCACACATATAGTTCATCTGCATATGATCGAGCCTATTGTAATTAAATAAGATATATAATAAAATGCAACACATTTTGTGCTGTTGCTCGCTCTGAAATAATTCTTATCTATTACTATATTAATTAAATCATTTGCACAGAAAGTATTATGAGTCAAAGTCCAGCGTTTATAAAACACTAAGATTAAAAAGCGATGGCTTTAAACAACGCTTTTAAAAGTCCAACACGTCTCTATGATATTGACACTGCGCTCAACACTTCACCTCAAACAACGCACACATATCAACTTTACACCTCCTTAATAAAGTCTATATTCTACTGTACACAGAAAGATACAAATGAGAATTCTTGTGATCTAAATAAACTAGGTTTGTATCTCATTACAATTGATTGAACATCGATCAAAAACGAGATAGGAAAGCTTGGTCATGAGATAGCTTATTCACAAAATAATAGATACTGATAATAAAATATGTGTTCTGATTGTAAGTATAACGCGGTGAGAATAATAGTTCCAATGAAGTCTTAGAATAGTATTTATGATAAAAAAAATGATTTTAACTAAATAATTAACAAGTTACCCTGTGGTTATCCACGATTTTTTATTAAATGCTTAACAATTTAATTTTAAAAATTAAAATCAATTTATTTTATAGATAGATATTGGCAAAATTACTGTTTAAAACAAATAAAGACCATTGATGCGGGAATAGGTTATGAAGTAGTTAATAACCGTTGTTATCGCTCCTCATTCTGTAAGCAGGTCCGTCTTAACAAGATTATAAGAATATACAAAATGATATTTGATTTATTTCTACTTAACGACGAAATCTATGTACCGAGATACTTGCGCTGTCCGGGCCGTCTCATTACATTCAATTCTAATGTCATTTATAAATATAATGTGTTTTTTGGACAGTGTGATTATATCTCAGTAAATACATATCGTTAACAATGTTTTATAAACTTTATATTAACACATCTTTACTATCTAAAACCTAAGATATATTTATCTCTGACATGAAACGATTCTGACGAAAACGATTATGATTGATTTAAAATCTACTTCATTATACTTACAAAATAATGAGTTAAATTAATTGTAATGTCCACTTACGACTCGAGGCATAGTCATGTTGTAAGTCGATTTAAACACAATCAATGATTAAAACGCGATTTTTGTCTTTAAGACTATTGAACTACATGTTGGCTTGGCTGCTTTGTATCATGAATCATGTACATTTTCTAGTTAAAAGATGGGTGTGCCGTATGTGTCGCACCTGGCCGGTGACAAAAACGGCCTTAATTAAGATACTTTTGCAACACGTAGTTCTATATTGCAAAATTATTTTAAGATAAAACTGAGGTTTGATGCGGACAAGGAATCAAAGGATCCAAAATACTTTTTCATACTCACCTAAAGATTTCCTTGGGGAGTCACTGTAACAAACCGCAATATATTCCTTTACAATAGTTATTTTCAATAACAATCGCGTTTACCTCAGATATGGATACAACTGAAGGATAAATAAAGTATTGGAGTTAAGAGGATGTGTCTAGTGTGTGTGGTTGTTTGGGCGGCGTGCGGTCGGATCAGAATCTGGCGCGGATGTAGACGGCGGCCACGTCGTGGTTGGCGTAGCCGAGGCGCTTGGCGTGCTTGAAGATCTCGTTAGTGGTGGCCGACAGCGGCAGGGACTGCTCCAGCGCGTCGCCCAGGCCTAGCGCCAGCTTCAGGTCCTTCTGCATGTGCATCAGCGGTTGGTGCGTCGAGTACGACGACTCGATCATCGCTGGAATGTTAAACATAAGATTATAAGTCGTCTTTGTGTGTAATAAGATGTATTTTTTTGCTACTAGCAATAAATCAAATACTTTTTCGGAGCATCGTTAATTTAGCACTTAGTCAGCTTTGTCATGACCATCAAAACATCATTTAAGTAAAAAAGTCAGATTGATAGAGGGGTAGCGTAGTCCGCATTGTCAGTGAGATCTCTTGCCGTGTGTGGTACTGACCGCGGCCCTTGAGTATGAGATGCGGCGAGGCGAGCGGCGTGAGCGCCAGCACGTCGAGCAGGTCGGCCTGGTTGAGGCCGGCGCGGTCCGCCAGCGCGAGCCCCTCCGCCAGCGCCGCCAGCGACACGCCGCCCACCACCTGCAGCACTGAGTTCATCTTCGACGCGTTGCCGATGTCACCTGCACGTACAACAGTGTTTAATACTTCGGCTCTAGGAAACCGCATTTCGGTTAATTGCTTATTGTTATAAAATAAATGCGCGAACACGAGTCGTTGCAGCGCCACCGCGCCGCCCCGTTAAGTCTACCATATCGGTAAGCACCCAAGCGGTACGATTGTATATCTCAGCAGCGTTGAACACTCAGTAAGTAAAAACTATCTGAGTGCCCTGAGTGGTAACCATCTAATGTGTCCCGCCTTGCAGCTCGGCGCCACAACTCGTCGTGTTCCCCGCACTAAGGCTAAGCTCACGCGACACCACTATCATCACATTCACATGCGATTTGCAGGCAGTTTATAGTCTGACACAGGGTACTTGAAGTAGACCTGTTTAAATAGAATCAACAAGGAATGTTGTTATAAGAAACGGGTGCATAGTTTCCGTAAAAGTACGCGCAATATTCAGTTTTGCGCTCTGTCGCGATCACATGAACATAGCCTAATGTATAAACAGAAGCATCGATAATGACACAATGAGGTTAATATATAGAGCAATTTGTGAAATTCAAGCTGTGATACGATCGTCTTAAATATGAAGATAACAACAAACATCAAAAAAGCCATTTGCTTTTTTGATGTTTTCAAGCAATTTTGTCTTACTTATTTGAAGAATTAATAGTAAATATGGAACACAGTAAATTGATTCCGAATAAAGCTGACAAAGAATATCACGTTTCTCAGTATAAGTAACTTTTTAGTTACTTGTAGTAATTTTCTCGATCATATAATGTAACCCTGCAAGTAAATAACTCATTAATTAATTTATTTCGAGAGAGTCAAACGAAGGAGGGTGCCTAATTGGCCAACAGAGATATTTTTATTTACTTATTTTTATGCAAGTACTGCTGAACTTCTTTTTTTCTTTAAGAGGAAATATAGTTCTCACGTCGGGATACAATTGTCTGTTCCAAAATAATAATCTAAATACTTTCTGAAGTATCCTAAAATAAAAAGCACATTTTAAAGGACGCTCAGATTTAGACGTTGACAGTTAAACAAAAAAAAACATGCATCAAACTATAAAAATAAAATAAACAAGCAATACAAAAAATTGCCCGCGATGCTCAAAAACTGATAAAATCGGTAAAAACGATATAAAGAAAGGCAACAACTAAAACCAAAAAATATTAAGTAAAGCTATCGACTAAGTCCAACCAATATATTAAGGCATCTAATAAAAAATAATGTACATTTTTCCAAGAGAAAATAAGGCTATTATGACGTGTAAAAACAATATATAACAATCGATTTACGTATACAAAAAATATTATCATGCAATAAATCTAGGACAAGTTGGCGTGACAGCCGGCATAGTTCTGATTAGAGAATATCAAGACGTATATGGGGAGTCTTTTGCCCCCAGTAGTGGGAAAGCATAGATTTAAAAAATAATCTTTGGAATGATGCACCGCAGGCACAATCTACAACATGGCAAACATAAATGTCAACGTCCAAAGTTCCTTGCGCCCGCAACCGGAGTAGCTGACTACTACCAAGGTAAAAGGAGTTCTTGCTCATCGCCTTAAAGCAAGACTGGCAGTCGTCGAACAGGGAGCGGTCACCCGCCGCCAGGATGATCAGGGTGCCTTCCTCCGCTTGGGTCTTCGAGCCTTGGATCTAGAAATTAAAAGGATAACTTTAAGATACTTGCTTAGACATCCGGAATGGAATTTGGAATGTTAGCTACTTTCTTATATCCCTCAAACAGAATCAAGGAAAAACATTGGTCAAATAGAACTCACTCTATTTATATAATGAGAGGTTTACCTTATAACAAAATTAATTACCTAAAAGCTTCAAATGATACCGATTCTAATATATATAGGTTTCCGAAATCGCTAACACTCAAGGACAAAACTAAGAATGTTGTCAGTAGTTTCAAGTAAAACCTAAAAGTAATGAAATCTTTCCCTTCAATTATATAAGTCGTTTCGAGGCAGCAGAAGTTAGAGCTTTGAGAAAACGATATTAGTTTCTAACTTTTAATGTTCACTAGCGCAGAACAGGCTTTCGAGACAGTTAAAAATAAACATAAACGTTTTATACCTGTAGTAAAATTGTATCTATGACTATAAAGCTTTGCGTTAGTGGTTGTATAAAATTCCACTCTAGAATTTAATTACTAAGCTATTCCCAAAGAAACAAAAGAAGACAACACTTTCTTTGTTCCTGTAGTAATCTCTTTCATTAATCTTATGACTTAGCTTCTTTCCGGCCTCCTTAACACGACTAGTTAAGTATTTTCTGCTGACATTTCTCTCTCTAGTTTTAGATACAAAGCTAAACTTATCTAGTGCGCTGTTGAATACTAGCTATCGGGTCTAGTAATTCAGTTTTATACTCAATAGTTTTACCTGTGCCTCGAGATATCTGCCTCCCTTGCCGCTGATGGCCTCCACGATGTCGTGCGACGTGTCCGCGTCTATTGATGTCATCTCCACGTAGCCTTTGGACTCCAGCGACGGACAGTGCAGCACACCACAGTTGCCGAACACCATCTGGATTCAGATATTCATATTATTAGGCATGTATGAAAACTAATGTTACTGAAACGTAACAACAAACAATAGGGATATTATACAGTAAGAATTTGTGTTTATTTCATTGTTTGAATTTAGAATATTTCGGAAAGTCAATAATCATTGATGGTTGTAAATCTGATGCTTTCATTCAAATATTGTTAAGCAATAGTTTCATTTTTATAGACTGATGTATGCTCCTTATTTTAAGACATAATTCTAAATATCAACACATCAGACCAATCTTGTAATAAAATATAAAGGCTTTAGGCCTTTTATGACCTCAAACGGTTACATAAAAATCAACAAAGTTATGACAAAATGATATGAACCGCGAAATGTTTCTGCAGCGAAACACAATGGTTGTAAAGCATCTTAATATGAACTGTGTGCCATTGTTAAATGTTGTTCACAATGGAGATCCTGCGGCATGCAGACTGCGGCTAATTTGTTACAGCTCTGTATTACTTTGTTAATATTCTTGTTTGCATAGAACTATATTATGTTGTCCTTACTCATGTGTATGTGTATTGACATGGCATTAAAAGTTTATTTATATAGTTGACTTTAATAATTCAATGAAATCGATTGGGCTAGCTTGTAGACAAGTCTAATGTAACATGGATATAAACAATGATGAAAACAAAAAGTACATTAGTAAAAATTACTCATAACAAATGCGACAAAATACATACAATATTCTCTTAGAGACTAAGTATCAAATCAAAGGATTTGGCAAATAATTTACATAATATACGAATATCTTAATGAGCTTCAAAGACAGGCCTTTTAATATTCAGTCTAGACTCATTATCATAACAGTATCTAAGACACATAATCGTTAGGATGTTGAAATGATGCGTGAAAATACAATTAGGGCTACGGAGCCTGTGTAGGTTGGTACTGAGAAAATGTGTTATAATAAGATTAGACGAAAGTACTCTAAATACTGTTAGTGAAGGAATATTTAATACCATTTGTGAGTCAATAACTAATTTATATTCAGACGAGAATATCGAGACAAGGAGCTACTGTCGTCAACTAATTATATCCATTTTCATATGAAAGTTACGAAAATTCTTATTCACAATTTATATTTTAAAAAAGAAGACCGTAATAGGTGTTTCTATACCCTTGAAGTAGTCAAGTTTTTGCTCAAGCTATAGAGCTTACTTATAGAACTTACTATCCCCTCTCTCTTTTGTCTCTCGTGAGAGACACCGCCCTACGTCGTGTATTTATCTTTAATAGATAGGCATGGAGGTAGGTGTAAGATATCTCTCAAAAAAATAACTACAGTAGTCAAAAGATCCTCGTTGTAAACACACGTCTACGTAATAAAGTACAGTTCTTAAATATTTTAGCATTTCCTTCCGCTCCCCTCTCTCTGACCCCACTTGACCCATTAAGACCCTAATAAAGGTCGGCGCGTCGCTCGAGGCAGCCCTTTGTTGACCTTTGTACAAGGCTATCAGAAATACATGAATAAATTATTGGTAATTATTTATTGTCTTGAAAGTTATTATTAATTAAATTTCGTAAAGTTGTTTGGTTTCCTATTTGTATAAATGTTGTGAAAAATAGCAAGTATTTGTACAATTTCATTTTAAAATTTAGGATAAAGAGAAAACCTTTTACTGTTAGTTTCCTTCCAAGATGACTTTTCTTTTCAGTCATATCTACTGAATGAAATGTTTAATTTGGTTAAAGCATCACTCATGGTTATAATACCTCTTTGGCTGCTTGAGGGTCTGCCACGCAGGAGAATGTGATGTCTGCTTCTTCCACTACGTCGCATGGCGTCACGGCTATGGTGGCGCCCACCTTCTCGAAGTCTTTGCACTGGAGACAAAAAAGTAGTGTAAATTAATATTGATAATCAATACACAAATAATATCGAGTTAAGGGAATGTTGAGACACTTATTTAAAGACTTTCCGTAATATAATAATCTAGATAAAAACAAAAACCCGGCCAAAATAAAGTCAGAACATTAATAAAATTTAAAGCTCCAACAATATTAAATCGCTGACGCCATCTAGCTAAAACGAAATAAATGTACATTTCCGCATATCGCCACAAGATGTCGCTGTACGTCGGCGGTGTTACCCAAGCGCAATCAATAGCCCGCCACGCCAACGATCGGGCCGCGTCAACGACCGCGGCGCGCAATGGCCGACGCCACGCGCCGCCATCTTGACGGTGCGGCGATAACGGCGCCTATCTATCCAGCACGCACGCAGCGACACCGGCGCGCACCGTGACCGCTGTCAAACGAAAGTCCCGCGCGATTCGTTCGCCGAATACAACACTGTGTCTGTTTAACCTGTTGTAGGAAAGCGAAGGATGTATCGATATAATCGCCTTTCTAGCAAACGCAGCGGCCTATCTTTTTTGCAATTTTTCTACTTTAGCGTACTGTAATTGAAAAACCCTAATACCAGAAAAAAGCCGATACTAACTTATGAAAAGCTAGCAATGGGAACATTTATAAGCTATTTTGAGAGATCTCCCAGAGAGTGGAAAAAAGTAAGTCATTTTATAAATTGTATAGTTGGTAGGTATTTACGTTATCAGCTATTGCTTTGTTACAAAATTAATATTGGTTTCAAACAGACAGTGTGTTTTTATTAAATGTTAGCGAGACAAATCATCTAATTATGACTAATGTAAGCAATGATAATGGAGATTGAATCTTTAGAGCTATGCTATCTAAGTACCGCATCTACAGGTAGGGGGTGAGGCTAATCTACAAAAATCACATCTCAAAATAGATGTTTTGTTTATGACTATCATCAAAGAGTTTGAGTGTTTATAGCGACAACAATCGTAAAGTATTGATGAGTCGGGTCGCGACGCGCTCGACAAACAACCGTAGCGTTGCGAAGGTCAATGTTTGCACAGATGGCGTCACAATTCGCATCCTAGTTACATACACCGATATAGGAATACACCCACGTTTCCCAGACATGGATCGAATTGTATTACGAGTTTCAGTCGACCTATATACTAACTATTAGTACAGATTGTCACCGATGTTTCCGGATAGTGACAGCGGGAGAATTTAGTAAGTAATAAATGTACAATCGTACAGCACTAGGTTAGAGTAGGTCACGTGTAGATCGTTATTTCGTCTGTCCATGACGTCAATGTATTTCGCAAGTGAGTATAAAATTATACGAGGACACACAATATAAGACTGTGTGTAAACATATTTATCTTAATTTTAGAATGTAAGCACTTATCGGTTTTTAGTTAAACAAATATCATAACGATTCATTTGTGTTTTACACTAGTAAAATTCATGTTATATTGCTCTACGCTCGCAATATCCTACCCAATAACATTATCTTCCGTAAACAGTTAAATATTAAACGATATCCGAGTTGGCACAGTGCAGCAGTATTTGAAATCTGAATTCTATAGCATCGACCAACGGATTAATAAATATTTTTACATTATCGTAACGTACATTGTATATTGATGTTAAAAAAGAATAATATTTTTAAAATTGCGAAACCTTGATCTGTAAGGAAATATTATAACTCGGTTATCATTGAAGTAAGTAAGGTGCTACTAGCAGATTCTAAAGAAGGTAAAATTATTATCAAACAGTCATTTAATACCTACGTTAAATCTTGGGGTAGAGGTGTGAAGGCGATCCTTAACTAATAAACTAAGCAGCGACTTACGACTTCCCGACAAATATGTCATTCACAGTTTGTGGCACTTACTGGACGCTGGCATTTCAAAGTGGTATTTTAACAATTTCCTTCGAGACTCGGTCTTAACATAACATAACTTCAAGTGCATTGGTACCGTTACCGTATAATAAACATGCAGACTAACGAACTGTAAGATCAAGCTACAGAATTATCGATATAAATCATAATGACCTTGTTTGGATTGAGCACAGATAATATCTGCACACTTTAGAAAAAAGGTCCTAAAACTGGGTGTTATTATAATGTATTACGCATTTTCCCTGTTTTCCACAAGGTAGGTAATTCTTCTAATTGATCCCCGTTAACTGGATTAAGGCTGGGACCAGTTAAACATATACCGTATATTATAATTATAACGAAAAATGAGATTTAATACGATATCACGATTACCCGAATCACGATATTGCATTAACTTTGGTTTGCTAAAATCGTTGGCGATAAAACCTGCTGAAGTACAAAACAACATTTCCACAACGAATGCTTTATACTTTATATCGGATAAATTAAAAGAAAAGGAAAAAGATTCCATTATATCAGAAACGTACACAAATTTCATTATTTCGGCAACAGCGAGTGATCGTACGAAATCCGATACGGTGGAAGTTGTAACATATGGATTGACATTGACACTGTCTGCGTCGCATGCGAGAGTTTTAAATTATTCAAATCCAATACACAGGGGAAGTAATCAAGCTCGACAATTACGTGAGTAACTTATTTTGTATTTAATGTTACGTAATATAATGCACTAGGTATGAATAACCTACTCCTTTCAATTTGTACAAATAGAGCTCGTAGCACCATTAAAGTTTCAATAACAAGCGATGTCATAACTTGTTTGTTCTACGTCATATCTGAGTTATTTTTAGTTATTTATCGCCGTGTTTCAGTAATTACTGTGAATTTATGTAAATATGTCGCTCCTTTGAGTTTATTAAATTGTATCTATTGTTTTCTTTATGAATATGTATAGGTCTTTAGGATTTGCGCCAGAGGCAGTGATATTGCGACAGAGTTCGAATCCTTGACCTCTTCTTAGGCGTTAGTCTGAAACTGTGAGGACTATTCAATGTTGGGTAGGTTAATAAAGAAGCTTACGTAGTCCTTTATTACCGAATAAATAGAAAAAGCCCAATAGTACAGATCTCATTCCACATGGTCAAAAACAAATAGCTTAGACAAATAAAGCGTTTGCCACTATCGGAAAATTCTTCGTTTTGTTTATCGATAAGTAAACGATTGCGGTCAAGGCCAGTTCATTTCTAGATTACAGACGTTTCCTTCACGAATGCCTCTAATTTGGAAAAATAAGAGGTGTTCGATTATGAATGTGTTTCGGATTGGCAATCAATAAATGTTTATGATTCATATGAGCGGGCGTGGTCGAATCAACCGCGGTTACCAGCCTACACATTAATGCCTGGGCGCTTAAACAAAACAAAGGTATTACGATTTATGTATTTGATAGACTGACATCCATATTATGATTAGTTAATCGGTCGACAAGGACTCTGTGCAACAACACCTGTGTACACAAACCAATTTGACAACGACTCATTCCAGCGAGGCGACATGTCGGTTTGATTAAAATGGAGCCATTAAGAAAATAAAATTTAGTTACTGGCGTCACTCTACTTGGAATATTACTGTTCCTTTATTAAATTTTGCGTACCGAGTGGACTCGTCCGATGTAATTTATTTGCCAGCTATTTTCTATGAATTGCTGCGAGGTTGTTAGTTACTTCTTTCCAAATAGTATATCCTGCTTCTAACTTCTGCGTAACGATTTCATTTTTTAATCGATTCCTCTCTGGCAAAAAAGTCCGCACCATTACCCCAAATGTGCAGATTGCATTAAATAAAAGCATACAGGGAAACAATAATATAAATTAAAATTTAGTCCAAAGACTCTGACGGTACCGTTACATTGATTATTTTGTGGGTCGGACGTGCTCTTTTACCGTTCTCGTAAAGGTTAGCGGACACGTAACGTCACAAGAAGTAGACACGTAATAGACGGCAAATAAATGAGATCGATTATGTTATTGTAGCATAATAGTATGACAGCACCAGTTTATGTAACACTCCAAGCTGAGGGTCTACGCATAATAACTGGTAATCTATATTTACTAAGGATAGTCGTCTCTTGAAGGATGAATAAAATTTCGTGTGCTAGGTGCTTATACAAAAACAAAAAAGGGTGAAAGCTCGCCTTAAAAAAACGTTTTAAGATATTTTGAAACATTGATATTTTGCGAGTGACATTATAAATTCTCCCAAGGCAATGTCCTCCGACATTGAAAAATGAAGGCAATTACGTCAAACGATTGGAGCTGGCCGACAAGACAAAAACAAGGGGCATAGCCGCTGTCTTGTTTCTCATTGGTCAATGCGTTATTCAGAATATTAATAATGTTCATGGACATTCTAGACATGTTAAGGAACATTCACCTTTAATTCCAAAAAAGCCGTTTCCCAGCACTTGTAGAACGTTACTGTAATGACGCTAGGTGCACTTTTCCAAACATTGTGCAACAAACTCTCCCGCTAGGCCAAACAGTTTTTTCACCAATCGAACAAATATTATCTTAAACATTTCCTTTGCAAGATCTCGTGTAGGCATAAAAATCTAATATTCAAGGAATAAATTTACGGCTTCACGAATATCCCATCGGGCAGCGCCTAACGGCCATATGACGGAGCCGAGCAGAATAATAAACAATCCAATGATACCGCACTAAATTAATTTAACAATACGTCTGGGGACGTTAGAGCACAATTTTTGGCGACAGTCCATAGAAAGGGGAAATATTTAGTTTCGGAACAGGTGCTGGCTGTAGTGAAGTGAAAGTATTTTTAGTCCACTACCTATTATGATTTGGACTGATAATAGATATTAACTAAATAAGTTTTAGCGATTCTTTTGAAAACAAGGATCATCATGTCAAAAACGTACCTATTACATACATTTGATATTATGAACTAGAATAGAAAACTTATTTCATGTGAGCGAATACAATTGTTAAAGTTGATGGACCAGCTATTGTTTAAAATCTTAACAATAGCCTAACCATGTAGGTAAGAATTTCTTTCTCAGGCATTGTCAGTCATGGTTTCTAAATATTTAAAGAAGATACCATGTAAGTTAGTTCAAATTAAATATTAAATTGCATTACAAGTTTCTGAAGTCGGGACAGGACTCTTCTCGAAGTTAGAAAAGAAATAAAGTAATCGAATTCAAGTTTCTAGGGACGTTGTGAACGGGATGTTGAGTTAGTTAGTCGTAAAAAGATAAAATAAATAAATTGAATTCAATGTGATTCATCTGAACTGGAACACTTACAGGATAAATAAACATTTTACTAAAATTAAACTCGCGGATCCCTTCGCGTTATATAAATGAGCATTACCGATGTTTCGAAAAACACCGATGAATATAACCATCTCGATATCAAACGGCTAAAACGAATAAAGCAATTAGGAAATAAGGGAAATGTCACCGTCATCATTGGTCATCTCATATCTCCTAGAGAAGGCATTGCACTTACTAATATTAATCGTGTATCGATCATCGCAGTATCTACATGTCATTCTCTACATCCGCTGTAGAAATAGAAAACCAAATGGGAACAAAAAACAGAACGATTACCATTCATTAAAGTAATTTGTACCTATTGTTGAACATCGCGAGGCTTCCCAGGCCTTGATACGTATCGATAATTGAGCTATATAGATCAATCTTAATATGTTTCTCAAAACATCTGAATTATAAACACGACTTGGCACGACTCCTGAGCAGATCCGTTGTTCCGATTCTCAATAAATCTGAATAAGATTACGTTATCATGAGAATCCACCTATTTCTAAAAACAAGTTGCATTTTTAGATAAATACATTATATAAAACAACAGAGCCAAAAAAAACAAGTTTGTTTATAATAATTATCTTCAATTAACCAATGGATAAGCTTGAAATCGGCGTGACAGTGAGAAAATTCTATACAATAAGAAACGATAGGACAGCGACATAAAAGTAGTGTTAAAGAAAGCCATGATGAATTTTGTGACAGTTCGAGAATACGTGTATCGTGGGCGAGCGGACGCGAGTGGAAGACACGCGGGGACACGTGAAAACTAACATGAACGAAGAAAATAGCGTCCTCCGGTCAGGAAAGTGTAGTCATGTCCGCTAACATCTATCATTAAATAGTCCACAAAATGTCTCTAGGAGTTTATCTATTTCAACATGTCCCTACTACATTAAAATTATTCTACAAGTATTTGATACGCTAAAATGTTTTTCCATATCGCATATTAATCCATACTTAATTTTCAGCTGAGTTTATTAGTACTTCACAATCGAAGTTTTGCGTGCTTCTTTTAAAATTATTTAATAAGTCATTATAGTTTTGGAGCAAGGTCACAAGTGACAATTTGTACATCGAAAGAATTTGCTTTCAGTGACAATTCGCATTCTTCTTTTGAAATAACATGCAGCAAGGAAATAAATAGAGATTTTTAAACATTTTTTACATTTCTCAGTATATTTATGTGTAAGAGTCTAGGACAGACTGGACGGCAAATTAAAAATTGCATTTTAAATACAAATCCCACTTAAAACCGAGGTTGTATGAAAGCGATTATTTAATGCGCGATTCGGCTCTGAAGTCCTTCATGAATTTAACATAAGGGAAACAGCAATTTATTATAAACTTTACCCCAACAAAGCATTCTCGGAGTTTTATGAAAATCGTTTGAATTTACATATTTTTTGTGTTAGATGTGAAATATACATGTGATAAAACAGCACGTATTTACGATTCTTACCAAGAATATGGGGAAAAAGTAAAAACCATACCAAGATCTAGAAAAATATATAAATGATTGTGTGTGTTATGTTTATTGTAAGTTTTCATATCGCGCAAAGAACACGTCTATGCCAGACAGTCGAACACCCACACAAATGCACCGGTAATGCTATAACATGCAAGCATTACAGAGCTGCGAGCAAACCGGATACAATAGGTCAACTTCATACACGCGATAACAAACTAGCACATCTGAAGTAATATAAACGATGCAACATCCAATGGAGAATGCTTCTACTCATACGTTACGGTTTAGCTTTGTTGCTTTCCACTTCATGTACATTCATCATCACTGCCGCTCTCAGCCGTTGCCATCATTCTGTAGGTTACAGGTCTGATTTTGAATACAACCACTAGAGCAACCAACGGCAACTTTTAACCGACAATTGGTTTAATTTGGGCAATGGTAAGCATTGTCTATCCTTTTATTTCGTCTCTGTTAGAAAGAGAGGTACCAATAGGGTCAGTTGAACGGACCTGCACTAAATAGGTCGTATTCATTAATATTGTCAACACAGGCCTGAGGTTAGTAGATGCAAATCTATTATCGTGTTCAATGAAACATGGATTTACAACAATACATCTGGCGGCCTGTCTAAACATGTGATTTATAACGATATCACAGAGCAGTTGGATTGGTAGATAAATGATGCTGGTTGATTTGCTATCACCTCACGTTCCCGAAATCACTGATCACTGAAACTTCTGTGACTTTTCGTAGGTGGCAAATGTATGTATAAGCAGAGCGCATGTATAAAGTTGCAGACAGGATGGGATATAAATATAGAACACCTGGGCATCGGAACGAAGCAAGCAGGTCACAGCGAGATCGAAGATCGAGTACGAGCTGTGGCTTCATTGCTCATGTTTATAACATATAATATACCAATATAACATGAAAGAACGATTAAAAGATGATAAAGTTTTTAAAATTAGTCTAAACATTCACGTACAAAAACACTTATATTTATTTCAAGTACTAAATTAAATGTACTCAATATAACGTAAACATGACCGATCCACTTAATATTCTTGGAATTTCCGTGTCTTTTAGAAGACATGTAAAAAAGTGTGTATATTTAGCACAGCTTTTAAAACGCCATTTATCCGGGACCGGAGGCGTATAGAACCGCTGCACACTGAGCTTTCTGTGAACAATGGAGATTCAACTCGACCACTGAGGCACAATAGCGCCCAAGGGCAGGTACAAGACTTGAGCCTTTGAGGGTACAAGCTCAGAGCCTTGAAGACGAATGGCTGTACACAATACATTTACCGCAAAAATATGGCACAGATCCTTTTAAAAGTACATCTGTTGAAATGTTTCTATTATCGCGCGATTCCATGATGTTTTATCCGGAAGAATAGTTCCTTTGCTTACTATACCGATAGGAAATGTATTTAAGGAGCAACGTGCAACGTACAGTTTCAATACTCATCAAGATAAAGAAGTCTCATAGGGAGACTGTTGAATATAGAGACATGTTATGACATATTTATAAACAGTCGACGAATCCGCTGATATGAGTGACCTTACGAGTCGTGAGTGCATCTGTCCTCAATTACCAAACAAACCATTCCGTAATTAAACCTTTATCATGTAGCAAAGAGAATGTTATCTCATATGGATTTGTGCGCTGCATTCACGTATGTATGTTGGAGCACTTTAAACTAATTAATGCGAGTTGCTTTGCGTCATAAGCGAACAATTTGTGGCGCGTGCGCGTGTCTTTGTTCTTGACATAATACTCGACTCATGCGCATGAGTCGATGACATACACCTGGATTCAAAAATAATTCCAATTTCGACTTGCCTTTCAGCGAATGTTCACTTTGCTGATGATTAATTAATTGTTCATTAGTCGAAAAAAAACTTTGCGAATAGGATATTGTACCGAAAGTTTTAAATCATTCGATTTTAAGTTTTGCGTTCCAGCAAGTCATGAACAAGAGAAAAATAAATTCATAAGCCACTCCAACTAAATATAGCCATATACTGATTTCCGACTTTCTAGAAGCATTCCTTGACTGCTCGGATGTTGCACATTTCAATTTAATGTTGAAATAGCAATCAGGGTTTGGTTTATGACCTGAATACGAACGTCGTAATGTTGAAACGCGTTGACAATGATTAAACGTTGGTGCCGGGTATTTAGATGTTTCATCGTAAAGCACATTTCCTAGTCTGGTGTCCGGTACATGAATTCTACATTGATGAAATTTCCCTACAAACAGCGACTATAAGAACGTCGAATTTGTATACAAGATTCTGTGTTCAAAATTACGAAGGCGTTGAACCGCATAAGAAGAGGCGTCGACGAAAAAAGTTCTTACATTAAGCCAGTGATAAGATTATATTATAGGATTTACTCGCTCATTTGTAAGGGGGCCGGAATTATTTAGACGTCAATCACCAAATTTTATAGAACGTTCCTCAATAGGTTAATAAAAAACAGGATGAGTGGATTAGGAAATGACGAAATATACATTTTCATGATGTTAAGTCAAAAATTATTTTATACACTAAAACAAAACGACTATATGGAATCGACTTTATTAACAGGTCAAAACACTTAGGTGAAACTAGTTGGTCGGGATTTTTAAGAATTCTTTAGTTAATCATTACTCATTAGGTAGAAAATTAAACCTTCAGCTTATGCTTCGTATTTAATTTACAGAGGTATTTAAGAGAACTTACAATACATCGACTTAGTTTTGTCTAAGAAGTTGTATAAACGGGTAATTATGATATTTTCCAAGGTCAGTTATTAACATTTATTAGCATCGTGAAGGTGGATTTTCAATCAAATAAATTTCTTGAAAATAATAAAATAAACCAGGATCCCAGACTTCACAGAATCGATAGGTTTTAGAGTCGCAACTAGTAAATAATTTTACGACTACATATATACCAAATTCAAATGATATCATGTATTTCTAGAAGGTTCTTATTTTTCCATTCACAATATGCATGACTTGAATTAAAATAAATTCAGGTCGACCTGTCTGAACAAAATACTATCAATATTATTTCGTCCACCGTTTGAATGGTTCATATAATACAACAATATAGTGAAACTATTATGACCAATTTGTTAGGTATTATTAGAACTCCATTGTTTGATATCAGAATATCAGACATTTCACATAACACAATACCGGTTACGCCCATTCAAAGTTACTAAGCCCGTTAAGTAGGGAACTTTATTTAGGTCTATACTACCAAAAAGTGATGTAAGCAGATAACTATAAATGGCTGAAACAACACATTAGTAAGTTTTGGAAAATCTGTTTTGTTTCGGGTATTACTATTATTTTTAAGTTATTCATTGCACTCCACTAAGGAGCTAATCATATTCCTCTGAATTTCTCTAACTCTCCAAGTTCCAAGCGTTCCTTGAAAATTATGTAATGCTGGTTACTACACAAGGATTTTCTCCTCCAGATAAATTTACATATAAGGGTAATTTTACTACCATCGTTTCGGGATTAATGATAGATAGATGTGTGTGATACATGTGTGTTTTCTTTTGCCTCAACAACTTTCGTCATCGATCATTCTAAGCGTCATTACCAGCCGTTATTGTCATAATTCATTTTGAAGGCGTCGTGGTCGATTAATTCCATCGCGCCGAACTTCAAGGATATACAGCACCTATAAAGCCGTATCTAGGTCAGGTAATACGCACCCACGATATCTTCGCCGATAGAAATTTATTCGCTGTCAGTTTTCGCGCTTCCGTTCATTATATCTGTTTGTTTGCAAATACTTCGCTGGTTTTCCGTTCGGTAATCCACATCGTAATTTTATAGAATTTCACGATTCACGCGTGTTCTTTTAATTAAATACCTATAGCCGTGAAACCGGTGAACTATGTTGATAGTGTATTTTGTAACTTCAACGCCCAACAGCTAAATGTTTTATCGAATGGATTTCCATTTAAATGTTGTACTTACATAGATATTCAAAGTGAACGTTCTCCGTTCAGCTATAACATTAACTATTCGGTTAACTGCATATTATAGTATTTATATGCGTGACATAAATACGGCATAATCGAATTAAAACATTTTGGCTTCGAGTAGAATAAATTAATAACTTTTCCTTATTCTCAATTCGCGAATTCAAACAGAATTAATGTATTAAGCAATTGACGTCAATGAATACTGCAATTATATGTCGCAAACATTCAATTATTGTACCATTTGACAACTAAGAAAAGGCATTCTTTGGTTGTATTAATCATTTCAGTCATTCAAAATTTTAAGACTAGATTGTTTGACAATACAAATGAGAACGTATAAACAGAATGGGCAAACCTCGATACAGATTTTTACGATTTCTGTCAGCCGTGCCATCATTCATCAATCAATATCATTGAAACAAGAGGTTTGTTTCATAAACACATCGAACTTTATAATTCGGTAAACGTGTAGTTGTTGTGCCAACAAACATTGCGACTCTGACATTTGATTGGGGTCAGGCAATTTTTCTATATGTAACTGTTTGCTTTAGTAAACTACAATTACATAATAATTGTTGTGGAGTGGAGAAAAAAAATCTACAAAATGCTATCTACCCTACTACTGCTACTACCTTCTTGAGAAATAATAGACCTAAATACCAAGCTAGACAAACTCTCTATAGATAGAACGAAATGTTAACCTCTAAAAAACAAATCCAATTAATGTTATTAATGAAAGCAAACCCACGCTTATAATTTTTTGACGCTTTTAGAGGGAAATTTATCATTTTGAGTGATCTGTGGTTGGCGTTAACCGCATTTGATTATATGGTTTTTGTTAAAACAAAAACGTGTGAGTCTACAGCTCGGATTAAAAAATGTCTGCTTATAATATATCGCGTAGTTAAAATAATGCGCGGAACGTGTTTCTAGCGAAAACTTGTTTACAGGCTATATCTCATAAAATTTTATATTTTGTTTACACAAACTATTGAACGTGTATTTCTTCCGAACAACATCGCCCGCCCGAGACGGGCGTCTCAAAACGTTACAATTATGGAGGTGTTAATAGTGGTTATGCTCAGGTTGCGTTATGCGATCTCTTTTGTAACTGTAAACGAAGGTAGCTGGCATGACGTAGAGCTCAATTAGTGCATTACATGTCATCACCCGATATCGCACGTCCTACATAATCTCAAACATTAGACGTATTAATATATGACTTACAAGTGCCATAAATACTAAGCTTGGTGGAAAATCCTTCGTTACATCGACAATAACGAAACTTTGTGATAGTGGTATCAATAAATCTGATACGTATGCAATCAAGCTGATAACCGAACGAGATATGTATATCCAAACATAATAATCCAAAAAACCTCATCTCTCACGTGATATTTGCAGAATAGACATGTACAAAAGTTAAATATAATTGATATCCAATTAAGACTCACATAAGAGTCCCTAAGCCCTACACATTCAGGTATATTACAATTTAAACCGATTGATTTAATGGATATATCGTAATTGGTAATCCACTTAATGAAACGGTTTAAAGTGGATGTTTGTCTTCAAGTTCCCAACAAGCCATTAATTACAGGTCCCTAACGGAATCGAATCGAGAACTTGTCATTGATATAGTTTCCATGAGCCGTGACGTAACCCATGTGCTAGTACAGCTATCACAATGTGCAAAAACCAAACGGCCTTGTAGAATTTCACTAGTGACGCACACACCCACACTGGCTGTGTGGCAACTCACGTTCGATACATAATCCTTCCACCTACATTCACAGGGCATAGAGCTATGGATACTGTCAATGAGATTATTTCATGTACTATAATTTGATTTAGATTGCTTGTATAACAATCGCCTAAATTGATGAACAAACTGACGGGCTTTTAACTGGATTGGACAATATTACAAAGTTCAGTTATTATATAAATTGTTGTGTTTTTCCAGTTTCATGGAAAATAACTTATTTGATTACGTCTATCACCTAGGTAATATTTAGCTACAATACCTGTCATTGTTATCAAAAATCGTTTTTATTATCACAAATTCGTCCGAAAGAACGGAAACGCCTACGTTTCTGGGTATTTGCTCAATATTTAAACACGCATTCCCGGAAAGTTCTGATGAACTTTCCGGGAATGCGTGTATATTATTATCGCTTCAAATATCAATTTGACGTACAGTGAATCCTTTATCCACATACCTATGTTATGTCATACCTCCCGTCCAGTTAATACATTTTATGAATAGCAGACACAACTAAGGTTTACAATGCAGCCGACCACAGGGTCGATGCATGACCGAGCAACAACTATGTAGGTTACTACACAACGGTAACATGTGATCGACTAATTCAATATAAAATGTAATTTTCTGTTGAACAATAAAAGTTACGCCGAGTAAGAAGCCCTTCAGGTGACAAGGTCAAGACCGACTCGCAGTCGCTCACGTGTCTATATTAACTAGTTACTACTGTCTTCTTCATACTTGATGGAAATGAAAGAGATAGCTAAAATAGGGGTACAGTTCAACAAGTACCAGCCAGTTGTAGAGAAAAATGTTCATAATCTGCGAGAGTTTTATACACGCGAGGGATTTAATTAAGTCGTTGCGAGCAATGAATTAGCAATGCAATATTACGATCTTTGAACCCAGTGGCGTCACATAGCGAATGATCGCGTTGGCATCACTTCAGTTTATCTGATGTAAGATTCACACGAGTGTAGTGGTGGCTGGGTTAGTAAAACAAAATTCAACCGTTGCGATTAAGCACGTAAACGACGAAATTAAAACAGTTGACTTGCTAGAAAGTGTAAACGAAACACGAGAACCATAAATGAATACCTAATTTAGAATGTTTGCAAAAACCACAGATTGGTATCATCGCTAATTGTCTACCGATGTCGATGAACTCTTTGTTTTATTTTGTAAATGATGAGTCAACACAGGTTTCCTTTCTAGTAACATTTGTGTAATATATCTGCGACATATAATGATTCACGTGTTCGGAAGGCAGGGGTGAGGGGTGGAAGGCTGCAGTAACTCAATACTGAGTACCGAGAGCTTGCAATGAGTTTCTGTACAATGCAAGTTGCGCTCCACTGAATAACGATGTGCGCAGCGTGCTCGGGTAGCGATAGCGACTGCGTCCGAAATACAGACGCGTCACTGTACTGAGAATGAGAGAGTTATTTGTCTTTCGATTTTGTTATTTGTGGTAGTATAGTTATTATAGCAAGTCGTAAAAGCGTTTTGACTGAGCTTAGAAAACCAGAGAAACGCAAACGTTGTTAGTTCAAGAAAAAAGATAGGGTACTGCTGGAAGTGAACGGGATAAATCTAATAGACTTACAAGACAATGTTTATTGAAACACGCTACTCTGTCGGTTTATGGCGATCATTAACTATTTTGGCACATGACTGAGTTTCTGCTACGGTAAAGGGATAACATATGTGTACTCACGGACCGGAATGAATGCAATATTGCATTACGAGATAGTTGTACCTACTTGCATAGTAAGATGCTTGCCTAAGGAAGTCTCGTGTATTTCTGAAAGTCACGCGTCACCTATTTATAGCACTGTTCATAAGCCAACGTGGACGGAATTTACCTTTTAAGAGTTGAAAAACTAACGAACAGCCGGAATATCTTATAAGGAACAGAGTGCTTTTAATTATACTGATGGAATATATTTCAAATAATGAAAAAGCCTCATAATAATAAAACACAAATGGACTTGCCCAAAAGCTAAGTTGATTGTATTGTGCACGCGATTTGGGTCTTTACGCTAATGGGATAATACTGAAATTGGTATAAACATACGGTGCCTACTTGTAAACTATGAATACTAAGAAGTATTGGTAGTCATGAATTAGTAGAAACCTTTAGAATGTTCTAATTGGCAGTATTAGCATTTGTTGTAGGACATTATCTAGTTGAATTTGCAAAGAGTGTTATTACGCTAATTTAAACTTTTTAGTTATTTCTGTAATCATAATAGGCTTTAATAGCATAATTATGGTTGGAAACGGATGACGCAGGTATTTAACAGAAGTTTTTGTACAAACACTTTCGTAGCGATAAATATAATCTAAACGTTGCCAAAGCACTGACGTCTAATTCTATATCTAATTGGAGTTCCTAATTTAGTTATATCCTCTGTGGCACTAGCTGTCTGAGTATTTATGTAACAGAAGGTAAGAAGAGTCCCTGAGAGATTTTATTTAGGGTGACGTCTCTATAATCTAGTAAATAGTCCATTCATGCTCGTGTATACGAATGATCTCATTTAGTCAGTTTCATAATAGATTCATTCATTCTATTCTTCCATTGCGTTCGTAACTGCTGAACATGAATAACTTGATGAAATTCCATAAAGGACATGACCTTGTGACCAAGTTCCTCTTAGGTTTATTGGTAATCTGGTAAATTATATACGTATACCTTAAATAACTTCAGATTGTTGATATTATGTGGAGACCGATAATGCTTCAAACAAACATCAGCTTATGGCGAAGGTATTCGATTACATATGATAGTGCCTGTTTGTCTTTATTTACCAAGGAAGGTTGCCAAAAATGCGGTAATGGTAGCATCCCAGTACGTTTAGAAACAATCTACATGAGAGATTAAAGGATTGAGACTTTAATAAAGGCTTTCTAAAGTCTACCTATGTCAAGAGCACTGGCCTCGCTCCCAGACTCCCTTTCAATATGTCTGAAAAGTCAATAGACAGTTGATTCACGCTCATCACTCCGTGATCCGAATATCAAACTAAATAATTTCAGTTCTGGAGTTTGTTTGTTTTGTCTAACTGACTCTAACTCGAGTCCATTCACTCAGCACGTTCCAAGGTTGTTGCTATTTATGCTGAACATATACAGTTTATTACATTAACTTTGATATCTGTATAGATGCTACGAACTCAGCTGAAATAACTTAAGGATTCCGGTTGTTTAATCTTTTATGAATGTGTTAATAAATAATCAGGTTTTATATGTAAGTTACTCAAAATACACTGAATACTCTGGGGCCTTAACTTATATAACCAATGAAAATTAATAAAATTATTATTTCATGATCATTTATCAATTCATATTTCACAGTTCCAGCGATTCTCTTTGTACCAGAGGAATGTTAATATCTCATGAATAAATTTGTCCTGTGATGCTAGGAATTAATTACCTGTCAAATGGTCATTTAGTTCAGATCCCATCGATTTGATTTACAGGGCCAAGGACAAAGCGTAGATCGTGTTTATTATGGATATAAGGGCACTAATTCACTATGTTGGCGCCGCTGGGTTCTAATTCCTGGATGGTGTCTGGTGTTGAAGACAGACGGATGAAATTACAGGCTATTATTATTGTACTATCGCCTCGCCTCGCGTATTCGTTATGTAACGATGCTCAGTAATATTATCCTTCCTTCTAGTCACGTGTTATTATTGCTGGCAAACGGATTAAAGTGGGTATTATATTCGAAGGACCGTACCTTGTGATAGCATGACAGCCATGTTATTTTGTCATTTTAAATATTAGTAATTTTGATAGGCGTGACTGCGACATGCATGACTGAAGTGAAAATCCGACATTTAAAAGGAAATTAAATCATATTAAAACAGAAGACATTTTGAATTATTTGGATTTTCTATTACAATGTAAAGTTATCTCTTTAAATTTCTGGAGGCAAACTGTTTCTCTTTTTGAACTGAGGAAAATCGATGTCTGTATAAATAAGGAACTCATTTCATTAATTCATTTGAAATGGATATTAAGTAGTGTCCGCTTGATGTGTTGAATACAATACATAATTTAATAGTTAATACTGTGGGCAGACGAGCTGTTTGCATTGCATACGGTACAAACCACGTAGTCCAAAAGACACTTCGTTCAATTAAAGTGAGTTGGTAAAAATTACTCTAAGGTAAGAAGTACAATACACATAAAAGCTGTTGGATAGTATTGAAGCCTTGCCCCTGCAAGCAGACGGGGTACCTATTGATCTTGAGTTACAACGACCCGAGTCGTATTACACTGCACGGGAGCGCATGAACCGAGCTGTTTCCAACCCGCATAATATTTGCTTACGAGAGTAAAACATGACTTTTGTAAGAACCACAGTTTCTAACTTCTGAAAGACTATGACGGAAAATCATAATTATATCGCTAGAAATATTATTATCAATCAAAGGCAAGTTCCCTATTTCTGTTCGTCGCCCCTCTAATAATTCTAAATTTATACGATACAGGCGTGACATTTACGAGTCGCAAATTAATGGCGATTGCTTATAATGATCGGCGAAACTTTTCGGCGGGTTGTTCACGTGACGTGGTTGGCAACGACCTAAAACTACTTTGTACTGTGCTCGAATGTTCTACTTCAAAGATGATATAACAAAGCATTACTGTCGTGCCATTGACTTTTATAATACCTTATGATCAAACTATGCCAAACACTACATGTTTGATGGGTACAGTAACCTGGATTATCAAATGACAATCACTATTCACAGTTTCACATTGAATCAAGCCTCAGTCTTTAGGGCACGGCATTCCATGAGACTTTAATCCTCTTTGAAGTTCCGACAGGGTTCCGGATATTCGATGTCTGCTTTGCCATCCAAAGTGATTACAGAATGGTTTTAGGATCTACAAACAAAGCCCTGACTACCATTCTGGATATTGAATAGAATAAGGCGGTGCCACATAATGCGGCAAAATATTATAAGCACATAGTTTTATTGCATGTCTTTGTTACAAGGAAGACTGCTAATTAAACTACGTATGCAATGTAGTGAGCGCTGCCAAGAGCCAATATTGAGTGTTAAGTACAGATTGGTATTATGTATTCGCGACATAGAAACGCGTTAAACATAATCGTCCAGACTGAGAAACAGAACAATTACGTCTAAGGGACAACATGGGAGTGTAATCCGTGATACAATGGGCATGTGATCATTGTTTTCTATTTTAATCTGCTTTGCATAGGATAAACCCACTTATGATAGTTAAAAGAACTCATTCATTTCATGCTATCGACTTTCCCGTTAAAACAAACCCCAGTAAGCTGTAGAATCGACATAAAGCCTCTCAAGGCTATTCCTTTCTCGACACCGGTGTGTTAAATTGATGGTAATGTATAAACGACATACGCGCGTAATGGAGACCTATTCTTATCAATTGAATCTTTAAACTATCATCTACAAGTGGAAGGAAGTACTAAAGGAATTCGGCGATCTAGAATCTTCATCATCCATCAGGCTTATACAATGTTCGTAGCCTAATTATGACGAATGTATATTTATGAGGTCAGCTTCGCTCTTCGTATGTTCTGAAAATCGCGGTTGACGGTTTCCATTTATAAAGATTGGCCATTTATCTACGACAAACCGCTGCGAGGCTAAACTTCACAGACAGATCGATTTGCACCGCTACTCACAGCCACAAGCTGCAGATTTATTTCTAGGAAAGTTAGATACCTATATACTTATAACATCACCCGAAAGATTAACAATATGTGTAGGGAGAGTGACTAAATACTTGCTGGATGGACTCAGAGGTGATATCCCACTAAGAAAAACTAATGAAAATAAGTGCCATTTTACAAAAAAAAACTAATAATCTATAGAGGTCCAGAGGAGGCGCCGCTGACCGCCTGGATTTAAACATAATACTTCATAGCCGGTTCGAATGGATTAAAATTTAAAATTTCTGTACACATGAAGCGCCTTACACGTTAAAAAGTAAGCAAACGAAGCTACGTCACTGTTATAATAAGATAAGTAACTTAAAAACATATAATGACGCATGTACTAAATCTTCTGGCATACAGCGATATTAAGCCTTCACTAAGACTGGCAAAGTAAAGTATTTTTAACAAATCGTATAAGTTTATTAAATACCCTTCGCGGTAAGTAATTTCGAGCTAAAAATAAACAAAATGCATTCCAACGAGAAAAAAAGCAATTGTATAAGGTTATGTTAAGTTTATAATTATCCAATTTAATATTTTCGATTTTGTAATAATTTACTGGTTCTGCAGAGTGATAGCTATTTATAGAACCATCTTATTTTATTTACATTCAAGCGAATATATTGTAAAAAACCTATGAGAGTAATTTATAAGGATCGTTGTAAGCTGTCAACAGTCATGGTTGGTGAGTATTTATTTGACCATTGTGTTCCTCGGAGTTAGATTGTCACCTTGTAAGGCTCGTAAGGTTACGTGTGAGCAAACACAAGTAATTGTCAGACACTTAGCGACTTGATTAGTCGCACAGGCATTTACAGACAGTTGTTAATACAGATAAAGGGACCTAAACCCGCAGTGTTAGATAAGTAAAACCTCTTCTTCGAAGGACTTATTTAACTTTAACGAGTTTTATTAAAGGATTTTAAAATTGAGGACATCGTTCGATGTTTCGGTATATTAAACTGAACCTTATACACTGATATTGACCCTAGATCCCAGGTAACTTAGGAAACATTTTAGAAACTACACGATATCATTAAAAGTTTGACAAATATAAAAAAAAATCGAATGATTTCAGATTTTGACGTTGCTGCTTCAAAAATATTTGTAACTCTGCACTTATCTACCGTGATTCTGACCGACATACGCGAAACTTATCGAACGAACATTTCGCAATGTTATCAGCTGCGCTGTGATAACCACCAGTCGCGGTAAACTAACTTTACAATATTATACGACGAGGTTGAGATAAGTAAAATTTATTAAAAAGAACGTATTTTTACATGAACAAAATATTGCTTTTGGACATCCTCAGTGTACCTAAATAACGAGTTTATAGATGCACGGTAATCAAAAGATGTGTATTAAATGGCATTTTCCTGTCTTTGTGACTTGACACAAATATCACATGTATGCGCCGAGGATATATTTTTGAAAAAAAAAAAAACGAAATGTGATAATTACACTGGTTGCTCTTATGCTTTTATGTTTTATTTTAATATCTCTTACATACTCGTTTTATCTTAACAAATCAGATTCTTATACAGGTATTAACTTTAAAAGATTAATAGCATTAACTAATACGACGAGGAATTTACAAGAAAGCAAGTCGGACTACTTATACGGCTTATATACGCATACATAATCACTTCAAGGAAATATACCTACCTAATTAATTATTGTAATTTTCCGATGATGATTAAATAACACATTTATATTAATTATCCACGCTGTCTTAATACTAAGATAAGTAGTGAGTGAAATAATTCTATATGAGAGTACCTCCATGATTACCGTCTTTTCAATTGGACTTTTATTAAAATTGTGATACGAATTTCGGCCGTATGGAACCGAGGAAAAAATTACAACAGGTAAATATTTGTGCAATGAAGATACGCTAAATTGTTATTTGGAAGAATGTCAACTAATAGGAAAAAAATACTTCCCTTCCATGTGGCTTGAAAAAATAACACTATACCTATCGCTACATCACTGACATAGTTATTATTTCTACTGCTCGCCTAATTATGTAGTCATCAAAAATAATTAATACCGTACACATAAGTGGGTGCAAACGGTCATGAACACTGACGTTTAACTTGAAACGCCGACGCAAAAGGAGGGGTTCCGAGTTACCTTTATACATTTAATAGGGTAGTGTCATGTGTTTGTCAGTTTGTAACATCAATTCCCAAATGTCCAGTCCCGTTCGACCCAAGCGTCAAACTGAATTTGTTACTTTCTTAGTTTCAAAGGGAACTTGATCTACGCTTCTAAAATTTAACACAAACATAAAAAACCTAGTTCTTAATTTAATACAAAATTAGGTCGGTACATATTTTTTATGTTTAAAATTTCATAACTATTCAACTCGATCAGCATCAAAGCTGTTCGTTTTTTATTTTGGCCGACCTTTATCGTTATCTGTGCTCAGATGATCATGGTGAAAATCATTACGCTTGTATACGCCACAGATAAGTAGACATAAGTGGATCATCATTTATCCGAATGACAAGCGACATCTGGAGGCCAATGATGTCTTAAAGACAGGAGCAGTTGTGAAAGCGAGACGTCGCTAGCCAGCGTGTATGGCGCCGTTTCGCTTCGACAATTGCAAGAAGGTGGTAGAAGGCCCTGATCGAGTTATCTTCCACGCGTATACGGGCGTATTACGGTCTCAACCTTTCATTCCTACAGTTCATCTTTATAACTAGCAATATACACGTGTAACGGCTCCATAAAGTAAGGAAGATAAATCTATTGCGTTATTGTGCGTATAAAAAAGTTATTAGCTTTTGTTAACATTAAAATAGCTATCAATAAAACGATTAAATATTGTAGGTATTTATTTTATAAGTGGAAATCAAGATGTTATCTTTTGTCATTCGATATGATGTAATATCAACAACAAAATGGATTGAGGCATCCTGCAATTATGGTAGTATTTTCAATCTAAACACATGCATATTATGTACCCAGAAAACACGGTAAAAAGTCATGCCGATAGCATTCTAAAAGGGTACCTACATAAACTATACAAAAAGAACGATAAATCATCCCCATATAATTGATCACATGCATGTTTTATAACACAAAATCAAACCGAAACTTATCTTTTTTATACGTAAACGATTATCGAGCAAGAAAAATCAGGGTATCTTATGATTAACTGCTAGGTACACGCAAATTAACTTGACAAAATAAATCGATGGATGAGACAGACATGTCTGGGAATATGAACAAATATTTTTCACAGATGCTATTATTAGCTAGTCAAATAAATACGTTTCAAACGTTTCACACATTACCATACAAAAGACTATTAATGATCAACCTTCAAGTATTCTTATACTTTTTATATTTTCATCTTCATTTTAATAATAGCCTTATCAAATAATAAGAAATATTCATGTCTGCTATGTTAATGAATGTTTTTTTGTGTATTAAATACACAGTATTGTGTATTAGTAATATTAATCAGCTTATATTGTCAAGAAGATGCAAACACTTAAATACATACTACTTTTGTCCAAATTAAATAATACATAAAACCTAAAAATCCTTAGTAAGATAAAAAGGGCAATTGAAAATGAATGTAATTGCAATTGAACTTCGCAAACTGTATTAAAGAAATATTCCGAACCTAGCTATTATTCCTGCATCGAAACGACCCAAACTAGTTTCGTTTGAAAGAGCGCATCAGCTGCTCCCATGCCCCGTACAACGGATAAAAATAAATAAAGAATATCAACACAGTGTTCATAACGCACAATTCACTTTATATATTGTACTATTTTGTACGATCAATAAAATGTAATTGAAGTGCATAATGTACGTCGTGTGTATCGTGAATTTCGTGTTATGTATTATAACTAGGTGAATAACATGACGCATATCAAAAACCTTTTCACCAAGTAATAAAAGTCATATAAATATAGATTATGTAATAGAAGATAAGCGACTGTTACATTATGATAAACATTTATAAATGTATTGTTGTTGAAACTTGAATTCTAACAAAAACATTATTTAAATAGCTTAAAACTTAGGAAAATAATTTGTGCATTTAAAACGGTATTGGATATTAATAAAGTAAACCAGTTACTTTGCATCGACTGGCGTTAAATATATCTTATCTATCCCACACCAGTTTCTAAGTAGGTAGAAGGCATTGCCAACATAACTAAATACACTACGTAATCTAGGTCTCTTTGTTTCGCACCATAGCGAATTAGCTGAACCGTAATCCTGTTTGCAGAAATATCTAGATTTATGTGCCTAAGATTTAGAATATTCTAGAACATTTTACTAAGCTCTCTCTGCTAGCATTATAAAACACACGGTTGGCTAAATTTGGATTTTTAACGTCATTCGTATGGTTTCCGTTTCCGTCTATAGCAGTCACGGCGTGGTCCATCTACTTACATAATAAAAAACTATATTGAAATGGCTTTCATGACGTAGGTACTAGGTACATAGAGGCATACTATGCTGCCCTAGGTTTTAACGTACGCACGAAATGGCTATTACGTTCCCATCGTGACCGCGTATTTGGTTATTACAAAAATACGAACATCTGTTATGGAAGAAACTGCCAAAAAAACCACTATGGTATTGTACTCTTTATTGCAAGTCTAGTAAAGGTGTTTGGCTTGGCAGAGTACAATTTTTTTGGCTAGCGACACCAGTCTAATTTTTGCACGGCACGTCTCGGTTAACGCTATGAATGAGTCAGTAAATGTACTAAATAATGTAAGGACGGCATCGCTATGGTAAAACGAACGTTACGATGTTTGACCTTTAACCTTGAGGGTTGGCATATTTTTTATACATTGTAAATTTATTGTTAACAGGAACAAAATATTCTTTTTCAACCTATTGCAATAAATTTAAACACGGAAATGCAACATTAATGCATACGCATTGAATATAAAATATCATTTAAAATTATCGTTTTCCATATTAATATTCTCGATTACCTAGTCATTTCGTAAAACGAATCATAAAATTATCTATTCCCTAACAACGCAGGTGGCAAATAAAAACGGTCGTTTTTTACAAGTAACAGACGGATCCCTAATAAATAGACTTGTCCCCTCGCAGCCAAGAAATACTTGCAAGAATGCGTCGGTGTTCGGACACACACCGCGCTTCCGAAAGCACTTTCGCCTACGTTCGGAATCGTTCGGCAGTCTCCGCACCCCACAGCTGACTGGGCCAAGGTGCGAGCGAGAGGGCGATGCGCAACGCGGACACGCGCGACAGGGACCGCGCGCCGCGCAACTCGCACCGCCGCCATTTACTTCTTTTCAGTGCTCGGCTCCCGTCGTAGTGACAGTGTATTTCTTTTATCACTAAGCGCAGAGCTTATTCGTTTTAATTGTGAAATTCCTATATAAAATTGTATACAAATGTTTGGAAATGTGTAATTTGTGAATGTGCAATGGAGTTAAAGTTATACACGTGAAGGACAAGCCGTTCGTAACGGAGCATGGCTGGCTTCATCGCATCTGTTGTCAACATAAAATAACGTGGATTATGCAAGTTGGAGTAAAATGTGGACGAGTGTTAGGTGAATAACGTGTTTTTATTATGGTAAACGTGTCAAAGGATATAGTTATGTGTTAGTTACAAGTGTTCATTGGTTATTGTAAAATTCAGTTGATGTAGGTACCAACGGCGGACGATTGTATGGAGGCTCGTATGTAGTAAGTACATCTTAGTGTAAACGACAAATACAGTGGACGCGGTGTAATTAAATCATCTACAACGATCATATTGTCATATTTTATTACGTCTACGACCATAACGGACCGGGGTTTAAGTTTTCTAATGAAAAACAACCTATACACACGGATGAATAGTTATCACCCGACGATGTTGGTTTTATTTACAAATTACTAATAATATATAACATGATACCAACCGAACTACCATAGGTTACAAATTGAAAACCCTACACGTTTTAATAGAGGCAATTATAACAAATTTCGGGAAGTGTTCTAGTTCTGGCTTTACGGTGTGTTGATTACGGTTGAAAACCTTGATATCTAGGTCTAGGCGGGCAGCTATGAATTATTACAATAACATGCAACGTAGCTGTATCGAAACCGGAGCCTATTATAAAAAGTGATAGCACAGTTAAATACCTATTTATTTCAAAACAACGCATGAAATCACTCGTTAATATACACAATTTGGAAACAATCATGTTTATAGTTGTGTTTCGATACACACTAATCTTTAAGTTTTCATAATAGTATCCGAAACGAACATAAATAAACGTATTTGTTAAGTGTTCAGTGAATAACAACCATTGAGATGGTTATGCGGAGATAAAGATCATTATAGGTCGAACATAATGGACACACTGGCCATAATAGATGATGTAGCCGACACTTAGCATAGAATTTTCTATTGTTACAGTAAATAAGACTATGAGGGTTGTAATATAATGCAGTGGCTGCACAAAATATTAGCGCTGGCAATCATTTGCGCAGCTGTGAGGGCTCAGGAGTGTCCCTCCGCCTGCTCGTGCAACAGCACGCGCGTGGCGTGCGACGCCGCCGCCGCTCCGCAGGACCGCCTCGGCCGAGCGTACTTCGCGCCGCACGGAACCGCTCTCCAGGAGATCTCCTGGATCAACTCCAAGCTAAACACCCTAGAGATAGAAGTGTTTGCCGGACTCATTCACTTGGAATACATCGACTTGAGCAGAAACGAAATAAAAAGAACCGAACACGGCCTGTTCGCCAGACTGAGCAGACTCAAATACTTGAACCTGTCGCGAAACTTTATCGACGACATTCCCCGATCCACGTTCGCCGATTTAGAAAATCTAGAGGTGCTAGATGTGTCTCACAACCGGCTCCACGTTATACCATTCCAGGTCTTCGGGCCGATAGTTAAACTCCAATATTTGGATATATCGCATAATAAAATAGCTACTTTCTTAGATTACTATTTTAATCCTAATAGACAACTGAAAGCACTGTTCCTAAATAATAATAGCCTAGTCAAAATTACTTCTAATGCTCTAGTCAATCTAAAGGAATTAGAGACACTGGACATCTCTAGCAACAAACTAGAGTACATACCCAAGTCCTTATTCGATAACTTCGAACAATTGAGAGAGCTGAATCTGAGTTCCAACCCGTTCCAAAACATATCGAACGATGCTTTTAGAAATCTTAAAAACCTAAGGTGGTTAAGTATGGGCGGCAACAGGCTGAAAACATTGCCGCCGATGCTCTTTCAACATAACGAAAATCTTAAAACGATCTACCTCGATCACACTGAACTAGCAGTTATACAGAATACTAATTTGAAAGGCTTAAGTACTCTAGAGCAATTATACATAAGATATAACGAATTTTTACGTGAAATAGAAACATTTGTATTCCAAGACACACCAGGCATCACGCACTTGGATCTGAGTTCTAATGCACTACTGGCGTTACCACAATCTGTTAAATTATTGAACAATTTGCAAGAACTGAAGCTTGGCAACAACCCATGGGCGTGCGATTGTCGAATGGCATGGTTCGCCAGTTGGGCTGACAAGAAGAAAGATATCATCAAATCAGATCTGAGTTGCCCGCTCACGTACCCAAACGATATGTTACGGATATTGAACCACACTAACTGCAAGCCTCCTACGCTTGTGTCTAGCAGTCCTCTCACTCTGTATAGATTACAAGCTGACGCGTTACTGGAGTGCAGGTTTTCTGGAAATCCGATGCCGTCGCTGACATGGATCACTCCGACCAGGATGGTGTTTCACTGGAACCCGGAGCCTTTGATACCCGACATATTCCACAAGCACGGTCAAGCTCATGACCAGTATTACCGCCCCATAGACAATTCCAAATCGAGAGTGAGAGTGCTAGAAGATGGATCATTATTTATAGGAGATATACATAGAGAAGACTGTGGAACTTACTTATGTTTTGCAACGAACCCCTCGGCTAACCTAACTGCGGAGGTCGTCCTCAACATAGACCCCATGACTATGTTCGAAATAAAAATGTACAGTTTATTATGCGGAGCAATATGCGCCGCGGCATTCTTAGGACTTACACTATTGGTGCAAGCACTGCGATACATATTTTTCAGGTCAGTATTTTATATCATCATAATAATAAGTTTGTGTGAACTACGAGTGCATCATTCTAACGCGAGCCGCATTTTATTTTCAGATTCCGTCTTATGGAGACTTGTTGCAGCTGCTGCACGTGTGTGAGCCGCGACGCGCCGCGCTCTCGACAGATATTTAGTATGTTAGACAACATCGAACAATACAAGAGACAACAATTAGACAAGTTACGAGAAAATTACGCAGTTCAAGTAAGTTGTCTTACTAATGATGTACCTCATGTACGTGTCGTGTGGGACATGTACTTATACATTAATTTGTTTTCAGGTCCATCGTATCAAAGAGAACTGTACTCAACAAATGGATTGGATACAAAACAGTTACTCGACACAAGCAAGTCATTTACGGAACATTAGAGACATCGGTAGCAACCATTTGAGTGCCATGAGAGATCAGTATTATGATCAGGTATGTATCTACTAATTTATTGCTAATTTTTAATTACTGTATACGTTTTGGTACAGTCGTGAGCAATGATAGAATCAACTAATTTTTACAAAATTGATCGCACAGGTAAAGCGGGTTCGAGAATACTCCACCAGCCAGCTGAACTGGGTGCGAGAGAACTATGTGTTCCAAAGAAACAAAATTAGAAAGTTCAGTGCGCACCAGATCTTACGGCTGCGGGAGTCGTACAAATATCAACAGCAGACTCTCAACAAAGTGCTGGAGAATCTGCCAAGCCTGTACTTCGAGAACTGTCGCAGCGGCTCGTGCGGGCGGAGCGATTCAATGGCCTTCGACCCCGACGTCGAAGTCATCGACATGTACCTCAAGACGAAGATCGAGAAGCTCTCCAACTTGCCGAGCCCGATATTTGACGAGGAGAGCAAGGTGTCGGTGTACTACACGCCGACGGAGCGGTCAGTGAACTCCAGAAGGAACTCGCCGATTCCAGAGGGCATCCATATCAACATGATCGAGAAGGGCCCGCCGCGACTGATGGCCATGATCAAGCCGATGCAGACGTCGCCGCCGCCGACGGCCGCGTCGCTGACGCCGCCGGGCTCGCCGCCGCCCACCACGTCCAAGGCGGCGCTGGCGGGCGCGGGCGGCGCGCACTCGCGGCGCTCGCGGCGGCGCGCGGGCGAGGAGCCCAAGCCGTCCAGCGAGCCGCTGCTGGGGCGCGCGGCGCGGGCCGGCGTGCGCTACGAGCGCGGGCGGCGGCGCGTCACGCTGCCGGCCAGCGCCAGCGAGCCCGAGCTCGGCACGGGGCGCGCGTGCTGCTGGCCGTGGAGCTGGCGCAGCCCGAGTGCGCGCGCGGCGGGGCGGCGTGCGGCGCGCCGGCCTGCGCGCGCCCGCCCGCCTAGTACAGGCTGCTCACGCGCGTCTTCAAGATCTACGCCGTGTCGGGGCGGACGCTCGTGCACCAGCGCGTGCCCGATATACAACTCTGTGATTTAAGCGGCGCGTCGCCTTCCTACGTATGATAGTGTTCGCGCGATCGGAACATATCTTGCCGGATTGTCTCCAATGTCAATAATAATGTAAGGGTTAGCATAGTGAAGGGACCGTTCGGGATGGCTCGGGTGTCGCGCCGCCGCCGATGCCGCTTGTACTTCTAAGTAAGCTGTGATAGACTAGATTTGAATTTAGCGACAATTAATTTCGTACTGTCTCTAGTGGTAGGCGATAAGGAGTATACTGAAACGATCTGTTCTTAATCGTTCGTAGTAGTGAATCGAATGAACTGTTTAATTAAGCGTTCTGTGGGTATTAGAACTTGTAAATAACTTCTGTTGGTTTCAATCATTTTCCATTTTGATGTATTTTAGGGTAAACTCTTAGAGTTATGCATTTTATATCTGTTCAACTTAAAGTGAGGTATAAGAAAGTTGTTACTGTACTTGTTGTAATTGTTGCGCGGTCATTGTACATTGGTGTATCCTAGGCTCGGCAGGCGCCTGTTGATCTCAACTCCTCGACTGCATATCCATTTGTCATCCACATCCACGTCTAGTTGTAACGCGTAATACATTTTTATCTGTCTGTATAAACTAATGATATTTCTATATTTTGTAACTGTCGTACAGAATGTATAGAAATGAGTCTTGCAGTGATATGCCAAATAATACAATCCAGCAATGATTATATTATTATAACGTTTCTTAATATAAATATACAAACATTGTTGAAAATTTTCTAAATATATAAAACAAGAGTAAAACCGCTAATCATGGAGAATAAATTATTTTTCAATGTAACATTTGGTTTTATTTTTGTCACATATGTTTGATACTGTTTACCGAACTTTACTTGTAGGTGTATGAACCGATTGTTTCTCAGACAGATAACTTTATTATGAACGCATAGAACTTGCTTTTGCAACCAAAAATGATAAGTTTAACTTTAACTTATCAGTAAAATAATAATAATGAAAGTGACGCTTTCAAGAGCATTCAAAGTTATATGACATGATATAAATTAAGTGTGTAAAAAATATACGAGTAATTTCGTCATGTAGTTACTTTTTAGGTTGTAATTGTAGTGAGAGAATATAGGTCTGTACACAAAACTACACATCCTATAGCGACTTAGAAACGAAAAAAAAACAGTTTCAAAAGTCGACGAACCTCAAATTGCAATGAAGCATAAAACGAACGAATAATTGAAAAATAGTAGCCGTACAAATAAAACACTTAGTTTTAATATCAATGTTTATTTGACACGACAAATCTTCAGACGAAACGCAACCCTTGCACACAAACTTATCGCTATCAAAAACATGCAACAGACATGTTTTTTAATTAAAAGTATTAAATATTTATATTAGATTCAAATAAAAATAAAAACTATCTACTCGTAGGTATACTGCTATCGATTGCTAGAAAGTTATTAAGTAGAGAACGTTATTAATGTTTTGAAGTTATAGTAAGTACGAAGCTACTGTTCCTATTTCTCTATTTAAAGTATAAAATGCACTAGAAATGCTATTTGTCTTGTAGATTTCTCTCTCTTGTCGTGTCATAGCAATCAATAATGTTTACTCTATGCGCAGCTGTCGAACGGTATTACAACTAACCCGCGTAACTTCAGTAAAAACAACTAAATTATTCTACAATTGACAACCAAATTTAAGTAACCAAACTACATCTCACTATTTCAACAACATGAATCCTTACCCAATCAGAACGTCAGTGTTATTACGTATCTTGCAAAAGTATGGGGACGGTAATAATTGTACAATTATTGTTCTCACACTTCTTAACTGTTTTCCGAATTGTTATATGGACAAGAATTTTGATTATTGGAGATCTTTTTGTTAGATATCCAATACTGCTATGGGTCATGGTATTTACCACGTCCAATTATCATAAAAGAACGAATATACTTTATAACTTTACCATCACAAGACCAGTACAAGAGATTATTAATACTAAATGCGTAAACACGTTTTAACGATATTCACATAACTATCGTCTATTATCTTGAAATCTATGTCTATCTACTTATCTAGTCCTGTGCTTGCCTTAAATGTTTTCAATATAGTTACTGTAGGGGTGTTTCAGAAACACCTTTCGTAAGTTTAAAATAATGTATTAGAGTTCATATTTAAGTCCTGTATTCTTGATATAACGATATAAGCATATTGACGTGTAAGCTGACACCTAAGACGCGCCGACGTCTCGAGTTGCACGTCCGCTAAAAACTTATTAATCGCGATTTTGCTTTATTAAACTAAACTGGGTAGTGGGTAGGCAATTAATGCTATTCCAAAGATGTTTAACCCTATGTAATAGGAGTTTGTTCTGCATGTAATAAATATATTGATGTTTAGGTTTATTATTTGATTTGATAATATTGTAATGTCATCTAAAAATAAGAAAGATCCACAAAGCTATAAAAGCTTGATGGCCGACAATAATATAGCCGTATAGTTTAGGCTATACTAGTAGTGGATCAAGAGACTACACAAAGAAGAAGATTAAACAACAACACGAAGCTACCATCACTTAACGAAACAACTGCTATTTCAACAAGGAATGATTTCAGTTTTAAATATTCGACAAAAAGCGACAATACATATCCATTTTTCGTACAAACACTGTTCCAATAAATGACGAAATATTCTGCCTTGTCCGTAAGCAGTAACACCACCAATACAATTGGTGGACGTATACACCAGGCTTAAACAATTGAAACTAGTTCAAGTAACATCACTTACCTTAGCTGCAGTTCTATTCCACACGACGACTTTGTGTCCGGAGTTGAGCAGGTTCTTGACGATGCCGCTGCCCATGATGCCGAGCCCGAGGAAGCCGAACTTCATCTGGCTCGCCTTGATGTTCTTCTCCAGCAGAGTCTCCGATACATTCTCCAGGTCGAGAGGTGGAGTGTCCTGAGGAAGGACGAAGTTGTGGACTAAGTATTATGGTTTGGACAAGCTAATTTGTTTTAGCGCCGAATCCCGCATACTGTATGTATGTATTTTGCGGTATTTTGAGTCTACACAAACGTTTGCCCTATGCGGGTTTGAACCCGTGCAAAGTTATTCAGTGGTCATAGGGGTGGCAATATATACCACTTGTCCGTGCAGTTATGCGGAATTATGCGATTCTTTCTGTCCCTACAAGAAAGTATTTGTTCTAGAGACAGAGGTGGATAACATAAACAAAGGGTGGGGCCTATGTCCAACACTCGATATGAAGGCTAATGTTAATGAAAACAGATTGCATTAACTGAGAAATTTCAGATACCCGAAGGCCAGTGCAACAGATACGCATATATTATTCAGTTCCTTACAATAATTTAACTGATACTAATGACAAACGTTCAGTCATTGGTATGTTGCAAAGCAGGCGACGCTGATGAGGCAATAAGTACCTACCTAATTAGTAACACTTCGTAATTACCGTACTTACTTGCACACGTTTATAACAGAAATAAACATTAGGCAACATTGTTATTTTAGTATTTATTTAAATTGTTACATGCATTATACTTATACAATTAATTTAAAGGAGTTTCCATCTCGTACAATTGTCTGTAAAACAGACAAAGTTAGTGTACTCTAGCATCTAATTATAATCAACGCAGCATATAGCGTATACTAGCTTCGCAACCACTTATTAAAATACGTTGTTAGTAGTTCACTAAATTGCTGACTAAAGTTTGGGTAAACTGCATGGGCGCATGTGCACGCGAGGGAGCTTTTTTTACACCGTTTTTTGTTTCGACCCCTCTAGCATTCGAACTGTACCGAAAAAAATGATAAAATGTACATTTCTATAACCATCACGAGCATTATTTGAACGCTGCTGTACAAGTATTGATCTAAAGTCTGTTACTAGGCAATAACGTGATCAGTAAGATGGATAAACAGTGGAAAACAACCCGACGGCAAAGTAAGAATCAATATGTAATACAAATAAAAATAAAAACCATTTCACTTCCGTGAAAAACCTCTATCAACAACAATATTTTCCAATGAATATAGTTCGTACGATCCATTCAATTTTCACCTGTAAAATTGAGCTTGCAACGTTGACATTTGCATAACCCGGTAACTTTAAACGAATGGTCGGTGAAATTGGTAATCCGAACGGAGATGAAATCCCAACGTAAATACCTAGTATATAGCTATTGCTTTCAGCCCAGTTCCAGGTACATAAATCAATACAGCTGATATGGATCAGGGACGAGAGCTTAATTACGACGGGTCATGTCGACATGTAATAAATTAAAATACATATATTAAAAGTGCGACCATTATTCAACATTTCAAAACTCAAATTGAAATATTTTTAGGCTCAGGGTTATACCGCGGGAATAGAACTTAATATTTTACCTTAAAAGTGTATGATCTAAAATTCGCAACATTTGAAAATGAAGTATTCTAGATGTAAGGGCGTTGGTCAGGTGCATACATAAATCAATACTCGTCTTTGTCGGGCAGACGCAAAGCTGCTTAATTACACGTGTGTGAAGCTTTCCTGCATCTGATTGCATGGAGTTGATTCAATATTTAAGCAGAACATAATTAGGTACCAGATGTTATTTATATATTTCTGACAGTCGTTACGGATAGTCAAAAGCTAGAAAGTCTGACAGTATCACTCAGGGGTGTCGTGTTGCCCAGGGTTGAGGACCTTGAGGAGGTCATATAGACAATTGCCCCTTGTTAAGCACTGGTATTAGCTGAATCAGGTTGGGCTTGAAGCCGGCCCATAGTTGGGAAAAGGCAAGGATGATGACCATGGTGACAAAAAGTTACGAACTTTCAAATATAAAAGGATTGTTACCATCATGATTGTAAAATACCTTAGGAAAATACTTCGTAACTCATCTAAGAATAAAGATGAAAAGACGGAAAAGTAAAACAAAAAGCATATCTATTCTAGACATCTGAAATTGCATTGTTCGCGACTATGAATAGCGGAAGGTGACCTCTTAGTTAGCCCAGAGGCCGCATTTTAAATTGGAGTTTGTATGTTATATTTTGGTAGATTTATACTTTTTCTTATACGTAGCATTTATCGTAGCTGGGTTATGAATAGGTGTGTTGCACGGTACGCTTTCGAGCATTTAATTGTGTGTTAAACCGAAACACGTCTAACCGAAATGTCAATTAAATGCCGTATATTTTATCCAATTTTAATGAAATTTCGTAGTCAATTCAGTTACTTAGAATTATCTATTCATAAATCGTTTCTCGAACTGTATCGTGATTCATTTATCTGACACATTAAATGGGAATATCTGACGTGTAACGAGTCCCAAATTCGTAAGTAGGTGTAATCGAGCTTACATAAACAGTAGGAAGTGGCATTTCGCATGTCACCATTAGAAGCAAATATAAACCTTAGGTTTAGGATTTGACAGATTTGAAATGAGCCTAGTATTAATATTAGCCCTGATCTCAGTGTAGTCGGGATATAATCAAATGACATGTAAAACTGATGATATTATCCGGCTTATTTCTATCTGCCGTACATAAATAACATTACGTATTCCTAAAATTCTATATTTTTCAAATTGTGTTTCTTTATGCAATCAATCAGCCAGCAGTGGTTTAGCGAAACTGCTACAAGTACCAGATCAGTATTGGCACACTTTTTTCTACCAATATATACCAATTAAGTAGCAACGAATCTTGTATATTATTTTTCTTCTTCAAATACTATTGCGCTATTATTAATCTCTCAATCACTCTAAGGTTCTCTGTAAGAGAACCCAAGTCTGGGTTAAGCTCGCCTTTCCACATGAAATTTCCCAGAACATTTATTGTCCAAAATATGATATAAATAAATAAATCTAGAAAATGGTAAATTATATCAGAGTTCCACCAAACATACATTGTGAAGGGAATCTGCGGGCATCGTATGTGTTTACACAACAAACACGATGTTTGATATTATCATTTTCCTTATCTTTATGACAGGATCAGCTAAAACGTGCTCGCTCGCTGCCCACCGTGCCGCAGTACTTTAGAAATGTTACCCGGTATTGACATCGAAAGACATTTTTTTGGTCAAAAACGCATTTGTGAAGGCATCGATGAACCATGAAAAAAATTATTGTAATGTATAGGTTATTAATTTTTAGGTAGTTTTATTTTTTTATTCGGCATCAAGACTAGGCCTTTTGTATGCTCAAGTAGGTATATGTGAGTTTTGTTTGAATTTCTTACATAAAGTTACTATCATAGGGTGTACAGGTTTTAAACGAAAAAAGGGAGCTCCTAACTTCCCTGTCCGATTTAATAAGGCTTCGGAAACCCAACAATATTATGTCGGTTTACTGAAAAACTTTAATATTTGCCAAGAACCGAGGGTTACCTTCATATCAATTAGCAGAATTTGACATTAATTTGCAATATATGACACAGGTTGTAAGTATATTTTTATTAAATGAGGATGGTTACGGAAAAAAATCTTTCTCCTTTTAAAAACAATCCAAAACCATGTTAAGGTAAATGGCTTCTGACATCACTAGCCGACGACTACCCCCAATTGCTTTAGTACCTAAACAAAGCATTTGCGCGTGCGCCTTCGAAACGAAAACGACAGATGGCGTAGTCAATTAAGTTGACCAAAATTACAGCCTAAAACCACTGGTTACTATTATTATTAGCATTTAAAAAAGGGTGTATTAACGTGAGGAAAATAAAAAAACTGAGTTTCATGTTTAATGCAGGATTAAAGTTCATTATTTCGAGTTCCTAAATAAGTTTTCTCTGGTACATGGCTGTTTACACGGAATAAACGTAAAGTAAAACTAAACTTTATCAAAAATATATTACATTTGGGTTTACCTAGTTCACATTTGTTGTTACCTACATATTTTACCTTAAATCTGATTTTTTAACACTATAACACTTTAATAACATGTTTGTTATAGACTGGAAGGCCGAGTCCTCTATCCTCTCTCTTGTTTTGTCTGATAAAAAGAGACTTACCTGTCGGGCCGATCAAATAATCGAACAGCACTCCAGTCATAAAACTTCATAGAATGAAAAATAAGCTTTTTTTGGATCACTACTTGGCAGCCAACTAAAAGCCCACATAAGTGCTGTACTTATATTGTTATTATTTTTTACAAACTTATCTCGCTTAGTGAATGCAATATCTATGTCGCTGGTGTTATCAAAACATTTATACTAAACACACTAAGAGGCAGAACAAGAATTAGCGATTTAAACAACATTTATTGTCAAATCACACAAATGTTTAGCATTTAAGGGGATCAAACCCAAATCAATCATGCTATAATCATTAACACGATTAAACCATTGTTTGACAATTAACTCCCTTCTTTATTAATCTAATTGTGTGGTCTACAGCTGGATAGCGATGTTATTTGCCTCCAGAATTTTTCATCCTGTTGCACCTCACACCAATCCCAAGAGACCGATGTCATTTCACCATCGGCTTGTTGACCGCTTCCCACAACAACTACTAACAATATGAATACAAATACTCACAGGTGTCAGAATATTCGAAGGGCGGTTCAGCAAGCTGGACTTCTTGGAGAACGAGTGGTTGAGCATCGAGGGCTTCTCGTTCCCCACGTCGATGTCCGTGTAGGACCGGGACAGGCTGCTCTTGGTCTTCTTGCGAGGGGTGCCCTTGATCCCGGCCGACGACGACCGTTTAATAGGCTTCACCTTTGAAATGCCCAAACGTATCTATAAATATTGAGAATGGTCATTGTGTGGAATGGAAAACGCCGTGATACCATGCTTTTTCTACTTTATACTCCTGACCATGCAGGGAGTTAATCATGCATAATTGAAGTTCTGTGCTGTATACCTACCAGATATGTTTATCTTGGTTTATACTATTGTTGACAGGCAAGGAATAAAAGTAACCTACAAAATATACATATTACTCTGTTCATGCATTTTCTCGAATTAATCATTTATTTCAGAGTTGATGCCATGACATGTAATATAAGTTAGATGAAATTACATGCTAATAACTTTATGACAATTATGTAATACAGTAATATTTATTACTATATTAACAAGATACATAGTGAACCTATTGAGAAGTGTTTGTTGGCTAATGATTTTTGAATGACTTATTCCATCATGGAGTGAGTATAGGTGCACCATCTCGCTTCCACAATACACAACAGTCCTGCTTTAAGCGTCCATATTAAAGGACTGAATTCTTATGAAACAGTCTCTGTACCAATAACAGTTGTTTTGAGACAAAAACATGCAAAATGAGGACTAACTCGGATAATTTAACAAATATCTCTCCATTACAACTACTTACCTTATACTAATATGTCATAAGGTTTATTTTCATTTGACCATGCAGCAGGCAATCAAAATTTACTCAGTACATTCTTACCTTGGGAGTAGCACTCTTCTTCTTAGCGGCGGGCTCTGAGGGCGCGGCCTCTGCTTCTTCTGCCGCCTTCTCTTCTTGGCTGCTCTCTTCTTCCTCCAGAACATCCTTCAGCTTATCAAATTCTTCCTCAGCATTGAGCGCGTGGTCATCCAAGTCACCAAATTTCTGATAGTAGAATTTGTTAAGTATGCCTATTGTTTATTTTTAACTTTTTAAGGATTAGGAATCAGCGAAAATTAAAATAATGAATAAATGAGGCTGACGAGAATCTTTAACTCTTTATAATTAAATCATTAGAGTCAGCATAATTAAAACAAGCAACTTTCTCAAACCAGAAAATCTTTTTTTCTACACAAGCTTATAAGATGTCTCTAGCAGCAGTGCCAACCTCTGGATTAACAATGAACTCTTCAATCTGATTGACAGCCTCCTTGAAGGCGGCCGTCTTGCAGGACTTGATGAGCTGCTCCTTGTACTCCTGGTAGGGCTTGATATTGTTGTCTTCAATCCACGCGCTGTTGGCAATGACCATTAATTAATACTTTACACAACAATTTCATTGAAAATATTCCTTAACTAGGAACAGAATATGGGGGTTCTACAGGCCCGTTTAGACGATGCGAGAATAACCAATAAGTTGCAATACATTGTGCAGTCACGCAGCTTAGATTCCTCACGTGATAGATGATCACCAAAAATCTATTACAGCCTGCACGACATTTCGCGCATCGTCTAAATGGGGCCTTTTTTTTTGGTAAGGCGGGGGAATCGTCTAATACAAGATTTAAGTTAGGCTGTTGTATTATAATAGTGAGACATCACTCAATGCACTGTAGCAATAATGCAAGCGAAGACTCGCAAGTCTTTCTTCGACATCGAATCGTATGAATCGAATTTTGATACATAGATGTATAATTGACATTTTTTAAGAATTCAATCAAAATTATGGAAGGGGATTGTCCATGGAATAGGGACTGGAATGTGCGGACGTTGATTAGAAAATGATGCTAATAATCCAGAATATACTTTTGAAAAATGAAGAAAAACAAATCTAGTTTTTGACAGTCTATAATATTTGTAATACGGGCTGAACTAAAAAGCAAATATACAATATAAAACAACAAATTCTAATAAGTAAGACGAAGTACGTTTATTGCATTGACATTTTCCTAAACAATTACTCAAATAAAAACAGTCAAACATGTGAGACAATAGGAAGAGAGCATAAAAATCAGCACCTTGGCCCAATATCTGTTCTTTTTTTTAATAGTTTATAGAATTATTATTCAAATTAGAAAATACTAAATTAATGATTTTAAAGTTAAACATTTTACCTATGTATATTCAAATTCGAAGGATCCGCAATATGAGTTAGAGCAAAACTGAAATCAAATCGCAAAAACTGTCCCATATAAAAAAGCTTGTTAAAAGTTTTCAACCGATGCACACACGAACCGTACGGTGTCATCAAAAGTTAAAATTATTATTCAAAGTGTCAGCAATACGAAAATACACATACTCGTACAAAATTGGATATTACGATCATTTTCAGTGCAAATTAATTAAAACCGAACTTAATTTCAGGCCATGAGGGAAGCTGTATTGATATAACGTCCGATTCCCGGAACTAATAAAACTAGGTCAATTAAATGACGTTACATTTACAAGTACTAGAATTTCTAGGAAATAGCTAACAGAGCCCGGCGAGAAAGGGTTCGCATGCAGGCGTCCTAAGCGCTTACCATCTCACAGAACAAGCTTGTTGCAATTGCGAAAGAGAGACGGCACTTCACACCGTGCAGAGCGCTATCTTGCTCCCACAACTGGTAGTCTAACTTTAGGAGTTGGTACTAGGCACCCTGCATGGCAACCGTGTAGCGTTGTTTCTGATATACAATTACGAGCCCTAGCCCGATATTTAGGTCAATCTAACTTTGGCTGCAACATATTCAAACAAGGGTTGGTCTCGTATTGATTCAGTTATTTTGTTGCTAAAATAAACCCTCTCTGCGTATTGGATGATGCAACGTCTCTATTTTAATTCTAACAATATTATTTGAACCTACGTTTCTCATAGAGTATATTCTAAGAAGAGTAGTAGTATGATGTGATGAAAATCATCAAATGAAGTTATTAGTCCTACGTCATACCTAACTATATTAAAAAAGGAAAATTTTAAGAACGCAAATTATGTTTATCTGCCATGTAAACATTAATGAAAAGTACCCATCATCATTAAAATAAGACAGAGGCGATAGACCAGACATATCCATTTATACACTACACGAAAGACCAAAGACCATGTGGGCGTAACCGCGGGCAAGTCATTTGTACAATACCATATACCTATATACTATGATATTATAAAGAGTGCGAAAGCGATCCGAGGTCCTCGTGTGGTCTATTATCCCGAATGACGTGTTAAGGAACAACAAAACGAGATTGCCGGCAATTGTCGCGCGAATTCAAGGGGACCAACTAAGTGGGGAGTGCATAATGCTGCATCAAACATCGCTATAACAAGGAACCGTTGCTATGATAAAAATAATGACGATTATACAAAATTTGTGTCAGATATAAACTTTTAATAAATAAATTCGAAGTAGTTTCATTTATGAGTTTTATTAACATTGCGTTTACCAATTTATCTTTATTGTAAAAATGAACTGAGTGGGAACGTATTATTGAAAACTGGAAAATCTCCCCAAGATACAGATATCCAAGGTTTCAGATCCACATGGTTATGATTATGAAGTATTTACATTATCAAAAAGTTATTCTAATACCAATATAAAATCAGATTAAAAAAAGAAGGGGAGCTCAGTGCTGTAGAAACGCTTCCCGTTTGGTTTTAGTTTCATCAATGTTCAATGTATTGTAAGAGTGCAATAATAAATTCAATTGTAGGTAGCGTAAACAAGTATGTTTAACTTACCTACAATATCGAAGAGAAACTATTTGAACTCTCCGCTAGTAAACAAATATTTTTAACAAACAAATCATAATACTTTTTTCAACTTCAGCAGCACAAAGAAAATAGAAGAGAAACTAGAACTTTATAACTAAATCAAATTTATTGTATAAGCAAAATAAGTACAAAATGGAACGGGAATACAATTTAATTTTAAATTAGTTCTGGAATATTTTTTTTTCTCTTTACCATCGGGAGAAACTGTTTCTCGTTTTTATTAATTACAAAGTTCTTAATTATAAGGTTATAACTAAACAAGCGAAATACTTAAGAAGCAAGTCTTCTCCACAAGTTTCAAAGATCTGTCATTATTATCCGCCGCCCTTCTCATCCTACGGCTGACTATTACTAGGTCCAATCACTCAGGTCAAAACCAAAAAAATCTTGGGCACTGCCGTTCATCCCTTGCTTTTGCTTCCGTCCTTCTTCTGCTCGTCTCTGACGCGGCTTTCCACTACGTAAAATAAGACTGGTCAAGTGCTCCATTCGACTCCTTTTTAGAATCAACTCATCGTGTTGAATTATACTGCTGGAGGCATTTAGGTGTTCCAAGTTGCAACAGAACATTCAGTCCTCCATCCGTCACATCTTTCGTTTTGCTGGTTTGCCAATTGTTAGTCTTCGATCCTGTCGCCAACCGTCTCTCTTATTTGATTTTGTTTTTTCGAAAACCTTTATCAGTCCTCGGTCACTTTTTCAGAACTTACTAACACTACTATTCTGCAAACTATGACATCTATCCGTTATTCTTCAAATCTTCTTCCTTGTCCAACACATGTTGAAGGTTTGTTGAGTCCTCCCGTTATTCTCCAAATAATCCCTTTTAGGCTGTTTTGATTGCACGCTGACCACACTCTGGCTTTCGTCGCTGATGGATTATAATATGTATGTACATAAAAGAGGTTTTCGAGTTTTCCACTTTTCGTTCAGTGCACACGCTGCATATATTTCGGCAATGACAGTCAGCAAGCGGTCTGCGTGGCTTTTAGAAACCAGCCTTATTATTTTATTGGAAAAAAAACGCTGAGCATTGCTTCATGAAAAATTTTAATGGATTAGCTATACTGTCCATCTTTCAAGTCCATACGTTATGGGAGCCAGGAAGCTCTGTTCTTTAAAGCTTCAAGTAGGACGAATTATCCAGCAGAGGTCCAGCCCCAGATCTTTCAGAGCTTAGTATAAACTGCTTAAGTAGCGCCTACCAAGGTGAATATTCGGTGCTTTGCAACTCCGAAGTCAAAATTCGATTTTCAATATCTACATGAGACACTAGATCTCAAAGACTTTTAGTCTGACAAAGAACAATGAGAATTTTTGTGTATTATAAAAGAAACAACCGATTCTACTCGATGGATGATTTATTGGATAAAGGGTGCAATTTCAAAATACTGTTGAATTTCCTGATTTTTAAAAAGCTGTTATTTTCCATTATTTGATTCTACCAGCTTTTTTATTTGAGACCGGCAAAAGAAAGCCACTCGCCTTTATGTTTAGCAAATTACTATGAAAATTCGGAATTCGACAAACGACGAAAAAAATATTTTTTCGTCCTAATTCAATTCAAGTCAAACGCTGTAAAAAAGCTGTCAATAAGTTGACACTTGAAGGTGCTCAAAGCTAAACAAATGATGCTGTGAGCATATTTCATATACCATTTGTTAGCGGTCATAATTTAAATGGCTTATATGATAACTATTTACTCAAGTTTATCTATAGAGATAGCCCAACTAGTTTCCTACCCAACCGAAGTTCTTAGGCATGAGCTGACGCGGTGGCGGGCGATCGATTCGACTCAACTTATATCGGAATGGTTATGATTATCGACCTTAACTTGTACTACAATAAAGACGTTTTTATTAAATTATTATAGTCACCAGTAATGTGATTACAATAAGACTGCATGAATTTAGTAGTTTACTACTTCTGAATTTTTTTTGTACTCATTTTATGACATGACTTTACCTATGACAACGGTCTTTCTGTTTAACTTTATATCTGTCATGGCTGACCAAAGATGAGTCAAATTCTGTAATGCATTTGGAGTATATGTGAAACATCCCTTTATCACTCTGTAGTATGACAATCACCACATTAATTAAAATAAATCCAGGGACATTTAACTAGTCAATCACTGCAGGACAAAATATCAGAATATGTTCTGTTTATAAACACCAAACTTACTTAAATTATTAATTTTAGTTAATGAAATCATTTGATAATTTCAGGGTTACAAAGATATTGGAAAATTTCAATTTTGTGATTTTCATACTCTCCGAGCGCCTCATAACTAATAATATTTTCAGTTAAACTGAACTTGAGTGAACAGGGTATTGTCAAAAAAAAATGTTCAGCCAGTCAGTTCAAAAAAATATTGGATTTGTATTTCTTCTTATAAAGGGGATAGTGATTTAAAATCTTGTGTGTATGCTCATACTAATCAGTATGCTTTTAAGTAGCAAGTGAAGTTACAAGCCCATGCTACTATTTCTTACTTTTTTTAATAAAATAATATGCATTCAATATTTTTTGGAAATCTGTCTGTTGGACTTAACAAATTTATATTAATAGATTTAGTCAAATACCCAATTGTGTTTTAGATGAACATTTTTATTATAAAAGTATTATTACAAGCATAACATAAAGTATAAAAAAAATATAAGAATGAAGAAAAAAAATCTTTAAAAAGTTGTCTCATTAACATTTTCTTAGAGACATAATTCGTATGGGCTACCAACTTCTTTACTTTTATCAAATAAAACTGATAGTTCAAAACTGTTAGGTTCAAAATATTCCATCTTCATGAACATCATTAAAAGTACTTTCAAAAATGAGATATAAGATAGGAATTCAAGGGAATTTGTTTTTAAACTGGTAAATAAGTATTTCTAACTTTAAAAAAAAGCATGTGGTTCAATCAGAAAATTTTCAATATATTATATTCAAATAGTACCTTTTCATATTTGTCCCACATTTTAGAAAATTAAATGATATTAGTATGTTGCACAGTTAGATGTTTTTAATAATGCATGCTCATTTTCCAATAAGCTGAATTGAATTTTAAAGCTTTCATCTGATCAAAAATTAAGATGACCAGATTTAGAGATAAATAACTCTTTAAGTAGAAAGGAGGGCCTGGTCTTCGTAATACCAATGATAACAGTGATAACTACTGTTATGTACTGCTTTATCACAAAAACAAAACAATGCTGATTTCTTGATCATCATTTTTTCACAGAAAAGATAGATTTGAAAGTTCGATTTATATCAATAATTGTCAGGCAAAGGAATAACATATTTAAGCATGAATTACAAAACATATCTATAGATTGATAGAAGTAACTACTAAGATTCATCTATTTGTTTACAACTATAACTGGTACTCACTAATTATTCGTGCCGAAGAAGTAAATGCATTGTACGTTCATAGCTTTCTTAGGAGGCTTCAATTCCGGAGTCGGAATCGCTACCTGAAAACCATCACAAACCAAAATATTAGGGTTATTATTTTTAATGTCAATTTTCAGGTTGTTTACCAAAAATTTAGCCATGTATGATTAAATGTAATGAAACATTTTACACGAAATTATGTTTTCAAAGATATATAGACACCAATGCTATAATATAGCCATCGTAACACACATTATCAAGATTTTTTCCCGCCCATAATTTCGTGTGTATAATCTGTCATTTAGATCAACAAACATTGTTTACAATCTTTAAAGAAAGCGTTTCTTAGTAGAATATGGGTTTATTATTATTTTTTAAGCTTAAATGCAATAATCAAGCGTCTTACCCGGCCGGGCCAAGGGCTGAAACCCTTCATTTTAGCCCTGAAACAAACACAAGACACATGTTACTATCATTTGATTATAATTACTATCACATATAGCCTACAAAAGTATTATATTTCTATACATACCAAACTAGATCACCAAGTTTAAATGCTTCAGACATGGTGCACGTCCACTCAGTACGAATTTCCACGACGAACTAACCAAAGAGAAAATATAAATATCATAGAACAGCCAAACTTTTCCGCGTCTTTTTGTAACTCTATGGTCGCTGTGAAAACCGTTATTTTCCGATTCCAACCGGAATCAAAGACTAACAATCGACTAGAACTAATTCATCGGATATTAAGAATTTGGTTTTTAATTACGAGTCCATTGCACAGTACTGGAAATCTGAAATAATATATTGGAATTATTGGAATGTGTGTCGACTCTTTTCAAAACTGTGAATCATGGAACTTAGGAAACCATGGACCATTTTTAATCTGTTTACTGTTTTTTTAATATTATGTATTTTCATGTCAAATCGAAAACTCGGTGTGCCGCCAAAATTAAAACATTTTATTAATAAGCAATGTAATTGATACAAAAATGTCTAAAAGATATTTTCCACAACAGCAAGGTGAAAGAAAAAAAGCTAAGCTTAATATAAGTGTATCTGATCATAACTTTCCCTTGAGCCAAAATAGTGAATTTAACAAAGGTGAGTATCATGTATGGATTAATATTCACAATTTATTAATTTATGATATCGAATTACATTTTTGGACGGTACTAAACGATATGTTATTTCCATAAATTTCATTACAAACTTTGAGATTTTTGTTAGGTTAAGTATTAATCAAAGTTGTTTTTTTGTTAGTTACCAACAATGACGACAAATGGGGTGATGATAATGATGACGAGATCCTTATGTTGGCCAGCCAGGCTTGCGAGGAGGCCTGCAGCTCTAACGACATCAGTCTTCTACCAAATTATAGTATGTTTATGCAACCAGGTTCCACCAGCACACAAATGGGTGCAACCAGTTCTCAAATTACATTTCAGCCATCGCCTAGTACATCGAAAAGTGAATTTACCTTTAAAAGGCCCTCTTTCAACTCGCCTTCCGCTATATCAACACATTTAAAAGAGAAATGCAACAGAATATCTTCACCATTACCGGGAATATCGTCTAAAGTGATACCAAAAGCCAACGGACAAGTCAACCTGTCTGATGAATTGATATTCAATGACAAAGTATGTAAAGGGCAGGATATTGACCAGATGTACAGGAAACTGCTTCAAATGCAAGAGGAATGTGAAAAGTTGAAGTCTGTGAATGGCAAATTATTGGAAAAGTGTATAACAAAGGAAGGTGAGGCTTCTATCTTGAGGACACAGTTGAAAACTTGTCAGACTTCAGTTGATAATGCCAGGTTGGAGAAGATTAAGGCTTTAGAGAAGGTTCAGGTGGAGTGTACTGAGAAACTAACTGCTGCTAACAAGCAAATGCATGATTTGAGGACACAACTTGATTTTAAGGTCAGTTCCTACTTTAATGTACTGATTGTATATGCAGTTACTTGTTAAATGAGCATCATTTCACTATTCAATAGAAAACTGTATGTATAAAAAGGAAAACGTAAAATTGTAGCATACTTCAAATTCCCATGATGACACACAATGTATTTTTTTTTGTTATATCATCCACACACTTAATTCTTTCCAGGACAGTATGCACCTTTAGGCTTTATATCAGTAATACTTTTATTGTGACTCGTTAAAAATGCTTTAAAGGATTAAATATTGAAATAAATTAGCATCAGTGCATGTTTCTGCACAAATCTTCAGGCAAAGTTCCTTTTCCATTATTTCAACATGATATACAAAACAGTACATATTGTATATTACTTGAACTACAAATTTATTTATCTACCACAGTATCAACATACTTTGTACTACGCCATTAAATAATTACGTTTGTTCATCATTTACAGAATCTAGAAATAATAAGTATAAAGGAGAAATGCAAGAAATTGGAGACTACTAAAGTTAAATTGACACAAGTTATGGTAACAGGAAATGACATATCACAAAGGTACACCATGTTTGCAATACTGCTATACTGTTATCAGCTTACTAGACTAAGTAGGTGGCATTAGAGCAAATGTGCAATGAATGCTTAGTCATAACATAATAATTAACTGAACACTTATGTTTTGTTTTTAGAAGCGACATTCTACTCAAGGTCAACTAGATTATATTCTGCTTTGAAACTAACAGTTATTATATCAATATATCAAATATTGATATACCTTTTACCTTAATTACAAAGTGGGCTGGACCCAAGTGGCCCAAAACTTTGAGTTGTAGAAGGATTTGGGTTAGGCCTTTGCCCAGTTGTTGGATGCAGTGGGCTAGATTAAAAAAATACTAAGTGCAGTCATTTTAAAATTGACAAATCTAACTAAGAATATTTTATGCATTACAGTCACAGAGTAAACTTGACACAGAATGAGTCAATTACAAACCAAAGCAAGCGGGCAAAGACATTATCTACATCTGTACAAACTGAAAACCAAGCACCACTGCTGCAACTCCATAAAACTTGTGAACCAGGTAAACTTCTTCTTCTCTTCTCAATATGTATACTCTGCAGTCTGCATGTTGGAAAACTAATATGCTTATTACTAGGAATGTATACTTCTAAAAAAATATAATTATAATTTTATGCATAAAAATAGCCTTTCTTAACTTTTGCACATATAGTTAGCACCCTGTACACAAAAATGGCCAGGTAACCTTAGACTCGAAATTCAGACATTTACCTACCTTTCACAAATCGCTTGATTTTCAGGTAGTGATAAGCATCCCTCAATACTACCCTTCATACTGGAGCCTAGTGTAGGCCAAAACCATTCCATATTAGATTATAATGACAAGCTGCAGAAGACTGCGGACTACTCCCAGAACAAGTGCAGGATCTACAGTACATTCCACCGAGTGCCTTCCAGCCCAGTGCCTAAGGAGACTGGCAAAACTAAAGTGTTGATGAGTAGTGTCTATGAAGATATCACCAGCATATTTGTTGGGAATTGTGAAGGAATAGAGCAGAAATATTTTAATGTAAGTAATTTTGCCGCATGGACAGCGATCGTTGGGCCAAAGTCACCACACTATGGGAGCCAACGGATGGATGGCGTCGTCGTGGGCGACCTAGGAAGCGGTGGCGAGACGACCTCAACGCTTACCGCGCAGGCTGGTTCCATGAGGCCCAGAATAGAGAGTCGTGGAAGGATTTGGGGGAGTCCTTTGCCCAGCAGTGGGACACAGTAGGCTAGGATTAAAAAAACTTTGCTGCAATTATCTGATTTGCAGTAGAATGTTCACAAAAAGAGTTCGAAAACATAATTGTTAACCATTGCACCAACCAACTGTAAATATATTAGTATTGACGTGGGAAATGGCGGAGACTTTGGAAATGGGAAAATGAGGATAATAAAAACTAATTGACGCGCATTTCGTCTTTCACTTTAAAGGTCTAAAATTTAATGGGAATAATGACAGAAAATTACAAGCAATTAACCTAAGCACAAACATAATTTTGGTCTAAAAAAGGCAACAATACCTATCGAGGAGTGATGTACTTTTATAATTATGAATACTCTTCTCGGTGATAAAGCTAGTAATTTTAAAAAACATACATCAACACTTCCTTTTTTTTTACTTTTAGATTTTTAATACAATAAGGAGAGTTTTAAACGAGACTCGCAGTAGGCTGGAGACAGTGTGCCAGCGAGTGACGACCTCCTTTCAAAAGGAAATGGATGAGAAGTACATGGAAGTCACTTCTAACTACCAAGTAGTCACGAAGGAGGATTTACTGAGAGGCAGGTCAGTTTCATAAGCTATATATGGGCATTAAAAATAACATAGAACTTAAAGTTACGTGCCTATCGAATTGCATGCTAAATCGTACAATTAACTTTGTGCAGATATCTCGGGCGTGACTGTGTATTTGCAAAAAAATATGTTAGTATCATATTTTTAAACAGCCGAAGACAAATCTGACTAGTTTTCAGGCCTATATTTATTTTATAAAATGCCCTTCCTTTATAATTCCAGGGCATTATTTAAGGAAGAGCAAGAGATTATGTGTAGAAGAATGGTAGCCATGTTGTCGTATGTTCTAGACTCTTCTAGCGGGACGCACTGGTTTTCCAAACACGAACAGCTGCCTGATGCCGACTCCGAGGTGATGGAGGGTCCTGGCCAGTTCATTGAGACTATTCATAGGATATGTGTATTGATTGATAATGCTGTAAGTTATATTTTTTTGTGTTATTATCAGGTTTTATTGTAAATAAATGTACTATCACAAAACGCGTAATTTAGAATTTTAATTCTTATACATAAAATCTTTGAGCAAAAAGCAGGTGAATATCATATGTCCTCGTGTTTTTTAAAAGTTGTTTACATCTATCAATGTAGTTAGAAAGCCTTAGTTTTAAAAAGATTCAATTTGTATTTTTATACTTATCTGCAAACAGATTTATCTGCAAATAGGTTTGTCATTAAAGAAGTGTTGTCGCATTAGTACATTTAGGTGGTGCAATTTTATATTTTTACGATCGGATGTTTACTCAATTAAAAACCCTGAAATTATATTTCCAGTCTTGCGCAACTCTATACAGCGGCCTTCTCTTATCGATAATAACAGTGATATCAACAATAGCATCTAAAGAAACCAACTCTAAAGTCCTAGAGATCATCAAGACCATTCTGACGTCACGGCCCATGCCGTTCGTGGTCACAAGTATACTAGACCTGGTGAAGAATGTGTCAGGGTACGAGAACTTTCTGACCGCATTCTGCCCGGGAAATGGTACTGGGAACCTCAAAACTGATTATGATCAAGGCGTGCTGCTTTATAAGAAAGGTATAACAGACTTATCTAATATATAAAATTCCCGTGTCACGATGTTAGTTACCGTACTCCTCCGAAACGGCTTTACCGATTTTTACCAAATTTTATATGCGTATTCAGTAGGTCTGAGAATAGAACAACATCTATTTTTCATACCCCTAAGTGATAAGGTTTGCTCACACTAAAAAAAATATATATTTTTCTTTCCTTTTTTTTATAATGTGGCATTAAAAAATATATACAACTAGAAATAATTCATTAGGCAAAACAACGTTTGCTGGGTCAGCTAGTCATATTATAATAAGGCCTATTACTAAAACTTGCATCTTCCGCGTAAAGAGAGGAAACTTTCTATTTTTCTTACTACTTAAACACAATCTATACCTATAATGGAATCTCATCTTGTTTTAGATTCATGTTTCATCCAAGTACTTCTGAAGCAGACAGAAGTGTGCCTCAAGTGTATTGAGAAGCAAAATCTAAGAGACAAGGCATTGGAGACAACACAGAGTCTTATAAATTTACATACTAATATTAATGATGACTCTGTAGGAAGCTTGTCACGTGAGAAAACTAGGTAGGCTTATGAAGAGTAATACTAATATGTCCTAATGTCTAAGAAACATTTATTTATTAGGTGTTAGTACAAACACTGAGTGTGTTTTTGAGAATCTAATTCTTTGTCTTTCAGATGCGACTGCCAGCTGGTTTTAGTTCAAGTTATTGTTTATGCATTACGGATATGTGCTGTTATGCTAGACGGCTGTAAAAGTAATGGTAAGTTTTTATGATCATAATTCACATAATACTTAGGCACAAATGTCTATGTATGTTTGTTATTGTTGCTTGTTCATGCTCAAACAACTGGATCAATTTTGATGAAATTTGTAGGGTAGTTGTTGATTTAACATAGACTTTTGCAGCTTCAACCAATATCCTTGCCAAGTATGCCATCTGAAAAGGCTACACACTTGTACAACATTCGCAGAGTCGTGCGCGCTGTCGCAGCAGCTGCTGCGCGTGTGTCGCTGCGGCGGGCAGCTGCTGCAGCGGCGCGCGCTGCGGGACGCCGAGCCCAGCGCGCTGGCGCACGCCGAGGGGCATCTCGTGGACTACTGCGAGCGGCTGCGGGCCCGGGAACATCCCGACGCATGTAGTACGTAGCTCGTACTCCTTTCTAAAACTAATTCTATGGCGATTTGCTATTTAGTCACAATAATGGAACATATAAAGCTTCATCACCCAATTGTGGCAGGCACGCCTTTACTTCGTTGTGTCATTACTTATCTATCATATAACTAATAATAGTTAAATGACCAATCTTAGAATAGAATATTCATATATTATTTAATTTCTGCCCATTTTTATTGCAAAACAAGGAAAGATTATTAAATTATGACACTAATTCTGAACGTTATTTTTTTCCAATAAGGTGGTGTTTTATCTGATGCTATCTTTTGCTTTTTGTGACTTATAATACTTGTATTTATCCTATGATGAAATCAAAAATAACATTAATAAATATTTCTAGCAATCATGCTGGCTGAACTTGCTGGAACCTTACAGTCGTCGTCTGAAGATATGCCGCCTTTATTCCATAGACAACCCTGGCTCAAGAGTTTCGAAGACTTCTCTTTGACTGATTAAATATGAACTGTCATCATGCAAGTTGCATGAAGGGATCAATTCATTCTAGAATAAGACAAATGTATATAATGTAAATACCAAAATGATTTTGTAATGTTTATGATTTTTAAGAGAAATACAATTATTTATTTAACATTTATTTGTTTTGTTTACATAAATATAGACTTTATACATTAGGAATGTGGAAATCAAGAAATACTTATGATAATTTTATTATTTTACTTTATCTTCTATACTAAATGTGAGAAGTGACTTAGCTCACTAAATACAACAATCATTAATTTTGCTACAACTTGTGTTCTCTCCTTGCATTTGTTTCCTCGTCAACAACAGTACAGATATAGATTCAGTCCAACTCATTGCTTGGTCATTCATGTTCTCAGCATCATGATTTGTGCAAACACAACACATAGAAACATTCTTTTATATATTAGAATAGAAAGCTTTTTGTTTGGAATATAAAGACAAAAATAATACATACTGTACATAAAATAATAATACATACATAGACTGTACCTACACTATTGATGGAGCTAGTATATGGCTGGCAATCTTCTCCATCATATGCTATGCTACAACATTTATACCTTCGGTGCAGGAATAGGCGTAGTAGTAGTAACAATTACATCTGCCGAACTTGGTTGATGGAAGAAATATAACATGAAACCGGCTGCTAGAAGGAAGTGGAATGCTAAAATAGACCCAATCAGTATTAGAAAGTATTTAGACTTCCTTAATGCAGGCATGAGCCAGAAAATGAGTACTGCTCCAGATACGAAAGCCGCCATTAGCACGAAGAGCCACTGCAGCCAGAACACCTGGATTGTCCATAACACTGCCACAGGAATATATATTGAGAGAGAGTATCCATACAGGCAAAACAGTGACATCATTGTTGGTGATTTGCTATCCTGGAATAGAAAGTAAAACATTGAAGAGTCATTATGGATTCATACATTTTATACATAGTTTATAAATAATCAGTAGGTCTATCTATCAGGCACTTTGTTATATTAGTCCACTAAGTAGTAAGTAGCATGTAGAAATATGACAGAGCTTTAATTTTACATAAACAAAAAAATATACACAGAGGAATGGTGATTCATGACAATATGGATGTTTAAAAATCCATTCTTGGTCATTACATTTTGATTACACTATATAAGTCTTCTTTCTTCAAAAGATTGTTAAAGCATACCTGATTCTCTATCTCGTCATGTGCATCATTTGAAGAGGTCCACTTCAAAGCTGCCCAGAGTGCCAGCGGAACAAGCCACACATAACATGATATGGCAGTGGCCGCTATTGACACTAAGTGGAAGTCATAGCGCCACACAAAACCCTTCTTGTTAGCATTCTGTAGATAACTTGCTATGTTACCACTTACTGCTATTGTAAATATCTGAAAATACAGGATAGGTAAATTTAAAGAAGGATATGTAGGGATATGCCTAATAGAATGAATATTTGCAAAAACAGTATTAAAAATTATTAATTTACTGAAATATATAACTAATATTTTATTTTTATTATTACTCTTAGAGTAGAATATTTACAATATTTATGTATTAGAAAGATTTCTTTTTAAGTAATTATCATTCATAAGTTAATTAACATTCATTATAAACAGTATTTATTCAAACAACAAGAAAAATATATTAACCAAATAATAAAATCACATACCAGGGTAACAGAAATCCAAATAGGTCCATATAGATCAGGTTTACCCTTGATTCTTTCATCAAAATAGTTGCGGGAGACCTTCTGTGGAAGCACAGAGGATATAATTCTCTCCACCACCTCATTAGTGTGGACATCAAAATATTTCTGATAATACTCTATGGTCCAGAAGTTGTGGTTTGCTGTGAAAAAAAACAAAAGTTTCAAATAAAGTACTTACGGTTAGGTTAGCCAAGTTAGGCAGGTAAGTTTAAAAAATAGTTTTAGTATTCAAGGCTTTTTTATGTATCCATTGAAATTACAATGGAAGTACCTGTCTTGGACCTGCTCCACACATCAGATGTATGAATGCAAGCCCTTGAGTTTTTCTTAAGATTCATTGCCCACTAGGACTTTTCTTATTTTGAAATTAATTTTACAAAATAATCTAGAATTTTATTTTACAGTCATATTGTATGATGTCATGTTCACTAATCAGGAAGTAGAAAATTAATTTGTATTTCACACTTACATACGGCTACAATAAGTAGAAACATAACACTGATTAGATTAGAAGCAAGTTAAAAATCTACACTAATTGGAACCTGATAACTTTAATTGTTTACAAAATTGATTTCAAACATTTTTTTCTTTTTCAGGTACAAATGAGCTACAGCAGCCTTACATTGTGGTGCAGCTTCAGGCTCCTGGATCTCTTTTGGCTCTTCGAAATTATAATTTGGATTTGACATTGTGTTATTGTATTGATTTGTATGCACCGCTTCCACGTCGATACGCGCGCTACGGTTGTTGTGGTCAGGAGAATAGTCCTGAAAGTCTAGAAGTTCCCCCGTATTTACGTTCGACATGATTAATTACTTCATAAACACTGAAATTCACTAAAGTTTATTTAATTTCAAGTTATCACATTAGTCACATACACATCAAATAATGTCAAAATTCTGTCATCGATCCTGTGTCACCGTGTCATATTTTGCGTCAAGAAGTCGTGACAGCCGAATTTTATCAGCAGATTATAAATCGCATTTATAAAATCGGATAATCACATTTGATTGTTTGCGTTTAAATTTGCTTTTCAACTATTTTATTATAATACCTGTAAACATTACTATTTTATTATTTTTTTGATGAAAAAAGAACGACTCCCGGATGAAGGAATTTAATTCTTGTGTCGCGGGGGGTTTTCCAAACATTCAATTCAAATACATGAAGACAGATTTGAGACAAGCAAACGCTTGTCCTACACGAGGATCGAACCCGTGACACGTTGCACACAGCAGTTTACTGGCCATGCTGCTAATACTATACTAATAGTCGTATTTGTTGTGTTTAATCAAGACAAAATTTATGGTGAACTAAAATTCTGGGATTTGAGCAAAACAGCATTCTGCTTAAAATAAGTATCTAATTTGCCGCTTTGTCTTTAATATAATAATTATACAATATAATACATAATTTATAAGAATCTGTATAGAAAGATAGTAATATATAACACCTATTAAACATAAAAATTAGAGCCACGAGAAGAATCAGAAGATATCTAGTTTGGCTGCACGGAGGTAGAAGGAACCAAATATTTTACAGAATACCTTTTCAAGTTTAACTTTATACTAACGTATTCAATAGGAAAGCCTTGAAAGCTAAATTAAGAAACGTGTTATGCTTTTACTCTTTACGCAATAATTAATTTGTAGGCCTTCGTAAATTTTCTATGAAAAAACAGATAAACATGAGATAATATGTTTATTTTGCGTTCTGAGTTAAACCGCGACTCGGCAAATGCAGTGTAGGACGCCCATTGGCCAGATACGATGAGGACTTCCGAAAGACTGCAGGCGCATGCCGGATGCGGCAAGCCGAAGACAGGGCTTTATGGCGCACATGCACTACTAAAGGCTGATGATGATGAGTTAAACTTAAGTTAATAATGCTAACTTAGTTATAGTAACCTATCTTTTAAAACGCCATTTTCAACTTCTTTTTATTGTGATGTTGCCTTCACTCGCTCTGTGCTAACGTTAGTCGCGTAGGCTAATCGTTTTAGTAAGGTGGTTTTCTCTAGTTAACGTCTCTAAAATTGGAAGTTCTATTTTAGGACAACACTACGATCAGCCAATCACGTTTTATCTTTTTACCCCCACCTCCTGCTCGCCGCACCGCGCTCCGCCGCATTGTGAATTTGTTGTGAACGTGGTCGCCATTTTGTTTTCATCCAGACTTCGTTACGTCAATACGTATTTAATTTGGCTGGAGAAAACAGAATAATACTACGTGACTCTTTTCCAATAAACTTCTACATGCGATCTGTACGTGTGGTGATTGCAGTCACAAAGTGATAACAGTCTTCAGTGCTTTGATATTCGCGATAACGTAAGTTTACTACGTGTTCACTAATAAAACCTCGCCATATTGGCTAACCACGTAACGAAATTAAGTTTAGTGTTTCGTTAATTACAGTGATGTGCAGTTGAAGATTGTGCTTGGCATGGTGACATCAACGACTTGGGTCGTCGTTCAAGATGTCGAAAGAAGTAGCAGAAGAGTATGCCTCGAGTTTGTCGGACTTGACGGTCAACAGCAAACCGCTAATAAATATGCTGACGATCCTCGCAGAAGAAAACATCGACCACGCCGGGGTTATCGTTGAAACAGTGGAAAAGCATTTGGAGAAGGTGAATTTCAATTTTTAAAATTTACGCGTGTGAGAGGTGCGTCGGTTTACGTGCCAGGGTCACGTGAGAATAAGGGGAATATGGGAAAGTGTTCTCAGTACGATGACGCACGTTACTCAATGCGTGCTTTACGTGTTTACAATGACAAGTGTGACTAATTCGGCCTCATTGTAACCAGTCGGAACCAAAACAGGTATCTCCTACCGTATGCTCTAATTCCTTGTTGGTTTTTCCAAATTATAGCCTAGCTCGGTTATCGATAAAGGTTTCTTTTAAAGTTGTAGGTAATAAAATTGATTCAAAATTCCGTAATAACAGTATTTGTACAAGTCATATATTTCTTCAATAAATACCATTGACAACATACAAATGTAACTTGTATTGATTTCATCATAAAGACCTGTTTTTGCATAAGAATAATCTTGAAATACTACTATCCTTACATTGCAATAACATTTTAACTGAAGCTTTCTCTTAGAATGTCTATTTATTGCACAAGTTCAAATACAAGCATGTTGTATTTTGTTCCAATTGTCACTAAGCCAAGTCTATTGCTATTACACAGTATATAAAACTACAATAGTTGTAGCCCTTGATAAATGGGGATATATACATAACATTCTATTGTCTAAAACTTTTAAATTGCCTATAAAATATATGACCAATATCCAATTTCATCAAATTGAATCTGATTGATCTTTGACATAAAACCTGCTAAAACATGTTCTTAGTAGTAATAATACAATTATCTCACAAAACAATAATTAATTCCATCAAATAGGAGATACCTGTATCAAAAGTTATTATCAGATAACACTATCTACCTTCAAGGGTATGTAATCCATTATCTTTTTCAGTTGTAATTCAAGAAATTGTTGAAAATAAAGCATTTTGAAACTGAATTCTTATTTATTTTTTACATATTAACAATTAAAATGGTTGATAAATCAAATTCTTGTCTTATTCTTTCCCGTACCATTTAAAAACAGTGGGTGACAACCTTGAGAGAGGAGACAAGTACCGTACTTGGTCAACCAGGGGTTTGGGACTAGACATTATTTTTCCTCTACACAGGTACACCCTGACATCAAGCTGCCTGTACTGTATTTAGTTGATTCCATTATCAAGAATGTTGGTGGCGCTTACACACAGAAGTTTTCACAGAGCATCGTCAATATGTTCACTCGGACGTTCAAACAGGTAATTGTGAGTTACATTGTACATATAACTAATTGTGATTTTTTTTTCCTTCTTGGCACTTTCTTAATTGAATATATTCCACAGGTTGATGAGAAAATTAGGTCACAAATGTTCAAGTTGCGGGAAACATGGCATGATGTGTTCCCTGCTACGAAGCTGTATCAGCTGGATGTCAAAGTGAACTTGATCGACCCAGCGTGGCCCATACAAGCACAGCCGCAGCAGTCAAACATCCATGTAAATCCAAATTTTCTGAAAAAGGTGTTTTTTAGTTGATTATTGTTTTAATGTTCATTAGTCATATGCTAGCATTAGATAGCATCAGCAAATTTTGGTTCAAGGTAGATCTTATGTGCTATCAATGCCATGTAAATAGTATTCTGCTGCAGCTAGATCAGGTAGAGGGATTGTATGCTTGACGCTGCTAATAACCATGCATTGCTACATCACCAGTATATCAGCAGTAACACCCATTCCTTACATAATGGCATGAGCTGAGCTAGTGCTTGGATTAAGCAAACCTGATTCAATATCAGGTGCAAAACCTGCATCTCACTTCATCTGTCTTTTATGTTTTCTGTTCAAACACTACTGATTATTATGGTTAAACCTGGGACATTTGAAACTTTGAAAACCCTTAAAAACCCTTCAAGAGAATGAAGAAATTCAGTCTCACCAATGATTCAATTGAATGAAAAAAATCAAGTATGCCCAAGAACTTTCTCTGAAGTACTTTTTCTTTAACAGAGTGTTCCCACAACGAGTAACAACACTCCTGCGCCAGTCGCGGTGGAAGAAGACGAGAAGATGCGCAGCATCCTCGCTAAGAAAGAGCAAGAACTCCTCATGTTGCAGCGCAAAAAGGTGGAGATGGAACTCGAGCAGATGCGGCGGCAAGTCGAGATCGCTGAGAAAACTGTGGTTAAAAAGGTATGTTACTTGTCCTTAAGTTTACTGTAACACAACCCGAATATATTGTTATAAGATGAAAATATGTTTCTTAATTGGCTGTTAAACAGCCCGCGACGATGTTCGCGTAGGTGATCATCAGTAACCATTTACCCTGGAAGCCAATAGTGTCGGCCTTCAGCCTCCTGGTAGTTTACTTGGTGCTACTCTTTTTGCCTACTAACAAAACTGTATATTTACAAACATTCAGAGCTAAAGAAAACAAGGCTAAACTACTTAGCACTTTCAAAGCTTTTACGCCATTATACACGATTAATTGAACTTTAATGAAATATAATGTGTCCATTACTAATTAATTTTTTATTGATTACCTGTAATTAACTGAACGATAACAACGCTCTTGAGGCCAGTTCATTAGTTAAGTATATTTAAATTTATTAATTACACTAATTAAATATATTAAATTACAAAATATGTTCTGCTTAATGTTACAAAATTAGTTCAATTAAAATAACACTAATATCTTTTCCTTTAAAATAATTATAGTAACAAGATCATTATGTCCATGTAAAGAATGTCTTCTAACAACAAATGGTCAAATTCTATATTATGATTATCATTAATTGCAATAAAGCCATAAATATAACTGATCTCATTATACCTGTTATTTGCATGTAATTGTGGTATTTCCTGTCCATAAATAGTCGCAATGTATGTTGTATTCCACAACTGATTTTATTGCGAACAAAGTTAAATATAAACAACAATATTTAAAGGTACTTCAGTTTTAAGTAGATGTTAGTAGTTCCGATGTTTCAGCATTTTGTTGTCTGGTATCAATAGTAGTAGTTCTTTAAATAAGAGTTATCGTAAACTTCAGAAGCCATTATTTTATTACTGAAGTTTTTTTTTTATTTAATAATTAATATACTTATTATTGCCTTGGGATAATACCAGCTTGCGTTAAACATCATTTTCTAATGGTGTGCTTATATTGTAATAGTTAATCAAATGATTTCCATATATGATTCATATATTATTGAAATCTGAAACCTAAATCGCTAAAAATATCTGGTACTTCTAGAAGTACAATAACATGATGACGAAGTAGTAGATTGCGCATATACATCTAACATAACAATTGATACAACAAGAGGTTTTGTTGACTCACAAGCTATGTTAAACTGATATATTATCATAATACCAATAACCGCATAAATACTCGACGCATTATGTAGAAAGCTATTGAAAATATTTTCATATTAAATATTTTCAATAGTATTATTAAATAGTGTTGTTTTCTTTCACGAAGGTTGACGGCCAATATTTCTAAGTTTAACAGTGAAATAGCAGGATTTAAAGAACATTAGCTCGATTTGTCTTTTGTGGATAAATATGTAGAAAATTCAATATGTTCAAGAAATAAAGTAGATAAGGCACGATATGTATTTGAAAACACTAGGAGACGTGACGATTATGGTTATTTTGTGGAGATATCTAACAATAATAATTCTAGTATCTTCCTCATTAGAAGTAAAACCAGTTTTTCTGCTTAGTTCACTCAATACAAGGCCTCGAGTGAATATGATCAAGTTAAAACTTGAAGTAAATTTTATTTATGTAGGGAATGGAACATGAAATCGATAAATTGTTTAAATTGTTGCAAATGTAGTCATGTTAACCTATTTGTTTTTATCAAGTCGTTTTCATGATCGCAAATATGGTGGCTGATAACAATAGCAACGTCCTCATATTATTATTTTTGTCGAGAACATTAAAGCTACTGTATAATGGTCTTGTGGATTCTTTTTGAAATGGATGGCACAATTTTCTTATTCCTAGTGTGCACCTACACTCGGTTTCTACGCCGCATGCATGTGCAATTAATCTATCACGGGGACCGTGCTGGATTAATAAATAGTTCGGTAGATTTTTGTACATTAATTTACAAGAAGGGAATCCGCTACAGAATATAAAACATTATGGAGTGTTATTTTAATTTTGTTTCGCTTAACATTGCCTTGAAACGGTAAATTGTCACTATTGCGTGTTGTGGCGACAGATAGCGTAATTAGTCTCGCTTGAAATGTTCGCCCTTCACAGAGCAAAATCAACTAAAATGTTGCGCAGTATAAACTTCATACACAAAAATGAAATAAATAATTATGCAGTTAAAGTAGCAGATTTTGCTGAATTTCATTATCTAAGTGGTTAAATTATGTCGACATTTTATACTTAGTTATGCAATGTTTCTTTTTGGCTTTGTAAACTTATGGGATTTCGTCCTACTACTCTCACTGTATAGTAATGTTATGCAATACTTGATCATTGCTTGTTTACACATTGCAAGATTATATGCGTATACACGATAATCTTTACTCGATGATTTCCTCTTTTCTATTTAGTGTTAAGTAGGTAACATGACGTTGAATATTAAAAAAAAAAGATATCAAGTGATTAGGAAACAGTAATTATTATTTATTTACATTTTGTAAACTTTACGAATCCTTAAAACCGCTTAAGGCTCTTAATATTTAATGTTAATAATAATGATATTGTTGTAGGACCCGCCAGTGCCACCTGCGAATAACACGTCCACGCCCGCCGCAGCGCCGCGTGTGCAGCCTGTTGTGCCTGAAGTCGTAGCTAACAGCGTTCCTGTCAAGCAACGACTGGGACCGGTAAGTGAAGATTATATCTAAGCTTTCACTCATAACAAATATTCAAATAAGTTTATATATTATGTCTATTTCGAGACGTTTTACGAGTGTTCATGAGTGATTCATCGGTACCGGTGACGCGTCTATTACGTTACGGATATGACTAGTTCATTTTATTTTTCTTGTAAAATGTTTATGTTTAGTATTTGAAATGAATAAGTGGGAATGTGAAATTTATTTATTTAACTTGCAGCCGGTAAACAAGCCTGCGGGCCGCATCGCCCCCGTGAGCGCGGCGCTGGCGTCCGCCCGGCGTGACCCGCGCCTGTCCCGCGGCGCGGCGGGCGCGGCGGCCGGCCCCCGCGCCGCGCCCGCGCCCCCGCCCGTGGCCGTGGTGGCGCCGGCCGCCAGCGCGCCGCCCGCGCCCGCCGCGCCGCTGGCCGCCATCGCGCCCAACGTGTTCGACATCAAGCCGCTGGAGCGCGTCACCAAGCGCAAGAACGTCATCACCATCGACGTGAGGCCCGAAGCGGGCGGGCGGCCGCGCCGCGACCCGCGCCTGGACAAGCGCGACCCGCGCCGTCCGCGCCCCGAGCGCCGCCGCCCCGACGAGCCCAAGGCCGAGCCCGAGCGCGGCCCCACGCCCGCCTACGTGGACTCGCTGCCGGACCCCAAGCGCATCAGCAAGCTGCCGCCCATCCCCAAGCTGCCGCGCGCGGACGCCAAGCGGCCGGCGTCGCCCGCGCCCGCCAAGCGCAAGCGCGAGCGGCGGCGCGAGCCCGACAAGCGCAAGCGCGCGCCCGCCGCCGCGCCGGAGCCCGAGCTCGTGGCCTTCAAGGAGCTGCGCAACTACCACAAGGAGCACTACATGCGCCGCAACCGCGAGCCCGACGACAGCCCCGAGCCCGCCGAGCGACAAGAGCCCCCAAGTAAGATATCCCTCACTGTAGCCCGCCGACGACCAGTGATACTAGATGTAAAACGCGCCCTGCAAACGCTACTTGTGTGCAAAATAAAATATTTTTTAACTCTTGGACTATTCATATTATCGTGTTTTCAACGCCGCAACTGTATACCCTTCTCTAATAAAATAGTTCTGATCATTATCATTATCTAAGTTGACTGTCGAGAGTAATTATAGTTTAAGCTTAAATTAATACGCAAGCCACGACACGACTATTGACATTTTTTTGTTTGGTGGCATAGCATTAATTAATTACATACATAACATCCACCTTTATTCATAATGTGATAAAACGATCGCAATACATATTATTTCTTCTGAAATACCATAATTACGTATCTATTTCACAAATTTTACAACTAAACCATACTTTGGCAACGCTAACTGTCCATTACACTTTGGACAGGCTACAATACCAATTGAAACTTTTAACAATTAGAAAATAACTATCATAAGTTATTATTTTCTACTCTTCTTACGGCATACCGACTAGTTTCTTAATCGTCAAGAGCTCAAATCATAATAAACTCATGGGAGTTTGGAGGCACAAGCTTAATTCGTAATAGTTACGAAAACATGAAGTACGTCCGTCATCAGATAATCCTTAGCATCTTTCTTGGGACGTCGCACCGAGTCATATGGAAAAATCAAGCCGACCAGAAAAATGTCTCATCGTCATCATGGATGGAATCTGTGGAAACAAGTAGACTCAACAGTGGATAGTGAAATGCGCCGAAAGTCATGTTTAAAGTGCTGGGCAAAAAAAGTGCCGTTTCGCCATCGTGTCAAAAAAATGCGAAAAGGAAATGCTTAATTTCCTTATTTTCGCGCTAAAAAGACTGCTGGTCGGTTGTGTTTGCGGATTCATATTTCTTTTGCCGCCAAAACTGTTATTCTAGTTATACAGACTAGATTGTGATAGGGGTAAAGTAGCATCAAGCATTTAGTGGGTATATCGAGCCTTTTTGAGGGAAGAGGAAAAAATGGTGATTATTAACGTAAGTATTCTATCATAAGTTAGATTTAATAATAAATCGTTATCCCATTCGGCTTTCCGATTCGAAATAGTTCTGTATTTACAACTACTTTTTCCTTCCCCAGTTCCTAAACTGAGCCATTGCGCTTTCCCTAAAACTCTCAAAAGTAGGTATTTAATAAGCCAACAAAATGTTTGCTGCGATAATACCAGTCATAAAACATAAAATAAAATAGTTTTTGTCACATATAATTACGTATTTTGATAGTGAACTCTTTTGTTTAAGAAAAGATAGCCACACACCAAAATGGCGAAATTAGATTTAACCATACACATCGGGTTTTTCATTGGATTTGTACCGTTTCGCTTAACATAGTATATGCTGCATTATTTTATTACTAGTTGCACCACACAGTTTCCTTATGATTCATTAAAATACGACTTATAAAAACAAGTCCCTACATGTTTAGAAAACTTAGTCAACGTTAAACATTTTTATCATAAAACATTTAAAATTTATATTCATATTTTTAGTAGTCCCTAAATTGTATCTAGCCGTTTAATTGGATACTGCCTTAATTTATATGACCAAGTACATTTTTTCCATATACCATCATATATTTAACATACCTAATGCCTTGGCTTTCACTTGGAAACTGAAATATGAATCCGTTTAAAATAAATTGGGCCGAAAAAACGGATATATTCTTCTGGATATATTGGATATATTCTAACATTATGAACTTTGTATCTAGGTGCAAACTTTTCGTATTTGATGAGTCAACCGTGAATTTTTGGAAAGTCGTGCCTTGAAAAAGGTTTACTCGAGCCATTGAACTCTGTGGACTGGCTAGGCCGAAATCTTCTTGTCTCTATAAATTCAATAAAAATCTCATTTTCAATCTATACATTCTTTGTAAGTATTATTTCAAGAAATTGCAATCGGAACGCTACTTTTTTCAACTCCAATTAGCTCTGGGATTTTGTGAGAGTTACAAGAAACATATTTAACTACATGCTTACAGTATTATTTTTAATTATCTATCTCAAAAGCCTTCGACTTTTGGGCTCCGTCACATCGTGTTGAAAAATATAAATCAAGGCAAGGGGCGAGAAAATACAACCAGAGATACTTTTTTTTTTAGCCATAAGTAATTTAAACAAACCGATTATTCACGCTTGATAATATTAGCTACTCTCGATAGTCACTAGATACTTAAATATAAAATGTGAAACAGGAGACAAATAATACAAACAAATTAGGTATTGTGAAATAATGATCATGTAACATTGTTAAGGTTCCAAATTAGACTTTATATAGATGTAATAAGTGCCATTGTATGATGTAGAAAACATTGTTAATTTTGCAGTGCTTACTATGTGTTCTTATTGTCAGGCTTGTCATTGAGGAAGCGAGACGGCACTATACTGTATATAGCTCCGTTTTGTTTTCAAAACGACGAGTCTGCGTTAAGAGTTTCTGGTACAGGCATTCGTTTATATGTGTATAACATAACACTGATTCAATTGAGATATTTTCACGACTGTAATTTGTTCATAATTAATGTCTTTCCAATTTTATATAAGAAATTAAGTAGATACAAGTAAAAGTGTTAAGTATTCTCGATGTTAATGTTAATTATTCTTTCAAGCCAAGTGTTTTGTGATTTTTACATAAGTCTATTTAGTAATCATCTAGATTTATTACATAGCAATGAAAGTTCAATGGTTACATTCAGTAAAAAAAAGATATATTATGTCTTGTCTAAATAACTTTCTGTTCTATTAAAAAAAATGTGTGAAGCAATTGTTGTAGTTATTAGTTATAATAGTTATTATTTTTAAGACTTGGCTGAATATTGTTGAATATGTATTTCTCATCTCTTGAATTCATAATCTAAAATAATATTATTTTGATTATTTTTGTGGCTATTTAACTGTCTGTATAACACGGTTAAATGTTTTTATGCTGAACCTGGAACCTTAACAATGTTGCTGTATACATTTCACGTTCAAACCAAATTATATTAGTCTCATCATAAAGTTGGTATAAAGTGCAGTACCTATCTGTAGAAACTACAAGATCATCTGATATAATGAGAAAATAAAGTCATCAATTCTTTTGGACGACGACCACATTCAATAAAACATAATGAATGAATCAGTAGTATTAGGGACACAACATTTAAAAACCTGCATTACTCTTCAAACTTTTGACAAATGTCATGGAACAACGCCTCTACCAAGTAAATGTTAGTGGTTTGATTGAAAAGCCTGCGTTAATTCGTCACAGGCTAGCTCACCAGGTAAAAGGGACACGGTATAAAGTACAAGAGAAAATAGACCTTATTTACGTCATTTAACCATAGTCATAAAGATTAAGTCGTATTTGCAGGTGTTCCGGAAGTCGTGACTGAAACTAAAGACGTAGATCTTAGGGTATTGCATCCTGTGGTTACTGAGGCCAAAGCGGCTACCGTCGCACAGAAACGACCATCTACTGAGGCTGTGGAAGTTAAATCTAAGAAGAATAAACTGGATAAGTTTGATGTGTAAGTATCTTTGTGGTAATATCTTCCCTAGTAGCTTTATTACTAATATCCTCGATTGGTACTTGTTGGCATGTAGCACTAAATATTATCTCTAACCTCGTCATAACCTCAGACATCATTTTAACAATGTCTAATGACCTCACATTGTTATATAGACCTTTACCTTTGGTTCGTATTCTATCAACCATGTCCAACTTATTGCTGTAATGCGTATTGTATACTTAAAGCTCTTAATATACTAATGAAACAACATTTCCAGCTTATTTGGCAATGAAGATGTCGATTTAAGACAACTTCCACAAGTGGAAGAGGTAAATGCCCCACCGCCCCCCTCCATCACCTCTTCACCGAAATCTGACAAGACTGACGATATCGACGTAGCGATGGCAATCTCATCACCGCCAAAGGGTTCACCCAAAAGAGATTGGAATGAAGTCAAGAAGAGAGACGATAAGAAGACTCCCTCAAAACTAGATCTTGTAAGAGCTAAGCTGGCCGAAGCGACGAAGGGCAAGGACAGATTAGGCAGGCCTCTGCTGTTTAGTAAATCACCAAGTAAGTCCTTTCTCTTTGCTTTACATTTGTTTGTTGTTAAATATTATTTTGAGAAATCAAAGCGCAGAAGTAATCTTATTGTAATTGTTGCTTTTAGGTATCGAAAGAGAAAGGCGTCGCACACTCAGTGGCGAAGACGCCGACCTCAGGGTTGAGGACCAAGAAGATTTCGATGAAAACAAGAAATCTATTTCCATAATAATGTCCCAGGCTAAGGAACATCTGAACGACGGCCAACTGGATAAGAACCAGTACAACACGCTCATGTATCAAGTGTTACAGCTCAATGAAAAACTTAAGCTGAAAGAAGCAAAACAGAGGGAGTCTCTAGAGCTTTCTAAGAGAAGGTTAAAGGCCCAAACTAAAGATGAGAACAATAAAGTTTCGAGCCCCAAGTCTTCACCAAATGAACGAAACAGATTTGGTGATATCGACGAAAGAGTCACACCTTCCGTTTTCTTAGACACTCCGCCAGACAGTCAGGGATTGTTGCAAGATTCTGACATGAGAGTCAATTCGGATGGTGTAGACGGTGGCAAGTCGAAAGGTTTGTTGCCGCTCCCGCCGGTGATGCCGATGTTCGGGCCCTTCCCGCCGATGTGGCGCGGCCAGCCGAGGCCGCGAGGGGACGAGTATGGACCAAGAAGGTTTAGGGGCCCACCCGTACCACCCTTCTTTAGAGGAAAGTTCGATAAACGAGGGCCAAGACCACCTTTTGACCCTCGTATGCCTATGTCAATGCCGATGCCTCCATTACCGACCCCGAAAATGGGTATGTGCCAAGGAGAAAGTCCCTTAGTTCCATATGAAAGAAGCGAATCCCCGCCTCCATTAGGAGCACCGGGCTTCGCTATTCCACCCACAGACTTCAAAGTCATCGAATATATTGACCAAGATCCGTTTAAAACTATTCAAATCGACGGCGTCCATAGAGAAATCAGATTCTACGGAGACACAGCTGTTATTATGTTAGACTGGGATGATCCCAGAGAAATTAAATTCCTGCCTGGATGTCGACGGATTACATTTGATAATAAGGACTCTATAGTATTAAATTTCAATGAAGGATATAAGCAAGTGGAGATTGACGACCAAGTTTTTGACATTAAGTTCGGAGCGCCGACACGGGAACTGTACATCAATGGAAGATGGTACGAATGTTTCTTCGGCGGCCAACCTGTTGGTGTAATTATTGATAACAAACCTAGATTAGTACATTTAGAAGGTCCCATGCCTCAAGTAGATATTGGTAAGATGAAGCGCACAGACTTAGTAGCAGGGAAAATCAATCTTATTGTCAATGCAACACAAATGCATCCAGTTTACTTAGATGCGAAGGTGCAGAAGATTTCAGTCAATGGACAGTTTTTGACCGTTCGTTTCGTAGATTCTTTGAGAACTGTGTTAATTAATGAACAACCGTTTAAAGTGGAGTTTGGTGATCTACCGAAGCCAATTGTTGTAGGCAGTGAGAAGTACTTTATAAGATTCTCGGCTCTCCCGCGGTACGTGAAGCCTGGCCTTGTCCAGATTGCACAAATGGAAGGCGTTGGTTTGCCTGTAGTGCCGTCGGGTACTAAAAAAGAAGAAAATAAAGCAGAAAACGCACTGGAAGTGGATAAGGAGCCAGTAGAGCGGCCCATGAATACGCCTAGCCCGGAGATCAATCCAGAAAGCTTAGGTTAGTAGTATACTAAATTCTAATATGTACAATTTTTCCTAATTTAATATATATGTAATTTAATATCCCTTACCTATTCAAGATCATTACAGATATATTTTAATTGTAGCATCCTGAACTGACCTACATATATCTAAAATGCATATATTTTTATATTACAGGACTGGATATGCTGGCCAGTGTTATGCCCTCAAGCATGGTCCCATCCTCAGGATCAGAATATAGTGTTGCTGAACCACTATTCTCAAAACCAGACAGCATTCCAGGCTTGGAATCTGTATCAGAAGAGAAACCAGCTAACCCAGTGTTGCCAGTACTAGGGAACATCAACGTTAATGATCTGTTCGCCAAGTTGGTAGCCACTGGGATTGTGCAGGTGGCTAATGACGTGAAGGAAAAGGAAGAAGCCAAGGAAGAGGTCAAAACTAAATCGAGGGAAGACAGAAATATTATTCATAAAGTTGATTTCATGAGGCCTGAGACTTTCAGAGTGTAAGTATTGATGTCTTTCTTTATCTGGTTTTAAGTTTGAGTTGCTTATATTTCGGTTTTCATCGTTAACTATCGGTACAGCCCGCGAGTGCCTTGTTTAGGTGCCGAGTTCAATTTGACGAACATCAAGGTTTACACAGTGATATTAAAACAGTTAAAAGTATTTAGCAAGCATTACGTTCTTAGAGAAAGATTACACCAGCTAGTAGCATTGTAGCTACATGTGCGTGTGTGTGCCCGCAGTAAGCAGCCGGGGCTGGTGTCGCGGCTGTACGGCGGCATGCAGTGCTCGGGCTGCGGCGCGCGCTTCCCGCCCGAGCACACGGTGCGCTACTCGCAGCACCTGGACTGGCACTTCCGCCAGAACCGCCGCGACCGGGACTCCGCCCGCCGCGCGCACTCGCGCCACTGGCACTACGACCTGTCCGACTGGGTGCAGTACGAGGAGGTCGAGGACCTGGAGGAGAGAGGTACCACACCATACTTACTACGTTACTATACACACTGCAACTTTCGATCTGCTAAACAATTGATAATAAAGTTTTTTTTATTTAGTCAATCATTTTAAAAGTAATAAGTATGGAAATTATGCAGGGTAAAAAAAACATGTAATTTGTTAAGTAACGAGTGTAACTGAATACATTATTAATGTGTGAAACGATCTCGTGGCTCCAGAGAAGAGTTGGTTCGAGACGGGCGGGCTGGCGGGCGCGAGCGCGGGCGCGGGCGCGGCGGAGGCGGAGGCGGAGGCGGGCGCGGAGGCGGCGGACGCGCCCTCCGCCGCCGCGTCCGCGCCCGCCACGCACTGCTGCGCGCTCTGCGGGGACACCTTCCACCAGTTCTACAACGAGGACAAGGAGGAGTGGCATCTCAGGAACGCCGTCAAGCACGGCGACGACTACTACCACCCGCTCTGCTTCGAAGACTACAAGGTAATATACTCTCATCTATCATTTCATTTAGTTAGACTATCTTATGCTTCAACTGTTCGAATCTACGACTAAGGTAAAATAATTTAGAATAATTTCAAACTCCAATACCTTCCAAATACTTAAAAATAATCATAAAGATATCTATAAATCAGGCCTCACTCACAAAAGACGAGCCATCACAAGAGTCTTCGGATGACGTCACGCCTGTTGAAAAAGTAGATGAAGAGGAAGCTATTGAAATAAAAGACGTGGATGACACGGTTGAGGAACACTCTGACAATGAGTCTGTGGTGGAAGTCGTGGAGACCGAGAAGGAAGTGCTGGAGTCTGTAGAAGTAAGTTCTTTTATTGATAAATATCTAAAATATCTACAATGTAGTCACTTGGAAGTTGTTATGAATATCGTAAATGATCATCATATCAATTGTCACATCATGAGTCTCAATTTAACAGTATATGAAAGAGTATACAAAGTAAAAATACTATATTTTACATAACTAAAATATAATGATGTTGTTGTGTTTAGATTGATGAGGGCGAGGAGGACGACGTAGTGTTCAAAGCGGAGCCAGTTGAGGAGGTGGTGGTGGACGACGACGCCGACACTGACGACGAGCTCGCGGCCACGCGCAAGGAGAGGGACCGCCTCGCGGAGATCGACTACTCCAAGATTAAGGTCAAGCAGGAGCCCATTGATCCAGGTCAGTTGAATAAGGTGTAATCTACACATCTATTTGTTATTTTTCAAGGCTGTGCGTTGTCTCATCAAAGAGTGCAGAACTTTTATAAAATCTTTTTATTTTGTTTAATTTCTTAATCATATTTAGACTAAACTTAATAGTATTCTATGTATTGTCATTTTTAATACTTACTGCTATATTTATCTATTAAAATTGTTTATTAGTTCACAACCAAGAAATATTTGTGAAAGAAGGCTAATGGAGTATAATTTTAATTAATTACGTATGGTTTTACATTCACAGATGACGAGCCAATAATCACAGCTGAAGAGGAAACAATTATGACTAATATCGATACCACGCACGCCACAGTGGAGTCATCTATCGATGGTAACCTGCAGTTGGACGCCGCCAACGCGCCCGCTAACACCATCCCGCTGGGAGGCATCCGCATCAACATCTCTAAGGCCTTACCCGCCTTCGTCTTTCCGCAGGAAGATAAAATGTTAGAGGATATTAGTGCTGATGATGAACCATTGCCCCCTGGCGAAGAACCAGAATTAGAATACGAGCTGAAACCCGATATGAAGGATATTCAGTTCAGCAGACAGCCTCCCGTCATTAGGGGCAATGAATTGTCAGGACTATGTTCTATTATGTAGTCTTATCTAGTTAAAATTCAACATAACATGTATATTTTGTTTATGTAACGGTCCATATTTCATTGTTACTTAATAAACTCATAGTCAAGTTTAGTATAGATTATAAAACATAATAATCAAATGGGGACAAGAATCGAAATTATAGCAATAAATCAGAATGATACAATTGACTATAACTAAAGAAAATTATGAAATGTTGAATCAAATGACTGAATTAGTTGCATTAGATGGTAATGTTAATATTATGACACATGCTCACATTGAATTGATTGATTTAAGGTTAGGCCTAGAGGTTTTTCATAGGTTCCTAATTAAAGCTTGGGCTATAAAACAGTAGTTCATACTTCATAAATACTATGCACAAAGTGATAAAAATACAGTAATTTATATTTCTTTATTATCATTTATATGAGCTTCAATAGAACGTACGTTAATTACGTATGAGCACACTTCTTGTAAAAAATATAAGTTTCCAAATTATTAGTTCTCTAACATAATTTAGTTCTTTTTAAATATAGAAGTTATTTAGCTACCAATAATTAATTGTTCCTAGCGACACAATAATTAATGCAGGAATACAGTAGTTGATGAATCGACAATTAGATTTAAAATTACCCAAAGTTTCAACTATTTTCTATTCTTATCACAATTATTGTAAAGTTGATTATTTCTTGTAAAGCTAGAATAGCTGTTATTTGAGATTATGAGGCTAGAAATTGTTGACCCATCACATCAGTAATTAAGGCAGTATTATAAGAATTTAATGAATTACCTCTTGTAGTCGTAATAGCTATTTATAACGTCGTCAATACTAACGAAACTTAGTTTCATAGCCAATCTTATGTGGAAACATGGAAAGTAGAACTGACATGTTATAATATTATTTTAAGCTAAGTATATCATCTGCTCTTAAACTGCCACTTAATATTAAACTCTGTATCTTTCCATATTAATATTAGATCCCTATTATAATGTTTGCCCCCTCTCGTTTACTTAATAATGTATGTGTATTGCCTACATCTACTTTCCATATGTCTACATTTAAGAAAGAAAACGAAATGTGATATTAAACTTAAGTTAACAACTTATTTTTACAGCGAATATGAGTTTTGTTTGATGAATTAATTGTGATTATCTTGTAGTTAATATAAATATTGGTTTTGTTTGTACATATAGACATATTTTGTAAGGGTACAAATTGTTAATTTGCACTGTTTGTATGGATTTGATTGGTGAGTGTGTAAATAATTATAGAGAATCTCTATGTTTGAGGGTTTTTATTTCATTGAGTTTTTTGTCCACATGAGTGGATACCCACTTTATAAAAATATTGAAAAATTCTATAAACAAATAAAAATAATAAATTGATAATAAAAAAAGATTTTAAGTTAATTTGTTCTACTTTATGGTAATCGGAAAGCACACATTTTTCCTAATCAATTCACTTGAAGTGGACTTTTGAATCACATGGTTTGTTTGTTTAGTTTACAATTTGTAAATAAATGTTTACATCACTTATGTAACTGTTTTATTTAATTGAATCCCTGAACTGCAAAAACTGTTGCTCAATGGTTAATTCGTTTTTACTATAAATTAGCGTCGTAGCACTTTATTTCCATAATATAAAAAATATAATGTACCACAAAAATAATTTGTTTGTTGTGCATTAAAACAATTAAGAACATTTCACTCATTCAATTTATTTACAATCTCATAAAATTCTCAAATCTCAACATGATTTAATGGTCACTAAACATTTTAGACATCCATAGAGTTCTAGCACAAAAAAATAAAATATGTGTGGTGATTCCCTTGATCAATAGACTTCAACATTGATAAACTTACATACTACAGTTATGTGGCCATCTTGGAAAGGGCAATGTGTCCTTAATATTATTAACATTGCATAACACTTGTAATAACCTTTCTAAGCCCATTCCATATCCCCCCGTGGATATGTTACCAAACTTTCTCAGTTCTAAATACCAGTTTAGTCTATCTGATGGCAGCTTTGACTTCAGTTTTTCATAATTGTCTTCTCTTAGACTGCCTCCAACGACTTCACCTGTTATTGGTGTTAACAGATCTAGAGCATCAACCTGAAATAAATTTAAAGTTTATTTAAATGGTGAAAATTTTAGTGGATTTTTATTATTTAGCAAAACTAAGTGAATGGTGTACCTTTGTACAGTCATCTGAACATTCCTTCATATAAAATGATTTCATAGCCTTTGGCCATTTTACTATAAATACTGGCAGACCATTGCAGTGTTCAACCAGAGTCAACTCTTGCTCCTTATTTATACCTTCTTCAGTAAATACACTCCCTTTTTTCTCCAAAATCTCTTTGGCTTCATCATAGGTAAGTGTTACAAAATCTTTATCAAGCCACAGAGGAGGCTTGTTCTCCTTATCTATTAAAAATAAATCAGCCTCATGTGAGTTCCAAGTTTGTATGAAGACATACTTCATTAAGTCTTCTATTGCTGCCTGTAAATGTTGTAAAGTATCACAAAAAGCTAGCTCTGCTTCCAACATGTAAAACTCAGATAAATGCAGCCTTGATCTTGAGTTTTCTGCTCTAAAAGTAGGCCCAAATGTATAGACATTTCCCATGCCTCTACACACAGCTTCTAGCTGCAACTGTCCTGATACTGTGAGGAATGTCTTTGACCCAAAGTACACAGAATCCTTATCTTTACCCTCTTGCATCATGGCTTTTACTGTCTCTTCACTATCTGGTTGTATTTTAAACACCTCCCCTGCTCCTTCACAATCATTAGAAGTTAGTATAGGTGTGTGAATATTTGTGTAATTCTTTGCAGCAAAGTAATCATGTATGTGCTTTGTTACTGCACTTCTTACTCTTAAAACAGCTGATGTGTAGTTCGTTCTTGGTCTTAAATGGAGATATTGACGTGAATATTCTGGTGGATGTGTTGTCCTGGGGTTGAAAGGGTATCCATCAAGGACCACACATGTACCTAATACCTTTACGTCATCAGCGACAAGTTCCAATTGTCCTCGAGGGCTTTTTGATAATTTTCCAGTTATATGGACAGAGGAACCATAAGTTAATGAGTCAGATGTGAGATTTTTTGGGATTACTATTTGTAATTTTTGAGCACAAGATCCGTCACTCACATCAGCGAAAATCAGGTCTTTCTGCTTTCGTAAATTCTTGATCCAGCCCTGAAACACGTATGTAATTAGGTGTTATTACCTACATTTCTGATTTACGTACTTCTAAACAAAAGCTAATTCATTATAACCTTTATTTCGGTAACATTGCCGACGTTCGGCTTATCTAAAACAGCTGCTATGGGGCTGTATTTCCTATGAACATCAGTCCATTTATGCAAATTTTTAAGTGTATTAAATAAATTGCTCCTGTGAAACATGTTCATTTATTTAATTTGGCCGTATGAAACATTGAATATCACAACAACAGCTGAGAAGAATCTCCGACATCGAACTGTCAAGTGTCAGACCAAAACGTGACAGGCTAAGTCATAACAAACAAATCAATATTTGAAATGTCTATGGTGGCTTTTGTTTATGATCTGGAAAAAGAAAAGTTTCGAAAAATGCCGGTTTTCCCAACCCACTACTTGTGTGCGTAGCTGGCAAGTTTTTCAACCTGTCAAATGTCATTCGGCAAATCATGCATGTTCGATTTGTTGCGTCGTGAACATTAGTGCAATTTATTTTAGATATTATATTTATCTGTGTTTTAATTAATTAGAATAAAACGTAAGTAATCTACCAATTTTTATTTCTTCTAGAAAATTATATTTTTACTTTTATAATGTTAAAATACTATTATCATTGTATAATACTAAAATTGTTAATAATTGATGATTGAAACTGGTTTTCCTAGTTATTACGTCCTTGGTCATCGCGTTATGTTAATATGAAGGCGTACTACGATAAGATTTGACAATTTTATTTAGTTTTAATTCCAGTAAGTAACCAAAATTTCATGCATGGCCTACTGATCTACTTTTTTCCTTTAAAACATATTTTTAATGCCACTTTCTAGTTTGTTAGTGGTCACGTAAACTCATTAAGCCACCGATTAATAGTGGTACGGCTGAGTTTTTCTTGTCTGTACTCAATGTGAGAATTTGAATAAGTTTTTTTTTTATCTTTCGTTATCTGATAAAATAAATCTGAGTCTAACACTGGATTGTTTTACTATAGCGATGTTGAAAAGTATTAGTATTCATTGCTTTTACTTATGGAAAAATGTAGTATTTGTCAACAATTCATTAACAAAACAATTATAATTTACATTAAATGGACAAAGTTAAAAATAATACAAGAACCAAACAATGTATCATTAACAGGACTTGTATTAATTGTGCAATGTTCATGTTCTGTCACAAGTTCACAACAATGTAACATTCAAGAAAAAAACCTATTTAATTAACAGACCTTGTATGTTTACACTAAGTAAGAACATTGTAGACTTAGCAATTCCTACACTTTTATTGATACTTATCTTTGTACTTCTTAGAAAATGGCAGAAACCGAGCCTCAAGCTGGAGACACTGGCCCACCGAAGGGTATGCCCGCCCTGAAGGCGCATGTCACAGCCAACAAGATTGATGTGGCTCTCTGGGCCATCAGAGTACTCACTGTACTCTTCACCATAGGATATGTACTACCTTTGTTAAACAGGTTAGTTTATCCATTAAATTTTGAATTCATACTAACTTTACTTACAATAGTTTCACCTGCTACACTTTTACTTGGTCAATAGCAAGTACCATATAGATTAAAGTTTTCAGAGACTTATAAATCTTAATATAGATAAAGGCAGTAATTATAAACCGTTACTATGTAGTTTACCAAAACTCTTACTGATTTGATTTAAAAAGAGCCAAGCCCATATGTCTGTGTGGTAACTAACATACATCATTAGCTATAAACGCACAGATATTGAATTTTAAAACATAAAACAGCACATGTATTAATAATTATGTATGTAATAAAACTTCTTGGTCGTAACCTCATGCTAATTATGGAAGTTCAGTCAACTGTGTGACCTTATCTACACAATGCAATTAAAATGCAATCAAAACACAATCTGAACTTAACCTGGCATAAGAATAAAGACTTGAAGCAACAAGTGGTCTGTTTTGACTGACTTTTAATCTTACTTAGAAAACGAAACTGGTTATTCAATTGTTAAAAATATTTGCTAAAAATAAGGTTAAGGTACTTATTAGGTAACATTTATCTTTAATAGAATATAGTTTCACCAATCCTAGCTAAAGTTTTACTGTTTCTCAATAATATATAAGATACATTCATTTAAAGGCTTTAATTGATATTTTAGAATCCAATTTTTCTTTTGGTTTTCAATGTTGTAAGCAACATGCAACTTGATTTTCACAGCAGCAGGTTATTTTTATAACAATAGCAATTGTTATGTATATGTGTGTAGTGTTTCAAGATTTTTATTCAAATCAAGGCTGTTTACCTTTTGGTGCCTATTTTCCTCTTTATTGTATTAAAATTTTGCATCGTATAAAATTGAGATTTTTGTAGCATTATTTTTATGAATACAGGAGCAGATAAAATTGTTCAAGTGACACCAGTCACACTATACTTTATACCATTGTGATGTATGTTACATTAGATACCTAGAAACAACATTGGAAATGAAAACTTTTTATAAGAATATGCATCCTGTGGATTGAGACCTCACTCAATCAACACAATTAGAGAAATCCTTAACAAGAAAAGTCTAAAAAGAGTGTAAAAATCAAGGCTATGTAGTGATGGATGTGACCAATCATGATCTACACTTAAACAAATTGGGGCCCTGATTCAGTAGTGTATTTATCCCCTTTATTAATAATGATTCTGTCCCTATCACACACATAAACATTACATTTAGACTTTGTAAAGCTTAAAAAACAAGTTTTTTAATGAATGATGTATTGGTAACCTTCACTATTATTTGTATAAACACTCCATGCATCACTTGGTAATGTCGAATGTTTGTTAATGTAGTATTTAACATGTAACACAAAAACTCAGTAACCCTGAGTCCTGAGCGAAGTTACTGATGATCTTATCACTATTATATTTCTTTATAATTTTAGACAACCTTGTCGTATTTACATGCCCTAGATAACCCTGTCTGTGTATTTGTAGTGTTTAAATTTAGACTGAAATACCTAGATCAATAGACTTTTAACAATTCTGATATCACCGGCCCGTTCATATCTTAGTTAGATAATCAGCTTTATTGTCATATCATTATTAGATATAATGCCTAATAATGTTTCTAAGCTCATATTCCTATCTCATTTCTTGATTTAGTAAGATCATGACATAACAGTTAATTGCAATTTAAATAACCTAAGTGATTGGTTCCGAGTGTTTGCACTAACATTGCCTTGACTTTGACTAGTATTTATATGTAAAATAAAGTCACGGTCATCAGTCAATGAGTTTTTCTTAACGTGTTCTTACGAAACACAAAAGAATTTTAATCCTATTAAAATAAAAAAGTCACACAATAACAATTACATAAAAAATATAGATTCAAAAATATTTTGTCTAAAAAATGTATTCAAACATTAGTTACGTAGTTATTATCATTGCTTAAAATAGCAAATGAATGAAATCAGTTTCTTTTTTGTACACTTAGAGCACCTGTTTCGATAAAAATGCAATCAATATTAACAAATCGATAACTGTAATCCGTTTCGTATCCTCGACCTACGGTTGACAAACAAAGAAAATTGTTGAATGTGAGACGCCGGTTTACGCCGTGAATGCGTGGACTTACTTCTACGACCGCCTCACTATTAAGAGGCGGTAGGCCCTCTGGGCTGCTAGATTTTATTTATGCACAAATTAATTCGGTGCATGCCTTCTTCAGATTGTGCTAACAACATATGTCTGTCTTAATTTTATTTATTTATAATTCATTGCACATAAATACACATATTAAATATTACTAAATATACATATTTGGACAATATGATCTTGAAAAATTCAAGTACAAAGGCACTTCAAATTTTCTTAATGTGATCCTTGGTCTAGGACCCTATTTATCCTGCAGCATCTATATTAAAGGAGACTAGGTTACTTGAAAATGGCTAAGAAGAGAAGATAGCAAGACATGATAATTTCCTGTATCAACTAACAGTACGCTTCCACCCGCAGCCCGGTATCAGCGTTCTACAAGGCCCTCCTGGCGAACGCGGCCACGTCAGCTCTGCGCCTGCACCAGCGCATCCCGCCGCGCGACATCTCCTTCTCGCGGGAGTTCCTCTCCAGGTTCTTCCTCGAGGACAGCGCGCACTACCTCTTCTACTCACTCATATTCATGAATGTGGCGCCTAATTTATGTATCCTTTTTAAAAACGGTTGCATTTTGTAATCAGTGTAAGCAGGCGAAAATTCGGACTAAATCTATTTTTTGTCCGCGTCTTCCCCTGCTTAGATTCATCGGTTGAAAAGTAAAAGAGTAACAAATATACACACAATATTCGTCTTCATAATATATGTGGAATTGTTTGTTTAATCGAAATTCAGACATGAACAGCAAGGAAAAAAGCTTGGCTGAATAATAGATGTAGAGACTTAGTAAATCTTTCCAGGTATTTGTTTATGACTACGTATAAGTATAATTTCCTTAGCATAGCACAGTGATTCTGACGCCCATCTTCTTGTTCGCGCTGCTGCACGCCGCCTCGTACTCGCTCACCATCCTCGATGTAAGTACACAATTGTATTTAATTGTTCGCTTCCTATAGTTGTGGGAAATGTCGGGAGTTCAAAATACGCGTCATCAAAGCTATCCCAAATGTATCTGGGATTCGACGTATCCGGCAATTAATATGCTATGCATGTCTTCCTAAGTCTTGGTACTTTTTAACATGTTTAAATAAGGCTTTTAGAAGCTGCAAGTGTTTTATGGTAAAAATATGCAGCGATTAATACAGTTTTATCTGTGGTAGAAGTTACCGTTCAATGTACATGATTTTATAAATTGCTTAAATTTCTTTTAGAAAGGCGGTCTTATTTTTTGTTTCTAAATTGCCTATTGAAGTAACAATAAGAGAGAGAGTAAACCAATTCTTGTAAAGTTGTAACACTTCGGTGATACTGAACAAGAAAATGTTTTTGTAGATTCCATTACTAAGCGAATCTAAAGATATAAGTTAATTTGTTGTTTAGGTACGCTCTACGTAATATTTTAATGGTTGTGCTATGATTGTAGTACCGAGTGGGGACAAGGTTAGTGACATACCAATTAGCATGACATTAATATTTTAAATGACAGCCATAAGAATGGTTGAGGTCACCACGCCAAATCCACTGCGCGCCTCGTGTAGCGGGCTCAATCCCCGCGTAGCTGCGTAGGGCAATCATTTGTGTGATCCACGAATGCTTTATAGTCGGGGTGTCTTTGTGTCCATGATATTTTTGTTTGTGAAAACGACACAAGGAGTCACCTTACAGCGGGAGTCATTTTTAAAAAGAAATAATTTTAATGAATCTTTTTATATACTTAATATTTGCGGATTAAAACCTACTATAAACACTTTAAATTCAAGAACTGTATACCTACCATACTGATGTATGGGGTATAGCTACCTACGTCTTCAAACTAGTAGTACTTCGAATAGTTGTGAAAGCGTGACATTAAACTACACGATATAAGGTGTCTCTTACTACGTGCGATGGGTAGTGGGCTGATTAACTGAGGGGTGAATCAATTCTACGTAGTATTAAAAATAATTTATGTTGCCATGCCATAAAAACGTGCATAATAGCGTTAAACTACGTAAATAAAGTAGCGACATGTAATAATATCTCGTAAAGGTTTATTCATTTACTTTTTTCATACTAAACGAGGATGCAAATAACCGCGTTAATTCCTATTAATGTCATCACTAACATTAAACCACCGTGTAGTTATATTATCAACTTACTTATATCTCCATTTTCATCTAACTACCAACTACAAACCTCCAGTACCTACAATAAATACATAATTCTCTCTTTTTTTGCTTCCGTTTAGTTATTTCCTCGTTATCCTATTTATTTTCTGTAATTAAATTCCTATCACGTTGATATAAAAAAGCGTGTTAAAAATGGCGTTTATTGGTGATTGTAAATCTTATAACGCGATATTTACGAGTAATTGTTACAGATGAAATGATTTTGTAATGTGCTTTGTAATGAAACAATGAAGGTACACAATGTATTCATACATACATTGTAAATGACCCGACTTGAATTAACAGTTGATTACTCACTTATTATAATAAGTCCTCCCTAAGTAAGATAAATATCTATTTATTACAAATAACTTGCCATTATTTTATCCACGCTGCAAGCAATCGCTGTAGCGTGTCTGTGACTATTTCTATATCATGATTAGCCGGCTTTACTTAATTGAGTACAGTTTTAATTATATAGATTAATGTCGGATATAAAATTGAACGAAGAAAATCACAATAAATATCGCCCCAAACAAGCAGATATTGTTATTATTTTACCTCAAAAATGTTTTTACTAAGTATCTACAGTTTAGACCCTATATCATAATGCTATGTGGTTAAAGATGTCAGCTGCCATCATAACTCCTACTACAAACAAGTCACAAGTTGTCTATGCATTGTCCGTAATTCTTGACCTTTGATCTCGACTCTACCATAGATGATTATAAACTAGTACCTACTGGTAACTGCAATTATTACGTCGATAAAAACTTTATTTAATTTTATAACTTGCTTGTAAACTGTAGATTAGTAAAGCAAGCCAGTATTTATTGCATTTCTAACAAGTATCCAAGGAATTCTCGTATTTATTGAACGTATACTTTTATTCTCAACTTAAAACTCTACAGTTTTACGTGCGAATACACAATTAATAATTGAATTTGTTTTTTTTTACAATATATTTTTAATGACAGCAGAATAAAAACATTGAACTTTCTTACGGACATAACGTTCCCATTAACTATTTTTATACTACTTTATGCTACATCTAACCTAAAATCTAGTAAAGTACGTACCTACTAGTTTTGTTGCATTCACCGTTCCTGTCCCGTTGTAACTTTATACGGTGGTGACGTATCACTTTCACGTTATTCGACAGTTTTTATTCCATTATGTTTTGGACAAAGAATTTTACTTGAACGGACACAACGTGTCAGTTTACCGAAATAACATTTCGAGACAAGTTTATCACAATATATAATTATAACTGTTTGCGTACTGAAAATATATGATGCATTGTCGTATAATATCTATGTCTGCTTTTCTAGTGACAAAAAATCATGTCGCCTACGAACACAAGTTATTCAATTTTAGATGTGAATGTAGTTCAAATTACGATGCTTAAGTTTACTTAGATTGGAAGCATAATGCATCTCAACACAACGTTGATTTTTAGATAGTATAGACATAATATTGTATACCATCATCACAGCTTTCTTACAATAAGAGAAAGTCGTGAGTTAACTGTTTCGCTAATACTGATAAAATTACACATGTTTTTGTGTTCAACACTAAAATTTGCATAATTAATTTAATTAGTTTCGCGTTTGGTGCATGGTTTTACCCAATTTATAAGTATTATGCGATTTTTTATTTTATATTTTCTCCTAGAATAAGAACTAGTTATTTAAATTCATAATTCTCAATTAAAGTAACTTATAACTATTGCAGTACAACAGAGTGCGTTCAGGAGGATAAAATAATCGTAAATTAAAATACAAATTCAACAAACTTCTAAGTAATAAACCTAAATCAATTATAATAATGAACGGGCTAGCAATCGATGGTTGTCAGCCGAATACGGATCGATACTGCTTATCGTGAACTAAAACAATTACACCGCGTATTTACATTGCGATAAACAGTGGGATATTTCTACAAAATCTCAATAATAGCCCAGCTTCTTTACCCAGATGAAATTCCCACTATCGTTAAGGTCAACAGAAAACCTTCAAATGTACGGAGGTGACCACGAGTGAGTCACGTGGATAATCGAAACGAAATCTCTTTTACTAGAGTTTTTCTACTTACGTTTATATTGTAGAAATTTCACTTGATTAAAGGGACTGGCAAACTTAGATTTAGGCAAATCGATAAAGATTTTCTGCCGATATCATGGAAAGGCTAGGATGATGATGACATGGATAATGGAACATAGAAAAGGGTGTTAGTCGCTTTTAATTGAAGACGGTCAGCTCGGACTTGTAAGACTCGTACTTCCTCATGCTCATTTTGAGTATGTGCTGTGAAGTTAGCTTTTCATATATTCAACCATTTTGCCAGTTACCTCGTGACGAATGTACGAATTGTGAAATAATCCGTTTGAAAATGCTCCGTAATGGTATCACGTATCTCAATTTCACGATGACCTAATATGAGATATGATTGTAGCGTCAATCACTACTATAGAGAGGTGATACATATTAACCGCACTTAATGTACTGGAGTCAATGTCCTTTATCTTAAGTAGTCTATTGAAAAAGTGTTTTAATAGAAAGCTATTAAATAATGTTCATATTCTTTGATGCACTCATTACATATTGTTTTGGTCTCGCCTTTCAAAAATAACTTCATGTACCTACTAATATTTGTTCTAATTATCAACAGTTTTGAACACTGAGCTCACTTTATGTTTGCGATTCCAATATTTGGTACCCAGTGGGTCTACTACTTCGTCTTGAAGTAATATTATTATGGTCGTGGATGTGTGACAGCGCAATAAACTGTGTAAAGTGGCATCTCTTTTGCACACACGCCATAATATACTTTAAGTCATGGCTGACCAGAGCCACCATTCCGCTATTTACAATGGCCTACGAATGAATGGCAACTGGATTAAATTTGACAATATTCCAATATAATCACTGGAGATTCATTGTCTTAACCGTGAGTGGTCCGTCCGTACTCAATGCCCAATTATAGAGATGGAAAAAGAATTGTAGAGTTGTTTTCTTGCACCATTTGTCTAAGGATAATTAAAAAGATAATTAAGGATAATTAAAAAATACTTATCTGCATAGGGTTCAAATTTACAAAATCGTGCATACAAACCCCTTTTATAGAATCGCAAGATTCGCAAGGCTATAAATTGATGTGTGTTCGTGTCTCCAGACCCTGGGCCAGAACTCGATGTGGGTGGCTCGCCTGCTCATCTCGCTGGTGGAGTTCCAGTCGCGCAACATCCTGCGCGCCGCCGCGCTCGCCGAGATCGTGCTGTTCCCGCTCGTCGTCATCATGGCCTTCTTGTAAGTTATATTCTTCTAAATGAAGGAGTGATCGCTAAATGGTTCCTAATGAATTCCTTTGAATTTTAAACAAGATAACTGGTTTTTTTGAGGGCCTATGTAAGAACAGGTCTGACTTACTATTATAACAGCCTAGCATAAAAGTTGTAAGTCTAAAACAAAGAAGTAGACATCGTTTGTAAAATTCTGTGTTGAAAGGAATTCATTTAAACTTAAAAAAATACTAGAAAAGTTGATGTTCCCTTTATTTGTGTAATATTTTATGATTTAACAGAAACCTTTAAAAAGGGAATGAAAATTATGTTTTCCTTTAAAAAAAGAACTTTATTTCTTAATAACATTGTTGTCCTCCGTGTGTAGCGGGTACTGCGGCCTGCTGACTCCGTTCGTGTACTACTACTTCGTGACGTGGCGCTACGCGAGCCGGCGGAACCCGTACACGCGCAACACGTTCCGCGAGCTGCGCGTGACGGCGGAGCGCGCGGCGGCGCGGCCCGCGCTGCCCCCACTCGCGCGCTCCGCCATCACCGGCGCCGTCAACCTCGTCTGCCGCATGGCGCCGCCCATGGAGCATGTGCAGCAGTACGTAACCCTCGCATACTACACTATCCTCTTCAAACCAGTCCGTCCTCAATTTGCTAAGCAAGGAAAACAGCCCACACATAAAGTCACTTTCTTGTTTGTTTGTATGTTTTTCTCAATTTTGAGGCACTTACCTCATTGGGAAGGCCCTCGAAATTGCAGCTAGCAGGCTGAAATTTTCATAGCTTCAAACCCCATGAGGAAGCAATTTACAATTATAAATACTGACAAAATTTGATATTTAAAAATGTGGATACCTCGATTTTTTTAATCTATTAATTATTAATAGAAAATTTATAGCATGTCCTGCCCCTGCATACAAAATTGTGTCCACGCCATGTTATCATTACGACAGCCTTGTACTGCTGGTGCAACACCTATCATGCCTTACGTATGCTTGTTAATACGACCACGAATAAGACTTTGTCATTTCGTTGTCTAATGATATCTTTATTTGTATTTTCAGATAACGGTCGAACTAATCTGTGGAGGAGGAACAGAAAACTTTCTACGTCACTGTCGTTCTTTTATATCAAAACTACGTATGAAGAGTCTTCTCAGGTCTGGATGTGTCTACTGTTTAGTAACATTATTTAATTACGATATTTTAATGGTCGGAGCCTGTATCACGCGGCAGTGTGATATGAAACTAGAAGAAACTTATTCATACAGTTTAATCGAACACTAAACGTGGATAAGTGTAGCAAATATGAAATATTGGGATTTGTTGATAAAAAAACCATTAAATGGCCGGTGATAAAATGTTGAATTTATGTGCATTAAATAGCGTTACCGCGTTATTACAATGCAATAAGTGGATAATGTTGGATTGCAGATAAAAACGGCCAAATAATTTCAACAAATGCCATTAAAAGTAAAATAATGAATCGAAAGTTTTTACATATCACACCGTCGACGTGTTTGTCGTCCGGCCGACATCTACTGCGAAGGTCATCCATATGAATGCGAACAAACACCGTCCATCAGGACATAACTTATTATAAGAACAAACTATCCAAACCATTGCAGTACAAAATCCTTACATTACCTACTTACAATGTATTTCAATGCATTTCATAGCATAATTTTTTTGGTTGTAAATCAGTATGATTATTGTATCTAGGGGAATGTATTTAAGTTTAATTTATATTTAATGTTGGTCCAATATTAATTTAAGACAAGGAATGTTGAATGTTTTAGTTAGATTAATAAGAAATTGTATTCGATGTACGTTATTTTGTAATTGAACTGTATTGTTTGGCAGTATTTTGCTCGGATTACGGTTATTGGGTCTTCGATACTTTTTAATCGATAGTGAATTGGATGACGTCTGTTTACTTGTGACGTTTACATTACAAGTCGTAGTGCTGGCCGTAAACCGTATTTCTCGTAATGACAAGTTTGGCAGGTCGCAACAGCCAAAGAAAAGCACCTTTTGAGTCTCGAGAACTGGGCCAAGGTAAATAACAAGAGAAATACTTATGTATAAGTACGTATTTCGAGATAGATAACGAAAAATAACAAAACAAAAGAAGCAGCAAGTTACATTGCCTTGGCCATGTTTGCAGTATTTTGTCGGGAAACATTCCCCGCGCTCACTTATGTCGCAGTTTGTTCTTAAGATCGTTCATTCCATACTTCATTAACTTTCGGGCCCAATTATGTACACCTTTCTTATTAATATTTAAAATCTGTAAAGGGACATATCTCTTTGGATTAAATTGGTTATAAATATTAATGTAAAGTTAAATAAAATTATTTTTGTGAATTGTGTTTACAATATTATTTTGTTTATGTTGTGTATTGTCAGCGTCATTTTTGTATTTAGCAATAATTATAATGCACTTGGTTTGGGGTGAATGTAGTCAGGTTTTTAAAATAAATGTTGGTAAAAATGGTATTCAAGTGTTATTTATTTTATCAATCCTGTTAGGATTACGAGTTGTACTATTTTTTTTATGAAGTTGTCGTCCGCGCGTAGCTTGTCGAAAAACGCGAAAGAAAGAAGTTTGCACGAAAACCGGAGGCCTTTGCCTAGCAGCTAGCAGTAGGGTCTCATACAGGCCTAATAGAGAAAAGGCCGCACCGCCGCATTAGGCAATGTTTTATTTATGATCAGTAAGCGAAAGGATTTGTAGACTGCGCTCATTTCATTTTTTTTTAAGGTACGTTCTGCCTTTTTTTAGCATGGGAGAAATAACCAAGTCAGCCCTAGTCGTCACTATCGTGCTGTGCTTGTATGACCAAACTAAATTGACAGAACGTCCTAACATATTGTGAACCTTTCCAACGAGCGCAATATTGAATTTCGTCTACAGCAATAGTCTCCCTTATATTGATTAAAATTTATTCGAATCTTACAGAATTGTTGCGCCATTGCGAGACTGGGCTATCTGATTTGACCTTCAAAGAATGCTACTGCTTTGAGTAAATGATTTAATTTTCAATCTCGAAAATGTATCGTGTATAATATGTAAAGCCACCTCGTCGTGATCTTAGGCTGTTACAGCGCATCCGTGTAAACCATTACATTATAAACTAGCGAACATTTAGGTAGTCCAATTCAGTGTGAACTCGCTTAAACACGATTTCACAATTTAATAGCCATTCCGGAATGAATGTAGTTCTTAAAACGTCGTTTTTTGCCCTCAGTGTCTATCTACCCTATTATAAAGTATTCCCTTACCCCAACCTACTTTTTACAGGTCTGAAAGAAGGTAACGAACTACACGATGTGTATAGTAGTGTCCGTATTGCGAAACTGTCTTCTTTCGAAACTACTTCCATGGTTTCACGCATTTTTGACCACAAGGATATAAGGTAGTATAGTGAAAGAGAAAAGTGTTTTCATTTTTTTTTTTATTAATTAGCTTATGACCTAAGCGACAGCGGGCACGGGCTGCGGCAGCGGCGCCGGCGCGAGCGAGCGGACGTCGCTAGTGGGCTCCAGCGGGACGGGCTCGTCCTTGGGCTCTGTCACCAGGATGTGGTCTGGCTGAGGCTTCTTCGGGCCGTTCTTGCCCTGTTGGTCCCACGGAAGCATGATCTTGACCTGCAGATACAAAATAACGATATTAGGAAAGACATGCCAGCATTTTTTCGTCGACTTATTTCTAACTTTCATATTAACTGTAATGTAATGTTAAATTGACAGTTTGTCAGTAGAACATAAATATTTTCTTTTACATAATTGGTAATGTCCAGCTTGCACCGTACCAGAGCCTGTACAGACAAGCCCTCCAATAAACAAGCTGATTCAATCTGCCACAAATATTAGACCTCAAGTCATTGAGAAACATGAAATCCCTGATATTGTGGTATACATAAAAATACTTCTTTGCAAGAAAATTTTATAGTTGTAGTCAAACTATCTATAAACTATGAAATGGAAGGTTAGTTACCTTGATTCCGAGCACTCCTTGCCTTAGAAGCACGTGTCGTGTGGCAGTGTTGACGTAGTCATTGCAGGGGTCACCAGAGTGGATCATGAGGCCATCCACAAACTTCATGGACTTGGCACGCTGACCACGCAGCTTGCCAGAGACGACGACCTCACAACCACGGGCTCCAGACTCCATGATGAAGCGGAGGACACCATAGCACGCACGACGTACAGCCAGACCTGATAAATAAAAATATTTTTATAGGTTTTTACAATTTTTCGTTTTCAGTATTAACTCTTCTTGCTTAATAACTTACACACATGCACAGATTCTATACCAATTAATTGGCTCCTCATAACAGGTTCTGTATAGTGGTGCTTTTAACCTACATTTCATAAACATTTATAAATAGTTAAATTACAATTACCAAATCGATAAAAATTACAACTACTATTTCAATCTAAAATACCTTTACTATCTATTATAATTCATTGTGTTCATTTCTGGATTATCTTTTATTTACTGTTTCTGAATGAGTGTTACTTATTACTTGAGATGTAACTTTAGGCTGCCAAAGCATAATGAGACTTGTTGCATGCCAAATAAGCTTAGGCATAGGTATTACATTAAGGTCATGGTTGGTTCAACTAGTAAATTTGCACGCTACCATGATTACCAATTCATAGGATGTAAGGGCAGTGAACTTATCGTTTTAAAAGTAAAGTTACAACTAGGGTTGCCAACTTTTTTTACAAGAAAAAAAGTATATTCAGGTCTATGAAGATTATCAAACAGTATTTTAGAAAAACGAACAGTATTTTATTTATTTATTGCTTTAAATACATATTTTTTTGAGCTTCTCGCACAACGTATTAATTCACAATCTTTTTTAAAAATTTCATATGCCTCATCACAATTTATATCAAAGTTAAAATAAATGAGGAGCTCGTTTTTTATTAATTTGATGGATGCTCTGTTTCTATCATCCCGCCACTTAGCATTCATTACTGAAAAAACTCTTTCAGTAAATGCTGAGGTGGCGGGAACAGAAAGTAGATATGAGACTATTTTTGTAATGTTTTTAAATTCTTCTGCAGTGTTAACTAATAAATGGCTCCATTTTTGGCCAGTACTCATTTCAGTAAAATTTTTGTCTTCTGATATTTTCTCATAAATTACTTTAAAATTTGTTAATTCTGAATATAAATCATCCATACCAATATTGAGTCTATATAAATTTAGATTATCTATAATTTTCTCAAAATGATCAAATGTCACTGCAGACTTCAATGACAAACAGCTAATTAAAGAAAGCCAATTAGTCTGACTGAAATCGAACCATTTCTCTAAATACAAATTAGCCTTTTCAATAAAAAGTATAAAGTTATTAATAGTTCTATTAAAAACTTCTTGGGAAGACTCTCTAATGGTATTTAAAACTTTTTTTGTTTCATGGCCAAAATAATTATCATTTTTTCTTTGAATTAGCTCAGTCTTTAAACCAGTCATAGTGTTATAAACATCTAAAATTGTTACATCATTTCCTTCTAATTTCTTAATTGTTTTATTGAAAACATTTAATATATGACTAGCATACAGAAGGTAACTATAAATAACTTTATTTTTAACATTATCATCTAACATTAATAAATTTTGAATAACCATTGGACAGTCAACATCCAAATCAACAAAGTAATTACAAATTGGTATCCAATTAAGCAAAATTGTATCAATCGCTGGTAAAAGTGACAGCCAACGAGTTCCTATGTGTCGTTTTATTTCATGAAACTCTCCTTCAGCAAGTGCTACAAATCTTTTTAATTCTTCTCTTCTGCATGCTGACACAGAAAAATGGCTATAGATTTTTAATATAATGTTCTCAATGTCATAATTTAAACAATTCATAGCATGTTTCACTGAATTGTGTACAATATGGGCATGACAATTTCCTTTTATTAAATCTGGAATAACCTCTAAAATGTTTGTATATAATGAATGATTATGTCCAAAATTTGCATTAGTATTGTCAGCGCTAAAACCAGATATTTGACTGAAAGGAAGTTCCAAAGACTCTAAGGAGTTTTTAATTGCTGAAAACATACCATTGGCAGATTCATCTGGATTTTCATAAAAAATCAATTAATTTTTGTTGTATTCCACTTTTAGGGGTAAAATATTGAACTACCAGAGGAAACAATTTAATATTTTTTTTATTGGAGGCATCAGTTTGCAGACAGTAAAATACATTGTCTTTATTTAACTGATCAATAACAGACTGCAAGGAATGTGGGCCAAGAACTTCGGTCACTAATGCCTCCATTTTTGTCCTAGCCAATCGTAAGTTAGTGGCTGTTTTGGAATCAACATAGATAATCTTATTTAATTTGATACTACAGTCCTGGCTATTGTATGATAAATTATGCTTGACAGTATGGTATGTCATCGCTAACTCAGCCGCTGCTAACTTGGTATCTTCATTAGAAGACAAGCCTGATGTAGAAGCAGAAGTTTTAGGAAAAAACTTTTGTAACAATCCACTAGATTTTCTCATTTCCATTTTTGCTTGGTGTTTTTTGCTGGTCAAGTGTTGTTTAACCTAAAAAAAACGGAAACGAAATATAGTAAAATAGTTACCTAAAATATCTTATTATTTAAGCAAAAATTGATAAGTGGAAATCAAGCAAGATGCAAACGAAAGTTCCGAACCTGCCCAACACCTGCGTGAGAAATTGTAAATGTTAAAGCACACATTTTGCATTTAGCATTATATTCGCACAGTGGATCACTCGTTAACCAGTCATATTGGCATTCCCATTCGTGCTTATATTTTTGCTTTACCTTCGATAGTTTGGCTTTCTTTCTTGGCGTTGTAGGAGTAGTGTCACTATCACTTTCCATCTTTTGTACACTAAGCTTATCACTACAGGGTTCACTCCACACAAAAAAAACGGTTAAATATTGATAACGAACTTAACGTAGTAGTAATTGTAACATACACGAATGACATGACACTGACAGTCTTGAATATTTGTCACTGACAGTGACAGTAGGCACACTGACAGTGACAGATTCGTTCAGAAACTTAGTGTGATTTGATTTGTTTTTAGCTGCAGCAGTGAGCGCGCAGTGAGCGCCCTCTGTCTGACAAAAAAAATTTTTGAGCGTCTGCTTCGATGCTGAAAACAGTATTTTTGTATACTTTTTTTTTGTAAAACAGTAAAAAGTATAATTTAGTGAAAAACAGTATAATACTGTTTAAACAGTATAGTTGGCAACCCTAGTTACAACACATATAATGATGAGCCTACACTTATTCCATTGAAAATTTGGCGGTAATTGATAACTTTGGATGATAGTCATAGTTTTGATTCATATAAACAAAAATACATGTGTGTTCAGTCAAAGTAAAATTTTGGCTCTGTTAACTTTAGCTGTAGGATTCTAGTATCTTAGTAGATAACGATTTAAAGCATGGAGCGGTAAACCTCAAAACAGGTGAAAGTAGTATTATCTTCATAACTAACCTCCAATGAGTTTGTATCTGAGCGACTCAGCCTGGGCGATGGCGCACAGACCACGGGTCGCGACCTTCTCAGCGTACAGCTCTACGGACTGCTCAGGGATGTTGAACCTCTTCTGAACGACAGATGTCAGCTCACGGATTCTGCGACCCTTCTCTCCGAGCACGCTCTGTGTCCTGGTAGCCATAATGATGATCTCCGAGCGAGTCGGAGTGACGCGCACCTCCACACCGGAGTAGCCATCCTCAGCAAGCTCCCTGGTCAAGAACTCATTGAGTTCCGCCTTGAAAACTCCGTCTCCGACGAACTGCAAATTCACCGAGAGGTTATGTTTTGGTCATGGCATTTTTACAAAATTTACCACCACACACTTCGTAAATATAAAAACCACGAGGGAAATTAACAGAATTAGTACATTAACGTTACAATGCTATAATACACAATAGAAAACACAATGTCCAAGTGCAGATGACAAGTACTGAAATATCCACTATCATCACAAGTTTCACAACTTTATCAAACCCATTATTTCATTATATAGGCTCCTCAGATATTGTTAAATATTTTGTGGCATGTATTTTAACTTATTTAACACTGAATTCAACGTACTTTTCGCTTTTTGGAAATGTTGTTCACCGCCATGATTGCAACGGGAGCGAAGGAAAAGGCCGGAAACAGATTATACAAACGTCAATGTCAATTTCGATTTCGTTCGGAAATTGTCTGTACTCATTGTCATTAAATGAATTATAAGAGTATAAGTTGAAATTAATTTGTATGTTACAGAAATTAAAAGAAAATCAAATTAGTCTACTTATAACTAAGAATATTAGTAGAAAAACAAACATGAAACTATAAGTATTTTTATTCACTCTTCTTACGCGAGCAAAATAATGTCTTTGTACGCGAATCCTTGTTTTCCGATTGTCGGGATTTCTGTAATGAGTTTTGCTTATCTCTTATGCAAACTACTTCAATATTAATTGCTTGCTATTTTTTTCAAGTTAAATTAAAAGGCTTTTTTATTTAACAATGACGTTTTTGTTAAATTTTATTCGAACTTCACAAAAGTCACATCATCAAACAGCGTGACAGTCCCATTTTTGACGAAATTTTATAATTTTCAACCGGCTTCTAAAAGGTCGAGTTCCCAAGTCTATATAACTTTTTTGTTTGTTACATCAGAACTTCGGACTGAATGAACCTATTACTTTTTATTCTTTTTTCATTTTACCTAAAAAATCCCTTATTTCGTTAAGTTTAGCTCAGTATTTTTTATTTGAAGTCGGTTGCATATATTTAATATTAAAACAAATTTGTTTATTGAGATCAATAGTTGGGGCAGATCTGCAAGAAAGGTTCTGCTTCCATCATTCTACATCTAATATATAAAATTCCCGTATCACGATGTTAGTTACCGTACTCCTCTGAAACGGCTTAACCGACTTTTACCAAATTTTATATGCGTATCCTGTAGGTCTGAGAATCGGCTAACATCTATATCTAGGCAAAACAATGTTTGCTGCGTCAGCTAGTATTGTATAATTCTGCATCCATCATTCTGCATCCATCATTCTGCATCCATCATCCTGCATCCATCATTCCACATTTATCACAATTTTTTTATCGTCCATCATCCACCGTCATAATAACAGACAAGATTTTATTGTCTTTTTATAAATAACATTATGAAGGTTTGTGCACCCATCGTTTGTACTACATGTTTTTCCGTTTTTCCCACAGTCCGTGATCAGAATTAAGTGTTTATGTTTTAGTATACGAAGGACTGATTCAATACTTTTATTGGACCCTCCACGACCAACGTCTGTTCTCCTATGGCGCCGGGTGGATGGTTTACTGTCGTCCCAGAATTAGGCGAGGAGGGCGTCGCTCTTTCCACGTCAGCCTGCACCCAACACTAGAAAGTGTACTGGTGGTGCTGCTCGGCGGAACACGGATGCAGCACGGACACAGATGACGTAGCACGGGGGTTTAGTTTGAGTTAATAAGAATCTGACACTACCCGGTCTCCTCTTACCAAAAAAAGCGGCGGATGCCCGAAACCATATTTGATTAAAGTTCCCAAGAATCCTTTTGCCGTTGGTCCTGTGTACGCCTTTAATAACGACCGGGTCTCTTTTCATGAAACTATCCTTCAAATGAAAAGAGATACAAATATAAATAGATTTCTTTTTTACCAAGTCTAAATGTCTAAAGACAAGGTATGCAGGTCGTTAGTGTTGCATATAATGGGTTTGGAAAAGGGTGCTGAAATAATGACACAGATTTATTCAATGCAATTTATTCATTACTCAAGATCTTTTCATTACATACAAACGCACCATATACTTAGCATAACAATAATTTATTTATGGACAATATTGCCCTAATGTTTAAATTATCCAAAGTAGACTTGTCATGCAAAATAATGAGTCCTGCACAACATAGACAAAATTACAAAGAACAGTCGAACATTTATAAATTTTAATCAGTGGTTAGTTGAAAAAGCATGTGCACATAGAATTACAATTTAGGGAATGTGAAACATTAACTAATGTTAATTATAACAATGTTGAACAAGTTAACGAATCTATTTCCTATCATAGATTATTTAAATGAGCGTCCTAGCGCGGGAAACCAATTTCGTATTTGTACCTACACCGATTCCATATTTTCTACTAAATAATAAATACAATTAACATTACAAAACACAGATTACACATAAATAAATCGGATATACATCCTATAACAAACTGCATCGTGTGAAGATGCTAAAATAACAGACAAGTTCTAAAACTTAACTATTTCCTATTAATTTCAAATGCTACTGGGTCTATCGAGCAGAAGTACGTTAGGCAAGCTGAAGCGGATCGCGGCGCGTGGTCAGTAGCACTTGAATTACATTTACTCTGAAATCATGACGAAACTGTAATCCTCTCAAAATACTTATTAAAATGCTGATCGCGTTCATCAAACTAAGCCTACTGCGAAACTACAATATTCTACAATTACTAAGTCTAGTTTATCGGTATTATATTACTATCGTACGCTCAACAATGTTATATTGTTAATTATAACGTAATGACGTCGTTACACTAGGCGATATCTTTGTTAGAGCGAAGGCGGTAGTAGGTTTCATACATTTTATATGCGTGGACTATCAAGTTTTGAAACAAACAGCCGTGTAATTCAAAGTAAATACTAGTTTCAAAATAGTTGACTGAACAATGTTTATTGCCAGTTGTAAAATTACGAACACATGTAACTAGATTATCTACGTATTTTGAAATAGAAGCGTCGGTAAAAATAAGATTATAATAAATTTGAATTAAATTAGCAACTTTTATAATTAGATACAATGCTTACAATTGATGTAGCTTACATTTAAATGGACAGTGATAATTATTATACAAGGTGTATCTTAACCTACTAAATAAAAACGTAATTTTTTTTTATTCTAATCCAACATTCACGACCTATATCTTTAATCTTATTAATAATGGACAGAATTGCGTGTAGCGTGTGTTTGATAAAAAAAAATGGGAGTCGCGTGATTTAGTTAAAAGAATTTATACTCTTGACAGTGCCAGGGATAGAAGTTAATATCTTTTTGATCACACTGAAACTGCAGTAACTAGGTTACATCTCTGTACAGGTGGTTCGAAAAGTGTTTTATATATTCTAGTTATAATTTTAATTGTATCTTAAAGCCACAGCGTTATGTTATAGAATTTTGACAAATAATATCTAAAACCAGAAAGCTATAGGATATAGGCAAGGACTTGCTAGTTTTGAAATAAAAGGACTAACAAAAGACAACTACAGAAAAAAGACATTCTAGGAGAAGCATAGACAACTAGTTGACTAGATTAATAAATAGGAGGTAGGATCTACGTGTAACTGGGTACGCTACGGCTACAGAGGGACGTGAGTTCAAGGGTTCAAGTCATTTGTACAATTATCTAATAACTACATGAATAATTCGACTATAGAATTTTTCTAGAAAACATTTTTATCTAAAACTAGAAGAATCCTCTTTACCGCGAAATTGTTAAACCGTTCATATTACAAGTACTATCGAGTGAAGGTACCGGTTTGTCAGGAGGAAGTAGTTCGATTGAAGCATAGTTATGAATGAATTATTAGTAGTCTTGTAGTATATAGTCACTGATCTGTCTCTCATATTTTACTGTTAATTTTAGTTTTGGCACAGAAATAGGAAAATGACGAAGAATAAACTTTCGTATGTCTAGGTGTGCATTTAAGCCTAAATCACAGAACGAAGGAGCGGTGCTGGCGTAGTGATGCAAAAATATAGTTTATAATTGCTTGTTTATTAAATACAATGTCACACGACGTATGCGTAAAAAACTATGCTTTTTGTAACGAACTGTGACGTCACTTAGCCGTAACACAACTATATGTAGCATTTATAATTACAAATATAGTCTAAACTCGTCCTAACGTTATATTGACATAGTTTAATTAGCGAAAATGTCTACAGTATTGGCACTTCCGCGCTGTTGTACCGCCGATCGACTACAGTAATGCTATATTGATAAAATGTAAGAAATGGAGTTGTTGCAGGATTGGTTACTACCAGCATGCTTTAATGTATGGCTAAGAAGCAGGATACAAACTCCAAAACTACTAACAGCAATACAAATGGAATAAGGTAAAATAAAAGAAACAAAATAATTCGCTATAACCATTTAATAAAAACCAAAAATAATTACAACAACGTCAATTATTTATCATAATAATCAAAATTAAGTACTTGTTTACCCACCACCATTAAAATAGCACAAGAGTAAAATATAGGAATGTTTCAATTAATTTCAAATAACTAGGAATGAAGGATAGAGCAAGCACGATTGATAATTTAAATACTTTCGAAATATATTCAATTAAGATAGCTAGATAGAAAGTGATTTATAAGTAAGAAAATATTGCACTTGCAAAGTCAATAAAAATAAATAATACAGATAAAATCTCGAAAAAACTAAAATGGACGTCATCAACAGGAGATCTTAGTTACATAAATAAAATCATAAACACACTATATTGCGTAAAGTTATTTATCTTTCCCTATGGCACTACATAAATAATTTATTGTAAATTAATTGCTTCACGTAATAAAAATCAACATTAGTATTGGCGGCCAAAGCCTGAAGGACTACGATACAGCAGAGAGTTTTATTAAGATTGAAGTGATTTTTCAGACAAGACAACCATATTCCTTCAACCTTTGGCGCTACACTGTATATTTACTACACTCTATGAACTACACTATTGCATTAAACAAAAATATCTATAGTTTAAGTAATTTATTTGCGTTGGCAACATTTATATGTTTTAAGTCGAGGCCCAAAAGCCAATAGTAATAGGCAGGTGGAACAATGACAATAAATCAATGCGACTTCATTTTGACTTAATATTACAATATATAAGTACTGCAAATAAGTAATTTATAAATACGATTACACTCAAAAAGTCTTCAAATAAAATAAATTGAAATTTCATAGATCTGTACAAAATAAATATGGAATGTTTTGAAGTCGTATGATTTAAATATATCTTTACATTTTAATACAATTAATTGTTGCTAAATAAATCATAATAAAATCATTGGAATGTCAATGTAACTTAAGACTAATTAAGTACTTACTTGCCACTTGCTAATTACCTTTTTCATCCAATACAGCATTAGTGTGACGAAAACGTTTTTACAACCCAACAAGATATCAATAATTTAAAGGTTTATCCAGTGTGGTGGTTTTAAACATAATTGGTGACCGACGTCTTGTATTGAAACAACCACAATGAACTTAGTATTAATAACACTGTTCTTCACTATCCAACGCATTTAATTACTTTGCTATATAAGTAGATCGCCGTTTAGAGAATATAATCTCAATATAAATTAATTTAGTACATGTTGAGCTTAGCCGGCTATATAAAAATTTCGAACTACCCGCGTTTAGACGATTTGTATTTAAAATAGTGAAGAACGGCGGTTTTATCGTAATAGCCTTATTCTATTACGTTCTATCGCCTAATCTGAGCTTAACATCGTTAACTAGCTGCGAACGGTAAAGCCTAAGACAGACTTGTAGCATCTGACGCTATCTGACGAAATTGACATTGCCTTAGTAACCTAGGTGATCAATTTGAGTCATGGGGCCGCGTCGTATGGTACAAGCATGTCGCTCTGGTAATTGAATTATTTTCATTAATATTATGAACTAGGATAGCGCACCGCTTAGTACCGCTGTTGGTACTCGTGGTGCCATCTGTTGAAGTCTATGTGGAATACAACCAGGGAGCCATTCTCGAGACCCGCTAACAGGAACCTGGAAACAGATAATTATAGGAAATTGTAGTTTTATAATGTTGAACACAGTCAAGTTATAAAAGTTAAATGTTGATAAAAACATTTCTAAAAACATGTTTTCAAATGTCACTCCATTAAAATTTTACCAAAACAAGTCCAGCCGCGTTTTCAGCCTGCTAGCTTATCGAGAGGTGCCTTAAAATGCAATTACAAAATTCGAACCGGAACGACAAACAAACAAACATACAAGAAAGTGAGTATATAAAAACGTGGGAATTTAGTAAATTAAATTCTAAGTAAAAAGTGTTGTTGTTAAGTATAAGAAGTCATACTTCTGGTCGTGTGAGAGCGCGAGGCTGCAGACGGGCGCGCCGGCGGGCGGGAAGGCGTACAGCGGCGCCAGCGTGAAGGCGCGCCACACCTCCACCACGCCCGCGTCGCCGCCGCACACCAGGTACTCGCCGCAGCGGGACAACACCAGGCACTGCGCAACACACCCAGTTACAAATATTCAATACTAGTTTGCCTTATCACCCGGGTAAAGTTAGTCGCAGCTACAATAAGTTACCAAAATTGGTCCAGCCTTTTGAGTGAAAACAGATAGCAAACAATATTTTTACTCTATAATTCATCCATATAAACTGTGATATTTAATTTCGACTGGTCCACAAATATTAGCTGTGGTAATCTGCAGTAGCAATCCGGTTTTGTATCCGGCAATAAGGCAAAAAACACTCCGATGATTTTGATGATAAAGTCTTCCCTAAAGAAAAGGTCCAATAACAACACAGTCGAGGTAAGGAAAGTGTACGAACCTGGAAGTTATCGTTATGCGTCTCGTGCCTGAGCCGGCGGCCATTGAGTGTGAATGCGGCGAGGTGTCCCTTAGCGTAGGCGACCACCACCACGCCCTCGCGCGACAGCGCCAGCTGCTGCGGCCCGCACACGCCCTCCGCCGCCGACAGCCCGCGCAGGACCTCGCCGAACGTCGTGTGGATCAGGACTGGGCCGTCTGCCACACGAACATACATGTTAGGGACATGTTGCTTGTAGGATTTTTTAAGAGGAATGGTTTGGATTAGCTTCAGGCATAATTGGATTTAATGTGAACAAATTGGAATCGTGAAGATGGAAAATAATACAGCACAAGCCTCTTCCCGTATAGGAAAGGTTTGAACATTAGTCACCACGCTAGCTCACTGCGGGTTGCCGATTTCAGATTCCAATATTTGGAATCCGTTTAATTTCCTCACTATGTTTTCCTTCACCGTTCGTCTTTGAAAAGCCACATTTTTACTGTGCTTGCGTAGAGATCGAAAGTGCACCTCGTGCATACCATGCATACAACCACAACTCAGAAAGTTATGCCAAGAGTAATCTCCACTGTTACAATTTCAACCGAACTGCCTCTGGATACTCACTGACTGATGATGAGATGACGAGCCCCAGTTCAGCGGAGACCAGCACACCGTTGATGGGCGCGTCGTGTCCCGTCAGCGTGACGCGCGGCGCGGGGGTCTCGCCCTCGCCCACGATGCCGCCGTGACGGGCTGACCTGCGGGGGAAATCATGTTGCAGTTACTTTTGGATGCAACATGCTACATTATTGAAGAGTAGTACCAAAGAAGTATTAGCAAACGGAACATGACTGTTTGGGATGGTAATACAAGAGCATCCGTTTTGAGGAAACTGTGAAGAAGCCAGAATTAAATTATAATGTTAACGTTTTTGCAGTTTTACATAATAATTTGTCCTTTTTAGAATTTCTACCAAGATGAAATCGGAGACGAAATACTTTAAGCGCTTTTTGAGAAATTGATTTAAATTCATTTATAAAAGGGGAAAAAGTATCGAATTGTTTTACTAGAATTTAGTTTCAGCTCCAATAGTATATTACATAGTATCACAAGGTTGTAGATTCTGCCTTACCAGTGCCACAGCAGCACAGTGCAGTCCTCTGACCCGGACGCTATGTAGCAGTCAGACGTGATGTTACACTCCGAGCGACACACGCACGTCACCACGCCGTAGTGACCGAATATTATTTGTACTATTTTTGCTATTGACAAGAAAAGATACATCATTAAAAATTAAAACGTACTTTTAACAGATTATCCAAAAAATGTTAAAGTTTTCGTTATTTCAGGATTAAATTGGCAATCAATTCTCATAGTTTCTCTGCCATCAGGCACTGATAGTCGAAATATGTATGAAAAGTGACTACCGTACATCAAAGTTAAAGTCAATAGAAAGGGATAGCTTAGCGATCGAATTAATTTTATAGCAGGTATATAACATAGCTTTTCATAAACTCAGTTATGTAATAAACAGAAAATAATATTGGAGTTGACTCAGTAAAGTAAATGACTGTTGTCAGTTTAATTGTAATAAATTGTCAATAAAATTCGTGACACATACCAGTCTCGGTAGAGAAGACTCTGAAGCTGTTGTCCCAGAAGCCTGCGGCGATGAGGAAGCGCGAGTCCACGGTGGTCACGAAGCAGTTGCTGCGCGCGCGCACGCGCTGGGAGAAGTTGTCGCCCAGCTGGCGCCGCGAGAGGGCCTGCGCGCCGCCCGCCGCTGTAAGGAAAGGTGTTCTTGTTGTATATCATACTATGATGTTATGTTTAACTTCCTTTCTTCTTTTTGTATGTACATTTTTGCATTTGTTTATATTTTTGCAAAGATGGTTGGGCTAGATCTCCTTCTCTTAATTTCATTTAACAAAAAATTCACAGAAAAGTTTCTTTTCATATCCAATGCTTATTTGTTTAAGAAATCCCATCCAGCAGACCTGAGAAAGGAGCAGCTAATTAGAAACAGCTTCTGCCACCGTAGCTTCACCAGGCATAATAGGACATCAGACAATCAGGCATTTGGAAGCAGAACATCTTGGGTGTTGGAGGGAATCGATGGTTGAGAGGAAGAAAACTGTCATGTATTTTTTTATCAATGTGTTGGTAATGTGGTATAGTTTGAAGGTAGTGTCTCACCCCAGACGGGGTCCATGAGCAGCGGGTGGTGCGGGTGGTGCGCGTGGTCGGGCGGGTGGCGCGGCGCGTGCGGCGCGTGCGGCGCGAGCGGCGCGTGCGCGCAGCCGCCGCCCGCCCAGCGGTGCGCCGCGAACGCGCGGGCCGCGCTCACCTGCGGGATACATACACATACTATACTATCACTTCGAGTATAACATACAAAGTATATGAGGAGACGAATTAAAATGGAATAAATCGAAAATTTTAAATTGTATTTTCTTTTAAATATTTATGTATTGGAGCAATATTAAAATACGTTCAGGTCGCGCGTTTCATATTAAAATCGAATGTAAAACGTGAATGTTTTTACTATTCATTGCTGATTATAATAACTCAAAAACTTATAAATAGTTCTTAACAAAGAAATTAGGTACAGAAAGTTGAGTAATTTGGAAATAGGAAGTTGACACCTTGGAACCGCGCACCTAGAGTCGTTATTGTAACGTTTTAAAAGAGCTTAGAAAATGGCCTATTTGAAATAAAAACTTTTTGACTTTGATTTGATTTAATGTCTTTGACATGAATTCAGATATTTTATAACCAGTTTAGACTATCCTTCTTCGTATCTTACCGTGACAACAGCCGGCATCGCCAATTGTGGGTACGTGTTAGCTGAGACGTGTACTACAGCGGCGTTCGAAGGCAGCTTCAGTCGGAGGCAGACGTCATCAGGCGCGGCCGCGAACATGAGCGGCGCCAGGTGCATGGTGGAGGCGCGCGGCGGGTGCGGCTCGCTCAGCAGCTGCGCCGGCGTCTGCCCGAAGCTGCGGATCTGGTCCTCGATGGCGGCGCGAGTCACAGGCTCCGTGATCTGGTCGAGCCGGACCCCGCCTTCGTATGTCAAGTAGTAGAATACGTTTGTCGCACGGACCGCTTCGGGACCTGGGGAAGAGTCATTTGCATTATGATGAGGGTCATTTTCATCATACATTGTAGTCTGTAAGAAGTTTTTAATAAAAAGTACAATAATATGGGGCATATTTGAACACTTCGGCAATTTGTTTGGTAAGACTTCTGATATATACATAGTATAGGATCCCTAACCTCTTTGCTTATAGCCAAATATGAGATCAATCCACTGATGCAGCTGGCAGCTGACAAACTCGGACTCCAGCGCCATGCGGTTGATGCGCACGAACTCCTCGGCGGAGGAGGCCCAGGGCGGCAGGATGACGTCACCGGAGGGGGACTCCGGGATGCCCAGCCGGTAGCCAGAGCTGTTCACCAGCATCTCCGGGAGGAAGAACAGCTCTGGTATTAGTTCCTGTTGAAGAATAAGATATATCATGAAATCGTCCTTTTTCGCCCACCATCAAATTGGCATCGTAAAGTTGGGCACCAATAGAGGGCCAAACGATACAACGAATCCATCTTGCTATAATAAATATATCTTACGTTATTTGAGAAACATTTCCAACTCTTAACTCTGATAATTAAGCTTAGGAGTAAGTAGATTAAGTAGGATATTAATTGTTGTTACAATTTGCTTGGTTATGTTATATGATACCTTAACATCAGAGGTGTCCCGCTGGCAGTTCTTCCACGACATAGCGATGGAAGAGAACAGCCTGTTGGGGTGGTCGAACTTGCCACCCTGTAGCGCGAGGAACATCGTCGTCATTGGCTCCTGAAAAAATAATAAAAATACATCATTTGTCTTCTTACATTTTCGTCTGGCAGCAAACTTGCACAGCTGTGGTGTCGCGGGTGATCATTTTACCATGTAAAGACACGTTAGTCGTTACAGTATTTTTTTCCAGTAATTTTGGTTTCATTATAACATACTAAAACGTTCCTCATTCAGACCGTGTCAAACGAAATCTATTTTCGCCAGTGATTACCATTTTTTATCTTGTCTCCGTGTCACTTAGTACCGCGCGCTTGCATCTGTCGCGGTATGTCGGCAAGTTGCGCACGATTGTTTTGACGCGTACACTTTTAGTACCGACGTCTTAATGCATCCACTAATTTACAGTGATCGGTAGCAAAACCCTGTTCTTTGAAGATGCCTTTAATGTTATTATAGTACCACTAGAGCATTGTTTAAAGACTTACAGACTGCAACTTGAAATAACAAGTCGGTGCATAGTAAATTTAATAGTCGAGATAAATGGAATCCATTAGAAGTTCGTGCGACGTACGGTAAAGGGGTCTTGTGTCTGTGAAGTCTTAGTAAACTTGTTACTTTATTGCTTTAGTCTTTTCGTACACAATAACTTGTGTATTTATAATTCTGCAGTTTATTTGTTGGTATACATTTTTAAATCGCTAAACATTCATGGTCTTTGTAAATATATCATTTGCACTAGTGTAGCCCTGTTAATAAAAAGAGGTATCTACTTATCCGATATGAATTAATTTCTTTGTTTATTCCACGTCATCACATCATTGAGGACGTAAAAAAAAATAACTAAGCAACAAAAGTTAGACTGCCAGCCAATTACTTATAAATAACAGAGTAATAAAGATCCTATGGACACTGTACACAGTACATATCTAATTAAAAGATACCTAATAGTTCTAGGGTTACATAAACATAATTAATTCTAGTCTATTAGCAGTTGTTGTGAAACAAGACGACTGCTAATGACATTGACCATTAACTTATTTAGTATTAATAAAACAATTTATTGGAGCACAATACTAAGATAAGAACACATTGACACGTGATGAAATACTAATTAATTATGTACTTACGATACGAATACAAATAAAGCACAACAATTAATTAAACAATGTTAATTTCTATACTGTATTAGGTGCTCTGTAATTAGGGCCACGAACAATACTTTAGTACCTGAGGCCTTGTTTAAAAGTCAATTATTGAGAATAAAGGTCAATTAAGTTTGACAAAACATGTATTACTAAATAGAGCTATGTATGTCACTAAGAACTGAGTAACTAAGTCATGAAATGTCTTAAGAAATCGTAGCAGAAAGGACTCTTTATTTTTTTTAAATAATATTTCCCATAAATTACTTCTTTAATAGAAAGGAAAAATAAACAAAATATATTTTCATCACCGTTTACCGGTTGGTGTGAAGTATTTTATTGCTTTACAATTAATGATTGATCGCTTTATTTCACAGAACTACAATTATTTGTACAATTAATTACTTTTGAAAAAAGTTTGAATGAATTTTGTAACTATTTTCCTCTGTAGGCATTTTTTGTAATAATTAAGTTTTTTTAAAATATAATTAGCGTCTTTATTTGAGATTGACATACAATAGTTGACGCGTAAGGCTACACTGTAGTAACTGTAACGAGGTCTAATGGACCATTAATAGTATTTACTAGATCATCACCAGGTACCGGCGGTCATTATAAAGTAGTAAGAGCGTAGTAAACAAAAGTCTAATTAATTATCCAGGAGTATGAATTGTTAGGTACAATTTCAAACCGATTTTGGAAAAAGCATGTTTCTCAAATCGAACATTTATTGATGCGTTTACTTTTCTTTACTGTTTGCTCGCGGATAACTTTGACCTTCCATTCGATTTTGATAATGGGAAATATTTGTCAATTGGTATATAAATAAATAAATAAATGCGGACAACATCACATACATTGTTCTGAACTCAAAGTAAGTTGCTAAAGCACTTGTGTTATGGAATTCAGATACAACGAAGGTACCACAAACACCCAGACCCGAGACAATGTAGAAAATGTTAATTTTTACATTGACCCGACCGGGGATCGAACCCGGGACCTCAGAGCTAGCGACACCTTGAAACCGGTGCGTACGCTACTCGACCACGGAGGTCGTCAATATGAAAATCATTTTGGCTCTATAATGATGAGTATTATTGTTGACTTCAGCCAATTCATTCATTCATTCACTAGCAACTACCTTGCATAGTTACAAAACTATATCATTTTTTTAACTTGACACAAGTCTATCATATTTTTTGAAATGGAACGTAAAACTCAATATTGCATTTCTAATATAGAATTTTTACAAAACAACAAGGCAACAGATCAACATTATTTTTATGTCCTGTCATTAGTATCGCTCGGGTGACATTTAATTTTGTCGCCAAATGTCGGGTGAAGCTGAAGTGTCAAAACTAATAATTCATTTCGTTGACCATAAATTATGAAACTCATGACTTGAGAGAACTTAATTAATATTTAAAGTTACTCGCTATAAAAGAACATTTTTATGCCTTTTGGGTTTTAAGCGCACTTAATTTAAGACGTTAATTAAAATTGACTTTAATGTTACATGTTGACGAATGTTATTACGAATTATTGAGCACAAAAAATAGTTCTTTTACAGTTTACTAATGATATTTTTTTTCTGGGTTCTAAGCCCAAATTTCAAAAATAAGATAAAATTACCAGAAGCTGAATATCAATATTGCACCATTCTCCAACTATAAAAGAGCTAAACAGAGTTAGATCAAGCAGTTGATTTAATAGACCGTAATAAAGTCAATTAAGATATCCATCGGTCCTTTTCTAAGAAGGAGATCGTTCGTGAACGTTCCTAGGGCAGTTAGTGTATTACTCACAATGCGGACAAGCCAATTGAGCACGAAGGCGGCGGTGGAGTAGTGCGTGCCGTAGTGGAAGGGCGGCGTGGACTCGTGCTCCCACGTGTTGTAGCGCTCCTCGAAGTAGGCGCGCCGGCTCGGGTTCAGCGCGCCGATGGGCTGCGGACACAACAGTTGTAAGTAGAGCACTTCTTAGAGGAGTTGTGCAAGAGAGATTTGGCTTTACGTCATGTAGAGAGCGTGTGTGTGTCGCTTTCACAAATACAGCAGATTTAGTTTAAGCACCAAATAATCAAATTAATAAGGTTTTTTAAAACTGTCCTATGCCAACTAAGGAATTTTGAAAACAACTGCACGATGAATTTTACAAAATTCATCCGGCTCTACGGCAACTGCCCTACAGTATCCATTTATCAGATATCTCTTTTCCCTGTTATATTAGACGAAGACCAGTCAAGTCATCGGTGTAGTTGGCACTAAAGAATATCTTTAAAAAAAATCTGATATTATATTCAATCCAGTTTAGATGTGTTACCTTTGAAAGATCTCTGTAGTTGGACGGCTGGCTCAGATCCAGCTCCTCGCTCTCGTAGTTCGTCAGGATCCACGGGAACACCGGGTACTGGTTCAAGTCATTGTACGTGCGTCCTGTCAACAATAAAAAACAATGATTCATCATCATCTCAGCCTATAGCTGTCCACTGCTGGACATAGGCCTCTCCATTCGTTCTTCAGCGCGACCGGTTCATTATTTATTTATTCATGCAATTAATCACACTTTACACAAATATTGAATTCAGATTAAAACCTAGATCATTATCACCAATTCCAATAAACAATTTAGCTAATTAGAGACATCGATACTGATGACCCCAAAGTGGGACAGGAAAGATAACAATTACCTTTAAAAAGTTATAAACTTTTAACTGACAAGTCAAGCGGGCCTTGAAGCTTCTTATCGAAAAAGCAGTTCGATCAAATTGACTGTGCAGGGTAACATGTGACGACACAGGTCATAACTTGTAAAAATGTCCGTAACTGTAACTTTCTACATTTTTTGTCACTAGGTCGAGTTTCCCCTTTAACAATGAGTTCAGTGTCCACACCATGGCGTCGACCTCACCACAGTTGCGCAACTGTTTGCCAATCATCCTTCGCTTCGGTGGCACCGCGACACTTCAATGATTAAGGTCGACCCTGTTCATACTCAGATTTGTTCAGTTGATGAAATTATTACAATTCAATTGTCTATGTTCATAGCTTCGTAACAGAAGCATTTAATTTACGTATCCGTTTTCACGTTCACGTAAATTGATTGTTAGAATTATATTTTACTATCGACATCATTATTCTACTCACAGTCGGCGCTATCAATTTCATTAGGAATAATATGAAAATGACTTCGTCTATATCCGGTGGTTGTTTGATATGATTAAGTTTATTCGGAAGACCGTTGTTTACGAAAATACTAGGAGCACAGAACGTGCGACAACATAAATTGTACCTATCAAAAACTGGATTAATACGTTTTAGAAAACGGCACGTTTAACTGAACAACGAGTGTTTGTCTAACTAGATTCTAGATCATCGTAAAGGTATTTTTATCACCGATTAACCTATTAGAATACAAAATATCCCTGTCTACTATAAACTAATTAGTAATTTACTTCGATATAAGGAAATAATCTGAAACAGTGCGTGATTGTTAAACGAAGGCAATCCGACTGATTTATTGTGAATATTAAGTAAACTGGAATCCACACAAAGATAATTATTATGGTATTTATATATATTTTAAGATACCGGAACAGAATAATGTTACTAGTATAAGTATATTATGCATGCTTTAAAGTAAATGAGGAGCATCATTTGTAAATACTTGAAAAATTAACATTCGTAATATTGTGTTTTTTATTTAAAATTAAGCGATTGGTAGGTATCCCACTGTTGTTCTTGTCTTTTAGCTGTCTGCTTGTCATTGGCTTTACAAGTAAAAAACATCACTGAACCAACACAACCGCAAACAATTAGACATGCAGTATTATAATAGATTAGTCACTTAAAATAAACTTGTTGTGTCGTATAGAAACTTTTGAAATGAATTTAAAAATTATATAACTTAGATAACAATAACGTTATAACGACAGAGCGGCTGGATACACATCGAGTGAAAGTACTTTTAAATAAAATTTACTAAATGGTGGCTTAAAGGAAAGTGAAGTCAAAGTCAGTGAATAAATAAAATACAATCATATTGTGATTAGAGGAGTTAGTGATAACGGTAAGTGTGAAGGGATAAATGAATGGGAAAATAGAAATTAAATGGGGTGATTGTGAAAAATATTTTAAATCTGCATAGTACCTAATCTATATCTATATCTATACTAATATATAAAGCTGAAGAGCTTGTTTGTTTGTTTGTTTGAACGCGCTAATCTCAGGAACTACTGGTCCAAATTAAAAAAAAATATTTTTGTGTTGAATAGACCATTCATTGAGGAAGGCTTTACGCTTTAAACCATCACGCTGCGACTAATAGGAGCTAAGATACAATGGAAAATGTGAAAAAAACCGGGCAGGTATACCTAAATCATATCTTATATCTTCTACCCACGGGTACGAAGTCGCGGGCAACAGCTAGTGAATAATAAACGTTATCAGGAAAAAAATAAAATATTTTTTTTTGACACTCAATGGTTTTACGTTTTTTATAAAGACAAAATCTACGACTACTCACTGACTATTATTCGTTATTTATGACAAGTCATTTGTGAGAACTTAATGGCGAAATATTAATTTAGTAGGTAACTTTAAAAACCACGTTGCTTTATATTTAGATACAGCACCTTCCTAATGCCGTTATTAATGAATGAGAAATTAATCAAAATAAAAAAACTAAATCTAGAAGGAAAGTCGCACGGAGGTCGAAAATAGGAAGCCAGAAACTTGAATAGAATATACGTATCTTATAAGAATCTTAAAACAGTTAAGTAAGAGGAATACTTGAATATATTTCGTAAAACATAAATTCGTCCGCGTCTAATCATTTTAAATTGAATTTTGTTTTACATTTTATGATACCCGCGGTATATGTTAGCATTTCTAATTTATGTTCACTTAAATTCGTTTCAGTTAGCGAGCATAAACGCTTCCATACCTCAAATTGGTAGACAAACAACGATACTCCTTGTGTTCATTTTAAATTGTTCATAGTTATTGTTGTATCAGTTATCCCGATAGTAGTGCATCGTGTTATCGTCGGCCTGTGACCCCAGCGTACAATTATCATTATATTCGTACCCATGTCCATTGCTATTGTTGTAGTCACGTGGTCTCACTTTCCCGTTTGCCAGACCAGCGGCCAGTCTGTCAAACGGCTGCCAACTTTCGTGACAATCGCATCTCTGAACAATGTAACAGTGTTTCTTGGGGGACTAAAGAGATTGTATTGAGACGTTGTGAAGTGAGAGTGTACCGCGGACTGTGGATTCATAATCGAATACTTTACGATGGCACAGTGACGTCGACGCCGCGGAGTATTGTCAACATGTTGCGGAATAAGGCTGTGGAGCTTCTCAAGAGGTTTGTATGACTCACTATATGCGATACAGTTATAGAATTATGTATGTGTTAGAGAAAATAAGATGTTAAGTGATGGAAAACTTGAGTGACGTCTTATATCGAATAGAGGTTTTGTTCAGTAACGGTAAAGATAAATAAGATTATGTATATTTTTTACTAAAAAGACCCCGAAAACATAAGGCTTGGTTAGAACATGGACAACTATTGATAACATACAGCCTAGATGAACAATGATTATTCTTTTTTATATTTTATTTCTTCTATCGATACTTGAGTATTTAAGCAAGTAAATTTTAACTTAGACATTTTCGTGGATAGAAATGAAAAGATTTATTTCCTTAAAAAATATTGGATAATGACTTCATGAGTCATTATCCAATAAATAAGTCATGTGTTAGTTATTGTTACAATAGTTACTACTTGACTACATTCTCAAAAATTATTCTATTGAAAATTAAATTAAATTGCTTACATGTTATTATGCCTTTAAATCTTATCATTTATCAATTAGCGCAAAATTGCAGGAGGCTAAACATTGCGACAAAATCCGCAGCCGCTGAGTAATTATTATAAACCGCCTGAGGTAACAAGCAAGACTAATTAGTTACCTAGGTGCATAACTTTAGCGTGAAATTGGGAGCCTTCATAGGAAATACCCAATATTTTACTTCTTTTAAATAAACAATAATGTTATTTTATGATAATCGTAGGGATAGTTTGTAGAATAGATGAATGACATAGATGAATTTATACATCTCGTTCATCACATCATTATGACGAGGAAAGAAGAAAGTCTTGGTTTCACTTGAAAAGTAATATTTTTTTCTAACCTAACCTAGCAAAAAAATGGCCAGAATTTGGGCGGCCAACAGTGGGACATTGTAGAGAAGTAAAAAACAGACTTCCTCAATAATAAATCCAATACCACAACAACATTGCTGAGAAAAATCTTCACCGTTCACTTTATGAAGTCCTAATAAACGGATGACATACATACAAAGCATTTTATATTTCTCAAGCCGAGCGTAACAAAAACAAGTTTTTATTTAGTACAAGTGATTGCATTGGTAAGACTGTGTAATGGGGTGTCCGAGATGATGCAAGCGCCGGAAGCTGCAGGATTACATCTCATGTCGTACGTAATGTTGATAGCATCCGTGTGATGACACTTGGTATCGAACTGAATGACCTAGTCAACACAATGATAGATGGCTAGTAGTAATAATTTGAACAGCTGAACTTATAAGATTGAGGTAGTTTCTACATTTCAATTAAATAAATAATCATCCCTCTATAAAGTGAGTGGGAAGAAATTTTCAGTCTGAAACACACTAATTTTATAAATGCGAAAGAATGTGAGTGTGTTTCCTACCTCTTGATGCCGAAACAAGTGGAACGATTACGATGAAATTTGGTAGGGAGCTAGCTGCTACCTCTGATTAACAGACAGGCTTATTATCCTACTTCGTTAAAGGAGGGAATAGTTTTTGCAGCTATAACCAACATCCAAGCGGGTGAAACCGCGAACAATAGCTAGTTACAAAATAATTTCAGACAGATACCGAGGTACCAGGGGAACATTTAAAATGTGACTACGGTCAGATTTAACAAGAAATTTTACAACAACATAAATAATGAAGCATAAATCCAGTTATTCTTCATAAGGTATTGTCTCGGTGTTAATATGTTATATTCCTCATATGTACTGTGAATTTGTTTCTTACATTTAGACTAATTTACACTGGCCGTCGATAACGTAGCTCTGTTTACAGTAATTATTACGAGCATTATATACGCTTGGATATGATAATAATATGTTCTACATAAAACAAGTTTCTTTAAAAAAAATGAACCTACAATTTTTACTATAATACAATACTAAACTTTTTACCTACAATATTTCTGCAAAACCTGGACCTAGTCGAACTCAAATGTTCTAAGCAATTTATTAATTCAAAAGTGAATTATTTTAGGGAAATTCGTAGGCATTGTAAAAGTCGTTTTTTATTCTAATTGTATATTTTCTTTTAATAAATAACGCCTCATATAAAGAAGAAAACTGTCATCAATCAATGTTTTTCACCAATTTAAGTAGCGGTTTTGTAGAACAATACATTCGTACAAAAAAAAAACTAATAAGTAATTTCGCGCACCAAACCGTAGGGATCGGCATATACTTATTTTTCACGACAACTATTACTATTTTATTAATGTATACCGAGACGCTACTGAGTCAACTAGGAACTCTTACCGGCAGACGACGCCGTGAATATTTTACGCAGTCTTTGTGAATATCAGCATGAGGAACAGGTAATTACTTATTATGGCATATCAATACGCTTGGTGACTACCAAGTACCACCAGGCGCCGCCGGCGACGACGACGATGCGTCCATGTTGCTATGATATCTTGGTACTATTTACAGTCTGTGTATGTTCCTCAATACCCACGAAGAATCTAGTTTAAATAAACCTACTTAGTAAATTACTTCATGGTAAAATAATTTCATTCGTAAGAGTCCTCTGGACTGAAATTGTAGGGTGTTTTTTAAGTATTATAAAAATCGGTCGTAACGCTTGTAACGATTGCTTGGTCTTTATTATTTTGATTACTTATTGTTATATTGTCAGCAAGAGACATCTGTGTCATATCTTGACTTGAACTATCTCCCTTTAATAGATAGCTGTATACACCTGGTAAATCGCGTATTTCTTAATAAACTAGTGAATTAAGCGTTACCATATCATTAACACGTAATGTAGATTTGGGGCAGTTATTTCTAGGTTATACAAATATTTATTCCATTAACAATCAAGGTAAGTCACGAAGTAACACTGGTTGGTTCTAGTAGTTTGTCATAAGCATTAATCTAATTGCAATCATAGTTTTTAAACGATGACTGCAATGATGACTCGAAAAATAATAATGTATTTGATTCTTAAAAATGAAATAAGCGAATTCTTTACAGAGGACTTATAAATGTGAATTTTGATAGAAAAATTTACATAGATAGTTAAGTTAGAGGTACTTTCGTAAGTACTCCGTATAGTTTCGTGGTTACGTAATCATGAACAACGAAATAAATTGAATGCTCGGAAGCAATTTGTATTGCTATCTAGAAAATGGAAAATAATGCCAAGATAACATTTTCGTTACCTATTCTATATACAGGGTGTATGAAATACTGTGTAAAGTCTTCATACTTATAAGTGAATAGTATTCGATATCGTCACGTAACAATATCGTGACGATCAGCTCGTAGTAATTGATGCGTTTGCGTTGCCATTGTCGGAATAAATGAGGAATTCCTGATCATCTGGCCGTGTCAAGCAAATTGGCTGGTCTTGCCAACATTAATTGTATGCTAATGACCATAACACTACTTGCGAATTTGTAATAACTATGTTCCCTGACTCATTGTATAACAGAAGTACATTATGTCACTCACGAATTATGATATTATGTAATTTTGCTTCTGTTATTATTTGTTTTATTTATATTTGAATGTGCAAGTGGGATTTCTTAGTTAGTAATAGACATATCTTTTATTCTAATGTTGTTAAATTGTTAATTAATAGTTTGACAATGACTTCCAAAATAGAAGTACCATTATTTAACTTAAACGTTAATATAATGCAGGTTTGAATAAAACTATAAATTTAGCTCTCCCTATCTTTCTCATCCACTTATGATCTCCCTATTCGCCAGATTATCATGGCTACCATCTTCAAAGTTTGCTGTGGACACGGATGTCATGATTATGAGAACATGAGGAAAATCATGGAACTCTTATCAAACTTTAGGAGTTTTCGCAAACTCAACATCGCATTTATACTCTCATAATGGCAATACTCTCTAAACTCCTACACCACATGATGGTCACATCTTATGATCGAGACCTGTTTACTACGACTACCCATTACCTACAAGTACGACTGCAGACCCCTGTGACTGCATGTGACCTATCAATTGGATTACGAGCCTCTTTGCGATGACACCTCATTTTCTAATAAACGCTTCACTCAAGTTATTGCGCAAGTATTGTTATTCGGACGGTCCATTTCAATCGCGATAAAGATTGGGTTGGTCGTTTTGAGTATAAGTTGTATGAATATGTGTGACAATTGTAGTATCCATATGATAGCAGGAAACCTACATTTCAGGACTTTGTCCCTATTTTTACACATTTTGAGAAAGCTATATTTTACCATATTTCAATCAACTTCTAAAATCTGCTTCAAGAAATTGGACAATAACCTAAAAGCTATTGCTTTTCGACCCACTTTGCCTACTGTAAATTCGAATCGCATAATTTGGTCATTGCCACCTTCTAAATTGTTCTACTGAACGCCTGAAAAGTTTGCATCACGGCGACACGCTTCTGACAGGTTGTTCCACTCAAATGGCGATCGCTTTGAGTTACGTGGGCGTATTGCGACAATATCTAGGCACAGTTATATCATATACTTTGTACTTTTAATTTAAGATACGCGCAATAGAAAAGTACGCAAAATGATACCGGTTTAGGTAATATTTGTGGCTGGGTTGTAAGTGAATGCTTGGGAAACTATGCCGATTAACGTAGTACCCATGTACACTTGCACATTTTGTGAAATTATGATTGTACGCACAATTATTTTCGCATTAAGCTAGGTTTTGAAACACGAATGCAAGTTTGTCATATTAATTTTATGATTCAATTTAGCCGCAATATATTTTTTCATGTTCGATAGACCCTGAAATATTGTTTCACGATTCTTTATGGGTTACAACAGAAACCATGATTACTTAGTGAAGATTAGTTTCCATCCGACGGATGTAGATAATTGATTAGGTTATTAAATACTTATCAGAAACTTTGTATGTTAATAATGGCTTAATTATTAGCAATTTTAGATTATTTTGATAAAGTTAGCCATTCCCCGCGGTTCAAGAACCTATACCTTCCTTGATCCATCACGACGCTCTCAATTTTGTGTGACAAACGAAAAGTTGGTTCCCAATTAATTTTAATTATTATTCAACAAAAATAAATATAAATTTGATTTCTAGAGCATTGATACTCTTCACCCATTTTCATAAAGAGTTTAAACCAACTTGTTGAATCTGCACAGACTACTTCATTAGCTGTCCTTGTCTTCCACAGATTACACAAAAGTTCAAACACACGATGGAAGGACAAACTTACGATCTGTGAGTAGATGGCATGCCAGCTCTGTTTCGCATGAATTGTGCTTGTCTTACTATATCGTCATAATTATTTGTATCTCTTTTTATTCACGGGATATCTTCATGGGAAGAAACTCATTCTCTTTTAATGAGTGCACGAGGACACAGGTACAACATGCAGACGCCTTGTTGAGAACTTTAATAGAAAATGTGATAGGGTTTTTCTGGTTCCCACGAATGCTGGCTATAAGCAGTGATCGAACCATTTAACATACAATTCCTCTCATCAACCTATCACGTCCTTACAAAAAACAATGAATAACGATCACTTTTAATTTCTTCAAGTCTACTTCCCATCTGCCTTCCAACCATCAAACAAAATCAAAACATTAGAATATAATACGGAAGCATTCTGATTAATGACAGTTCATTAACAACATTAGAACTAACACAATATTTGAACAACATTTCAAAAGAAGCCGCTTAAACTAGATTAGAATAATTTGCGAAAAACTCGTTTAAACAATGAGTTGATGATTCAAAGGATCAAGAGAGCTCTGTAATGCGTCGGTCACGTCTTGATGAGGACACTTTTTGTAACCAAAGAGGTTTAATGTCAAGGTCTCGCTCCAGTATTGTGAGTGATCCAAACACGAGATTAAGAACAATACGCGGCATTAATATGCGTATCTGTGCCAGTATGAGTGTGTGGCGGGCCGGTAACGACATCTAGTGAGCGTTGCTGGTATTAGTTTTGATATTAACTGTAATTTTGTCCTATTCTATCACTTTTGTAATAACAAAACAGTCGGTTCAGATTCGATACGTAAAGGACAAATATTGTGGTGAAGCATGGGAGAGGCCCAAGTCAAGCCGTGTCCAAGTGGACTTCGATAGGTTGAGTTGTTAACGATATCACAACTTTTGAAACAAATGAGAAGCATACACTTTTATCTTTACCATCCTCTTGACGCGTTTGAGAGAATTAAGCATATTTTATCTGACCTGTTATTCGGTCATGTTCTAAACTTGCCATGTCCATTAAACAGCATTATGTATTTACGTATAAATAAAGTTAACAATACAGCAACATATTGTGACTGACCTGCGATAGTGTTGAGGAACATGAGGTACTCGAAGTTGGAGATCTCGCGGCGCTGCCACTTCTGCGTCATGTTGGAGTTGCGCATGAGTTGCCGCGGAGACATCATCGACGCACGTCTGGAACAACATGTACATACATGTTAAACTACATATTACGGTTAAAATGTCGGGAAGAGTATATTCGTACAATATTTGGACATGGAAATTCAAAATATTGGAATCTGAATTTGCAAACCCACATTGAGCAAGCAGTCCTTCTCTATGGGTAAAAAAGGCTTTAACAACGAGACATTTAAAGGCGATTATTATTACTATATTGAAAATAAAATATGACGAAAAAGTTTTTATTTAATTAGGCCACTAACGCACTTTTAAAACCTTAAAGTAAGTCAATCATTAAATGAGATCGCTGACAAAAAACTGGTGGAATATAAAATATGTGTTCAAATGCTCTAAAAACATATCCGCCCTAAACATATCATCATAGTTTCTACTGTTTGAATACACGTGTAAGGGCGGGGTGATGATTATAGTAAACCCATCAAAGTGTACTTTGTCATGGTTAGCTGCGCACTGTGTTGTGAAACTGAAAAATATGTTAAATTATTTAAATTATATCCATCAACATACGAGTAATGGAGTCACCTACCCCTCGTTACTAAAAGAGTGATAATCGTAAAAAGTATATAACCATCTGTACCCAAAAATTAAAATTTTGATGCTTTATATTTATTCTATTGTTTTTGTTTTTAAGTACCTATTTTAAGAGTATTTAAATTAAACCAGTTTGTAAATATATTAGTTACAGTTTATAAAAAAAAAAACATGTAGTAAAACTAAATATATAAGTCAATTAATGGATACCTATAAAAAAGGAAAAAGAAATGTTGTTAATTCGTACTCAAAGCAAAGTTTGTCTCTGATAGCAGAAGACTTGGGTCCAACATTTGAACTCACTCATAAGTATTCAGACGAACATTGACAACGAAAGTCTTTAAGTCAGTCCTAGTCTTCACACTGTCAATTTTTTTTTGTTGACGAACATTTTTGTCATTTTCCATACGAGCCCTGGAGCTGCAGTTACATAGGTTAAATCGTTAGTACTTTATATCCATATTAGTCCTGGCAGGATAACTTAAATTGATTAATTAATGCTTAATGATTTGAAACAGGTTGAAGAGATTAAGATGTCAAGCCATCTTCTTTTTGTCTGTCAAGGATAAGTATTAATTACACGGTCGTCCAATCATTTTGTCCTAAATGTCATTTTTGATAGAGTAATTTAGTTCAGAGTGATGTAGAATTAATCTTCTTTAATCGGATCTTATTGATTTATTAACCGCAATTCTAAGACTGAGTAATCTTCTTCTTCTTCTAATATATAAAATTCCCGTGTCACGATGTTAGTTAACGTACTCCTCCGGCTTAACCGATTTTTATGAAATTTTGTATGCATATTCGGTAGGTCTGAGAATAGAACAACATTATTTATATTATATATTATTTTTCATACCCCCAAGTGATAAGAGTTGCTCACAAAAAAATAATAATTTTGGACGAAATCATTTGTTTGTATTCTTTTATAATGTGGCATTAAAAATACATACAACTAGAAAAAAAAATCGGCAAAACTACGTTTGCTGGGTCAGCTAGTATTCATCTAAAATTCTATCACCTCACTTAATTATTGTATGTTAGTAATTAGTTTCGATTCATTTAGCAATTGTTAGGTTTTATTTAAAACAAGCACAAAGTATCTATTTATATTTAAAACGGTCAATACACAAAAGGATACAGCGGTCGGTTATTTTAAAAACAAAATATATATAAAAAAAATACTAGGTACAGCATATTTGGTCAAGTTTAGAGTTTTATTTTTGGAATAACCTAAATTGTAAAGCGAGCTCTACTGAACAGGTTATTAAGATCAAAACAAATAAAATACATAATCATGTTTGCGATCTTAATTAGTTACCGATGATGCTCTGTTTTTTATTCTAGCTTCCAGAAAGGAGTGGATTAAAAACACGTTACGTTGCATCATATTATGCAAGACTTACTTTGTCAGGTTTTTCACAGTGAAGTTGTCTGATAGGTATACATAATGAGATGACTATCACAATAACTGCGTATTTCTTTTATTATATATGGACACCAATACTTAAATCTTGCATGTTTGTATCATACATGCCATGTACCTAAGAACAGCATTATGTTTGATAAACGTGTCATTCTATCAAATCTTGCTGAGGCTTGGTGTAGTTTGGTTGCATTGACGATGACGTGTGTAACAAAGAAACCATCCAATATACTAGCAATAAACTTCAAAATTGCGTCAGTGTAAATCATTCTGTCTTCTTGTCTTTAGACGGCAAATGACACTTAAAACGCGCTCTTTAGTTTTATGCTTTCCTCGCCACCAGAAACTGGAATGTAGAGACATTTTAAGACGTTAACATACATAATACCTACGTTATAAAGCAAATTACAAATCAGTAACAACGGCATCAAAGAATGAAACATAACGAAAAAAAGTGTACAATGTAGTGCAAAATGAATCTGAATGTATTCAATTACATTACATGCAACCAATTCAATTAAGACCATTTCGCACAACCATAGCAGTCACCTCGTTTTAAACAGGAAGCACTTACTATTGCTCTACTCCGACTTAACCGACTTTCATTAACGACAAGAGCATGTTTTCAATTGCAAATCGCGAATCGCAATTTTACTTTAGATCTTTCTAAAATCGGAATTGGAATCGGAACTTAATATCACACGCAAATGACGTGTAAAAGTCATTTTACGAAACTACAACTAGGAAGTCAGATAATTTTCTTATTTTTCGATATTTTTATTATATTTTGTAGAACATAATGTAATATTATTATTAAAGTCAAGTAACTAATAAATGTCGTAACAACAGTTGTAAAATTAAGTATCGGCAAATAAGATCTGGACGCAGTCGACCCAGTGCTCTTGACCTTGTAAACTTCCAAAATATAAAAACAACATTATTACAAGGAAGTACAGTTTATTGTGAACATATTATTATAGTTAGTGGCAGTAAAAGTTACGGGTCGCGTGAATACCTCGAGATATCGATAGTCAGTTGTTTCCGTATGAGATTTCGCGAGTCAGCGTGGCTGGCGCCCCAATCATATGAAAATGTCTGTCTGTTGTGTTTGTCTCACTCAATAAAAAACAGTTTTTAATGAATGGCTTGTTCAGATAAATATGTTAGAGACTATTTAAAGCAATTGTTATCACGGTTTTTAGTAATGGCATAAATTAGGTTTATTTTTTAAATTAGTAGCTTGGTTATTCAAGTTTTCATAGAATAGAACAACGGGAAATGTGCATAGGGAGAAAACTTTAAAATACGGACTATTTATATTCTGAAGAACTTTCGAAGTTACGAACTTTGAATTGGATTATCTCAGCAAATAAAACTTTTTTTTTAAGTTAGAATTTTATTGCATTATTTTTGCATGTTAAAACAATGATGTAAGTGTTATTGCATTAAGAAAGGCAGTGGTGTGTGACAGTGTCATGTCGGTGGCGGCGGGCGGCGGCGCGTGCGCAGCTTGTATCCACGATCGGTGTCAGGGTCGCCGCGCGGTTGTCGACCCGCGCCGCTCTGTCTGCGCCATACATGCGCACACGCAACTCGCGCAGTTCAGCACTTCTCTACTGAGTACTGACAATCTTAAGGATTATGCCCTTAATGTTTTATTTTACGATATAGTACATAAGGAGTTATAATTTATGTTTTTCTTTGCTAGAATAGCTAGAAGTATAAATAGCTTTTTGATGACTTCTATAACCATAATTGATAGATGCAAATCGAATGTGCGCTTACTTCAGTTAACATTTATTTAACTCTTGATATACACACAATTACCAGAGACAACAGATCTTTAAAGGCCAACAACAAAAGCATGTTTTCTGCTATAAATACTTTACAAAAATATAAATTATAAAGCATGTCCTGTCCGTGTGTGGGTGAATAAGTGATCTCTACACACCGGAAGCGGGGAAAGGTCACCGCACCTTATGTCGCAAATAAACAAACAATTATCGACTAGGAACTGTTTATTACACCGATATTATATGCATTATTCAATAAATGATTTTTGCAAAAAAGTAGTTTGTTATGTCAAATATGCAGTCTACGAGATAAGGCAAGAAGATCAAAAATAAAGGTGATCATTACACCATCCGCAAAAAATTAATGCTTATGAATTTTGAACTCAATTCTCTTTAATTCAGAACGAATGTAGAAAGATGAAATAAGACCTTAAGGCATTGGACGTGCACTGAATGACAAGGTTTTGACAGATCTTGACTTGACTGATCAAGCCTTGACTACTTCACTATCATGGGACTTTTCACCAAATCTTAAAATTGTTGCAGTTGTATACCTAAACGAGATGGCAAGTTACATGGCTCATGGCCTTAGAGTGACGTTTCTCTTCCGCTGCAGGTGCCTGCACGCCGAACTATCTTCTAGAGTAGATCTATGTAGTTAGATCGAGTGCAGGCTTTCACCGCAATACCTTCTACTGACTACCTCCAAGTACACAGTTAGTAAATGTAATTCATTTCACTACATACATGCGCAATAAAGTGATTTGTTAAAACAAGCTCGTTGCGTCGCTGAAACCCTATAATTTTATCAAAGCGTGAGTGAAGATAACTAGAATTTCAATTGTTTTTATTTATATTTTTGACGCCTATTAATTACCAATTGTGCATAATTTATTTTCCAAAAAAGAATTTACAATCAACGAGCATCTATTTAAGATATTCCTCGTGGCGAGGTAAACGTGCCTTGTGCCCACGCGCACCAAACAAAACAGCTGTTATTCAAGTCAAATATCGTGTCGGATTCGGAAGGCCGCAATAATTTAGCGACGAAACCTCTATGGATCCCAATTTATTGGTATTTTGCAAATTTTGATAATATCATCATTGTTTTCTTACAAAAATGGCGCTCTGATGGCGAGTGAGCTTATCAATGTAAAAGTTTACAATTGGAGTTCATATTAATCTTTATAAGGTATCCTAATGTTTATTACTTTTTTTGTAAGTGTGAATTATTGTAAACTTGAGTACCAAGGTGTTTACTATAAAAGAAAAATGTTGCCTTGTTGAGATATGCAAAATATAGCCCATATGTTGACATTATTCTTTTCTACTTAAGGTACAAATTAATTAAGTGTTATGTACCTTATTTGTGTAATAACATCGGGAAATAGTATTTTGATACAGAGATATAATAATTTAAATTTTTATTGATTGATTCATACATTAAATACATGTGAAACCTGTCTTTTAACCTTTTGTATCTTATTAATTCGTATAATTGGGTTGAGTTTCTATTGTAATACTAAAACTATTTAAAAACATGTTGTTGTTACTTCGCGTTGTCCACGATCTATTTACCGACTTAAATGAAAATAGGTTATCAGTTTCACCTGTATGTTTGTGATATTGTTGAAATAGTTGTTGACTATGTAAATCTACATAGGCATCAACGTGTGCTTAAATTCGTAATGGACTTTGTACCAAAAGTCGTATCGACATTTCTTTTTTTGGCGCTCATTCTAAATTAGCTTTTCATCAAAACCGGATGAGTAGTTAAAGATAAATAACAACATTTAGGGATAAACTTCGTTAGAAGTTCTTTGATTTATCAATGTAAATATTGGCCGACCGAATAATCTTTGTCGAAAATCACTCGATTTTGGTTAAATCGATTAAACAATACGGAAAGGGTGATGTGGTGGGTTCTAACAGCTTTATAAATAACACAGATAATAAAGCTCTTATATGTCAAGTAGGAAATAATAACACTTCCTATCGAAAACCGATCATTTATCTTAGGAGCGGAAGCTGGCGACTCGGCGTTAGATCAGGCGCGCAATGACGACACCACTCATGTTTAACAATCATAAATAGCTCTTGTTATGATGGACTTTTAAGTATAAAAATGACTATTAATAAGGTCGTAATTCTGATTTTTTATGCAAGCATTGTGTCGACTAAAATCAACGTTTTGTTGAAAGTTTATTGGTCCTTTATATTTATATGTACTGCGACAATAGTGTCAGTAATTTGTGAATGATGTGCAAGACAATTATTACAGTTATGTTAACGCAGCTACGATATTTAAAGACAAGACGATTAATTATACAGAAACATGGTCATAACTTAAGTCTGTCAACGTTTAAAACCAGTAATATCTAATAGGGTTTTACAGACAACCTACGCTATTTGTATTTGCCATAAACTTGCACGCGAGACACGCGATTTAATATGTATACTTTTATAATTTTAATGTATACTTAAAATACACCTTTTATTTTAAAATATATAGAATTTTATCTTCCTTATAAACTAATACCTGCATATGATATAAAAACATATTGTATTACAACAATTTTGTAATTATTTCCGCTTAATCGCCATTGTGCGCTTAGCCTAGTTCTAGGTAGAGACACACGCTAGAGACATGTCACACATGTCCGCACTACAGTGACATTGACGGCTGTACAGACAGACATAGCCCATACACTATTATTATCCCAGATTACCATATTAATAAGAAATAGCTGTTAGTGGTATAATTACACTACGGACGATCGATGATCGGGTCAAATAAATATTGTATTGGTTTTCCAAAACATTAAAAAAAATCTTAAGTTAATTGATAACATAGAACTTTTTCATGTAGGTTTTGAAGTTCTTCTTCACTGATGATATATGACATTTACTAAGCTAGAGCTATTTATTTATTGGTTTTATGAGGATTTCAACAGTGAATCGAAAAGAATTATGCAGGAACTTTTACCGAATAAATCACAAACACTAGAAAACAAAGCAAGTAGTAGTAATTCGGAAAACCTCAAGAACCTTAACAATGGAAAACTTAACATTTCACACGAATATAAACATAATAGTAAAATAATTACATATAAGCAAACAATTACTTTGGTTAATATCCGTTCCCACGGCTAATTGGACACGGCTCTGCTAATTGTACGGTGCAACCGTACATTGCGATTATTGCACTCTCATCAGAATTGTAATGTATTAATTTCCAGTCAATTTTATGTTATAATTCAGTTCACTTTCGGATCGCGTCATAGCAACACCTATCATTTATCATCCATTAGTTAAGAAGTGGACTCAATATACGTATCAAGTGAATAATCTATAGTTTCATTCAATATCAGTCATTATCTATCAATCATTATCTATCAATCAGTAAAAGACGTACGGAATACACTGTACATCTTTTTGGTCCTTCGAGCCGGATCTGCAATCAGTGACTATTTGGTGAAAATCAGTGACTATCAATAACATTATCAGTGACTATCAGTGACTATATTTGACTCTAAACTGTGCAGTGCTACTAGCAAGAAAGGAGCACTAACCAGGGAGTTGCAGTATATACAAGTAAGATCGTTTTAATTTATCGCTAAGTAAAAAAAAAAAAAAACTTACTTCATCATGGAAGATATTCACGCAAACCAGGCTGAAATTTTCGAGGCTATGACCAAGCTATCCGCCAACATCAAGAAGGATAGCTTTAGTCGTAAGGTTGGCGATTATTTTAAACGGCGTTTAGAAACTTTAGAATCTTATTGGGCTGAATTTCAATATAATCATGATCGTCTTTGTACGGAGGAAAGCAGGTCTCACCCGTATTTTTTGAACAACGAATATGAGCGGGCAGCAGAGTTGTACAGGTCTGTTAAAGCGTTAATCAATCAGCAGCAAGGATTGACAAAAGCAGGGCAATCTGTTGTCTCGGATCAGGAGGAGAAGCTTCAACAGCGAGAAGGTCAACCATCAGGTACGTCTTTAACAAGTATGCGAGATGAACAAGCATCAAGACGTTCGTCTCCAGAACGGTCATCAAGAGGATCATCTAGCAAGACGGATGATATGCTCAAAAAGCAATCTAGCAACATCAAAGCATTTCAGCGAACCGTAGCAAGTTTTAATTTGGACGAAATTTCCGAGAAATGGGAAATGGAAGATGCTCTGAAGACTCTACAATCAAGATGGTCTGTAATTGATACTTTGCACTGGGAATTGGACGGAGAATTGGAAGAAATGGATGAACAGTATGAACAAGCATACGCTAAGCAAGAAAAAATATATAACGACTTAAAAAAGGCCATAAATAGCAAGTTATGGTCTGTTGCCCATAAAGTACGTTCAACCCCAAAATTGGACATACCTATTTTTAACGGATCTTATCAGCAATGGACGTCTTTTAAGGACTTATTTACAGAAACAATCCACAATAACTATTCTCTGTCAAACGCTCAGAAAATGCAGCACCTCAAGAGCAAGTTGAGAGGCGAACCTGAAAAACTAATTCAGCATCTACCTATATCGTCTGACAATTATAACGTTAGTTGGGATATTCTAAATCATCGTTATAATAATCTCAAATTAATTTGTAGTTCTCATTTAGACACGTTATTAAACATCACGGCTGTGCAACATGCTACTATCAATCATATCAAGCGTCTGCATGACACCACAGTCGAGAGTTTGAATGCTATCAAGAACTTGGGAGTGGACATTAGTTCCTGGGACCCTTTACTTGTACATATTTTGTCTCCAAAATTAGATTCTGAGACTTATGACGACTACGCTGCATCTATAAAGGATCCTAGGGCCTTACCTAAACTACAAGATTTTTTATCATTTTTAGAAGGTAAATTCACTGCCATGGAGTCATCACGCAGGAAGCAAGAAAATCATTCAAACAAATTAAATAACGCAGGAAACTTCAAGCAATCATCGTTTGGGACAAAACATTCAAGAAAAAATTTTAATTTGCAACAATCATTTACTGCACATGGTGAAGTTATTTCGCAACCGACAAACAACAAAAATGCCAATTCGAAGAAATATTATATGTGCCCTATTTGCAAGACAAATGAACACGGCATTTATTATTGTCAACAATTTCTAGAAATGTCACCACAAATTAGACGCAAAACTTTGTCGAAATTAGATTTATGCCAAAACTGCCTTTATTGTCATTATGGTAATGCTTGCATTTCAAGTAAACGATGTCGTGAATGTAATGGAAATCACAACACATTAATACATGCAGCATTTACGCAATCAAGCCACACTTCCGTTGCAAGCACAGCAAAAGCGACCGAAAACACGACACACGCTACGAAAACCGAAACGCCGCAGCTAGCGCGTGGAAACTCGCACGTGTCATTGCAACAAAATATGCCAGACGTAGTTTTACCTACTGCAATGATCAAGGTCCAAACAGAGGATGGATCGTTCCAGATCTTGCGAGCACTTTTAGACCAAGGCTCACAAACGTCCCTCATAAGTGAAAACGCAGCTCAGCTTCTGGGCATACCACGGAAGAAATGCCCGGGTGTTATCTGGGGAGTAGGTGAAAAGGAAACCAACTGCAAGGGAGTCATGAGTATCAAGTGTGCGTCAATTAACAACAACTTTGAGTTTGAAGTCGATGTCTACATCATGAATAAATTAGTCAAGAACTTGCCGAATCGTACATTCCAAAGACCAACATGGTCGTACTTGGATAATATTACATTAGCAGATCCCGATTTTAACATCAGTCGTTCAGTTGACTTACTTCTTGGTAGCAGAGTATACTCAAAATTATTATTGGAAGGAGTTTGTAGAGAGACTGAGGATTCTGCATCAGCACAAAACACACGATTAGGCTGGATATTAAGCGGAGATATCATACAGTCGTTTCAATGTAACATCATTTTGCATAACCTAGACGAAATTCAACAATTCTGGGAAATAGAAGACATCACTGACCAAACTTCATTATCATCAGGAGATCAGCAGGCTATAGATTATTACCAGAAAACCACGATACGTCAAGAGGATGGTCGATATCAAGTAAGATTGCCTCTAAAGCCTAATTTTACAGACATGTTAGGATCTTCTAAACCAAAAGCTATAGCGCAGTTCAAATCGTTAGAGCGGAAGTTTAAGCAACATCCCAACATTCAAGAAGAGTATCAGAAATTTATGACTGAATATCAAGAATTAGGTCATATGAAACTCGCGAGCAACAGTTTAAAACCTGATTGTTTCTTAACCCATCATAGCGTACTGCGTCCCGACTCAACCACTACCAAATTTAGGGTTGTGTTCAATGCGTCTGCTAAAACATCAACAGGCAACAGCCTAAATGACGTCATGGAGGCTGGACCAAATTTACAGCAAGATCTCCAGTCCTTGATTATCAAATGGAGACAGTACAAATTTGCTTACACAGCAGATATCGAAAAAATGTTTCGCCAAATTTGGGTACATGAAGACGATCAGCGTTATCAGAAGATTGTTTGGCGAAACTCATTATCAGACCCAAATCATCATAACAACCCTATACAGGAGTATCAGTTAACTACTGTCACCTACGGCACCAAAGCTGCGCCTTTTCTGTCCTTGATGACATTAAAACAGCTAGCACAAGATGAAAGAGTCAACTATACAAACAGCTTAGCAACAGATGTCCTTGAGAACTCGTTTTATGTCGACGATCTTTTACATGGATCCCACTCACCTGAATCAGCAAAATTACTAACAAGAGACTTAATTAATCTTCTAAAATCGGGAGGTTTTAATCTCAGAAAATGGAAATCAAATGTCCCTGAGTTATTAAAACACATACAAACCGATAACAACACTCAAGATACTTTTAATTTTAAGCAATTAGAACAAACGAAGACACTAGGCCTCATCTGGGATCCCAAGGAAGATACTTTCCGGTTCGAATTAAAAATCGAGCTAACAAAAACTCCGGTGACAAAACGATCTTTATTATCAGATATCTCGAAATTATTTGACCCCTTGGGATGGCTATCACCTCTGTCCACAAGGCTAAAAATAATTTTTCAAAACGTATGGTTACGTAATATCAAGTGGGATGATCCCTTGCCCGAAGATATTCGGACCGAGTGGGTAAGCGTCAAAAACAACATTCATCGTGTAAATCAATTACAAGTGCCGCGCTGGATAGGCACAAGGGAACGCGACAGTATAGAATTACACGGGTTTTGCGATGCGTCACAGAAGGCGTACGCCTGCGTGATATACTGTCGAATCAAAGGGAATGAGCAGTCAACACCAGTACTACTAGTTGGAAAAACAAGACTTGTACCGACCAGCAAATCAGTTTCATTACCAAGATTGGAGTTATCAGGAGCTCTTTTACTTTCAAAACTGATGTTAAAAGTTCAGCAGTGTCTTTCAAATTACGACCTGAACATTTACGGCTGGGTTGACTCTATGGTTGTGTTAGGGTGGCTAAATGGTGACCCAACAAGGTGGAAATCATTTGTGGCCAATCGTGTACGCCAGATAACTACAATCATGCCTGTCGATTGCTGGCGCTACGTTAAATCATCAGAAAACCCAGCTGATTGTGCCAGTAGAGGCTTGAATGCGGGTCAACTTGAGGCTCACTCTCTGTGGTGGAAGGGTCCTTCATGGCTGTCTACTTATGATGCAGAGAAGGAATCGAAATTATTAACCTTCACAACAGATGAAGAAATCAAAAATAATAACAAATTACAAGTAAATGTAACTCAGCAAAATAACGACTGCAGCGTAATAAGTTACCTGGTATCAAAGTACAGTTCATTCACACGACTTATAAACGTTTATGCAATGATTTTACGATATTTTAAACGATTACGACTAAAGCAAAAGGCACAGAGCAGACATCTGACACTACAAGAAATAAGACACGCAAAATCAAAGCTAATTAAATACGTACAAGAAACAGACTTTTTAGAGGAAATACATAACTTACAGCAAGGCAAACCTATATCAAGCAAGAGTAAATTATTGAACCTAAATCCGTTTCTTGATCAAGACGGCATTCTTCGAGTCGGCGGAAGGCTCAAACACGCCAACATCGATCCTCAAATGAAACATCCAATTATTCTATCAAAAAATAGTCGTTTAACGGAACTTATCATCGACCAATCTCACATTCTTACGTATCATGGTGGACCTCAGCTAACATCAGCATTTATACGCCAAAAATATTGGATTGTCGGCGGAATCAGGGCCGTCAAATTCCAGTTGCGACGTTGCGTTAAATGCCGTCGTCATAACCCTAGCAATCAGCATCAAATTATGGGAGACTTACCACCAGAAAGGACGAACCCATCACGCCCCTTTCAAAATGTTGGTGTCGACTATACTGGTCATGTCTTTATCAAGGCCAACAAGGGTCGTGGGATAAAGACAACCAAGGGTTATGTTGCCGTATTTATCTGCATGGCAACTAAAGCAGTTCACTTGGAGTTAGTTTCGGATTTGACGGCATCGTCATTCATAGCGGCTCTTCGCAGAATGATAGCCCGGAGAGGACTCCCAAGCAATATATATAGTGATCAGGGAACTAACTTCATTGGAGCAAACAAGGTTTTACAGGAAGAGTATAAAGAAATTCTAAGCACATTCGATCAAGAGTTCCAGACAGAGATATTAACAATGGGAATTGAATGGCACTTTAACGCACCTTCATGGCCTTCTGCAGGCGGGCTATGGGAGGCAGCCGTTAAAAGCCTTAAATATCACTTAAAAAGAGTAGTTGGTGAACAAAAACTGACGTTTGAAGAATTTAGCACACTACTCTATCAGTTGGAGGCTTGTATGAATTCGAGACCATTATGTCCGTTAACCGAAGATTCAGCTGATCTGAACTATCTTACACCTGCTCATTTTCTATCAAGTGGACCGAATTTAACACTTTATGAAACGGAAACAGATTTACGAACGAGATGGAACCTATCACAAAGAATCTATCAAGATATATGGAAGCGCTGGCGTGGTGAATACCTGACGCAGTTAAACACTAGGAGTAAATGGAGACGCCCTCAAGAGAACATCAAAGTTGGTGACTTGGTGTTAATACATGACGCCAATCTACCACCAGGAAAGTGGGCAATGGGAAGGGTGACACAAGTGCACCCCGGCAGTGATGGATATGTCAGAGTAGTCACACTCAAAACAAAAAACGGATTTATGCAACGACCCATCGTCAAGCTTACCCCATTGCTAGAGTGCTCAAACGAAGAGGACAAACAAGTGTCTCCTTCAGACCAACAGGATACCACAACATCACCACAACTCAACCAAACCCGGAGGGGTAAAAGACTTAGTTACAGTTACACCACTCTAATGTCTTTACTACTGCTTGTATTATCTTTGGTATGCAACGTGCAAGGTGCATACAACATAACACAATTACAAGGCACTCAAGCAATTTATTTCGATAAAATTTCAGAGATGAATTTGATCCAAGATCAATGGAAAATAGTAGTCTATTACGATATGCAGCCGTATTGGCGCGGGTCAAATATATTCAACGTCTATATGAAACACCTTGAAAACCTGTGCACACAAACAGAAAGGAGATCCCATTGTGACGTTATCATGTTGCAGCTACGTCACAGATTCATGGAACTGGAGTACTACGACCGTATGTTGCTCAATCAGCACTTTGAAGCGCATACGCGCACGCGACGAGGTCTTATCAACGGGATCGGTTACGTTGCAAACAGTCTCTTCGGCGTGCTTGACGAACATTTTGCCGAACAATACCAAAGAGACATTACCTTAGTTAGGCAAAATCAGAAACATTTAGCGTCACTATGGCGAAATCAAACATCTATCATTGAAGCCGAAAACAATCTGCTTAAACGAGTGGAAAGTACGATGGAAAAACAACATAAAATATTTAATCAGCACTTGATAAATTTAGACCAAGCTGTCACCAAATTAAAAAATGAGGTGGAGAAAGTAGCAGTCACAGAAGATTTTATACTATCAACATTAATCGCGAACAACATCCTAAGCAGTTTAAAGAACATTCAAGATTCTTTGTTGGATACTATCACCAACGTTCAACATTTCAATGTTCATCTTATAACACCGGCTCAACTTCAAGATGAATTAAATATCATTTCTAATCAGCTGCCCAAAGAACTATCGTTACCTATCAATAGCATTGTAACAGATCTGTACAAAATATATCAAATTATGCAAGTAAGAGCTCGTATGACACGAGAGTATTTCATTTTTGAAATACAAATTCCTTTGGAAAACCGAGAGAGTTATGACATTTATCATATGATTCCGATTCAACATCAAGTAAAAGATGGTATGGTTAACGTAGTTCTAATATCAGAGTATATAGCTATCAACATCAGAAAGGATACATACTTACCTATTTCCGGATATGAGCTCCAAAAATGCATTCGATTAAATGCCAATACAAACCTTTGTCAGCTGCAGAAACCAATTTATCAACGAGATTCAGACCAAAATTTTTGCATCAGAAATCAAGAAGGAAATACCTGTACAACTGTCACTACGACATGCAAAACAACATGGACAGAGCTTAACGTAATAAACACATTCATAATCACATGTTGCGGCCATTGCACTCTAAGGATCATATGTGGGGATCAAGTTACTACTGAACAGGTGACCGGAGTAAATATAATCGCGCTAGGAAACAACTGTGTCATCAAGGGTGAGACCTTTATAATTACGTCACATAAACAACAAACGATCGACATGAAAGTTAAGCCCGATGTTATTGCCGTAGAAATCGCTCCCGTCAATAACATAATCAATTTATCACTACCCATCAACGAGTACAAGCAAGAAAGTTACCAAACCTCTTTACAAAATATCTCCAAACAAATAGAGCTGATGAAAGCAGCCTCAGAACAAGTGAATGTCGACGAGGGTGTATCATATCATGATGTCCACCATTACGTGGCTATTTACTTCGTGGGGGCGGCAGGGCTAGCCTTCGCTGCGTTTGCGTACGTACGCTCGCGCCGGCGCCGCACCGTCCAGCTAGCGCTCACACCCGCGCAACCTAGTGTACACTACCGTGCCAGTGCCAGTGATCTGAGTGCGCGTGGTATGCCAAATCAAAGTGATCAGTGCGCGAGTGAAGTTTTTCGTAGTGATCAGTGCGCGAGTGTAACAAACATTTCAAGTGCATGTGTAACTGACAAAGCTACTTCGCCTATTATTAGAAAATGTAGTTTTAAAACATCATCTAACAACTTAGCCATTTAAGTATCATTGCTTTATCACCTTGTATCATCAGATCATATTAACACCACCATCTCTCAGCATCAGTCCTCTCGCGCCCGGGAGTATGTACGGTGCAACCGTACATTGCGATTATTGCACTCTCATCAGAATTGTAATGTATTAATTTCCAGTCAATTTTATGTTATAATTCAGTTCACTTTCGGATCGCGTCATAGCAACACCTATCATTTATCATCCATTAGTTAAGAAGTGGACTCAATATACGTATCAAGTGAATAATCTATAGTTTCATTCAATATCAGTCATTATCTATCAATCATTATCTATCAATCAGTAAAAGACGTACGGAATACACTGTACACTAATTGTTATCGACTTTTCATAATTGTAATGTTTATAATCATTTGTTTGTTTTCTTTGGTTTAATTGTTACAAATTATTTTGTTTTAAATAGCATCATTACATTACAATTTCTTTGCTAGTTGTTTTAGGAAAATGTATTGAATATTTGAAGGATTTAAATAATACACAGATTTTCGGGTACCAGGGTATCATATGTTACAAAGATATCTGGATATGACTACACCACATAACGAAAATGAAACTGAACATGAAGGTTGACATTTCTCCTCATCTTTTACTGTTTTTAATTTTATTTGGAAAATGTATAACTGTTAATACATTAATCAGCATTATTTTACATTAAAACAATGAATTCTTAAGATAAATTGGAGGCTATTAAGAAATATGATTAATGAATTCATACATATAAGTCAGTTTAAATAATAAAACAACAATATAATGAGGTGTATCAGTAATTGTTATTAATTAATATGAAGTAATTGTTGAGATAGGAAACAAATATCCATTGTTTACTTAAAGCAGTAGACAATATTGTAATTTGTTCATTATGACTGATAACTAAGGTATGAAGTAGTTCAAATATAGCTAGTAAATCAATGTATTTATAAAACACGTACCTAATTATATAATTAGTTTATTGCAAACATAAAAAGTGTAATTTTTATGCCTTTTTTCAACGATTTCAACGCAATTTATGTAAGTAATTTACCCCTTTTCTCGCGGTCGGTTTCACAAAAATTCAAGACATCAGCAAAGACACTCAGTCTAAGAACAAACATTGGTGGATCCCGCAATCGCTTGTTCTACGCGTGAATCGAACCCGCAACACATCGGACATAGTGGTTTGGCGTGGTGACTTATACCACACGGCTATCGGTATATTTATCACTAACGCTTCGGTATTTAGCGAATAGATCGATTTACATAGGTAGGTGAAAGATATAATTCAGCATAAACAGCCAAGACTACAAATACACTTATGTAAATAACCATATCAATAATAAAACAACAAGTTATTTATCTCTAGATATCAGGCCTCATAAATAACACCTATAATTGCCCTACAGCCTCTAGAGCAACGCACTTTCATGTGTTATTCACAGCAAGTACAATAGTTTGTCACGACTCGTGGGGAAACGCTCAATGCCGGTACAAGTTAACTCGCTCAATCAGGATCAAATTATGAAAATTACCTCGTAAAAGCAGATAATCGTTATATTCCGGTAGGAAATTGTTCTATTTACAGATTTGTACGTGAATTGTTACGAGTATTGGTTTATTAAGTGTCATGTAGCAGTTACAATATGAATAATTGAGTTGTAGAAACAAAACGCCGACATATACATAGCTTAGCGACGGATCTAGAATAAATTTCTATCTGGGAAGAGTTGCCTAGTATTTGGATATTTGCAGGACGGTTACGTTATAAATTTTGATGTGTAAGAAAAAATGTAAGCAACAGAATAAAATAAACAAATTAATTAATTTGCAACAAAATGATCTTAGCTAATGCCAGAATAAAAATAGAAGGCCTGCATTCAGAAAAATAATTAAGTGACAATGTCTCCTACTACTAGGCTATCATACACCTTAGCAGTCATCAACATACTGCGAAGAGTAGGAAGCGAAGCAGCGAGGAAACAGCTGACTATTATTTACGAATTGTACACATAAACAACTCAATTCAAGAATTAATTATTTTATACGTTACAATTAATACCGTTGTAATATAAATACACTATCTCAGTAATGAGCGGAACTAGGAAACGTATGAAGTCTTGGTACTAATTAATTGTAGCATTTCATCCCATTTGCAGTTATTAGCCCATATTTATGGTCGGCACCAAGGCGAGCTATCGACCCGCCTGCCGGACCACATGAGTTCCTACTTTTACCATTAACGACTTTATTTGACGGGTCAGCAGATTCTGAGGGTGATATACTTTTAATTCCGGCGTATTTAATGGTTTTGCATAGTTTATGGTAATAAGTGAACATTTATATATCTTTATATTTTCTTTAATTTACTCATGTTTACGGACAAATCGTGTTAAATTTTAACATCTGGTATGTACGACGCAGTTGTTTTTGAGTTCTTTGAGTTAGCTCTATATTATTCTGACCAGCCTAGTTGTTTGTTCCAGATCTATGTAGATAATCTGTTTTTGAACACCAAATTGTGGTACAGGTCAAAAGTTCAGTGGGTACATTCGATACAGCGAGCAGTATACTATGTGTTCTACAATGTAGGTTATGTAACAACCTACCAATACGATTACGATGCTCTGTGAATACGATAATTGACTGAATCGCTAATTGTAGCTAAATAGGATGGAGTGGTTACCGCCGTTACGGGGTAATACGTGTACGTTTACGTCGACACGAACCAACTACGTTACAAGATCTAAGTAAGCAATACGGTAATAATGTGTAAACATTTGAAGTGTATTTTATGGGAAAATACACGAAAAAACTCAGTGATACATAAGGTTAGCATAATTTACAATTTTAATAAAGCCTTTTTAGTGTAAAAACCGCAAAATGCCAAATTATACGCCATGAAAGTTGTCAATAAAGTAAAATAGTTGTGAAAACATTTTTTAGAGTTCCGTACCCAAACGGTAAAAACGGAACCCTATTACTAAGTCCCCTGTCTGTCCGTCCGTCGCCAGGCTGTACACCATGAAATGAGAAAGTTCAACGTTTAAAATTATCACAGATGATGCAATATATTGTTGCTAAAACAACAAATACAAAAAATCAAGATCGCAATAACGCATAGTTGTTAAGGTCATAAACGTATTTTTCACCCAACCCATTTTATATTTTTTAGACTATTTGTCCGAAACCCTCGTGGTCACGAGTCCGACTCGTACTTGATCGGTTTTCGGTTGATCGTAATGTGAATTCTGGGTAAAACAAATCCACTACCATCACTTATCGACGAACTACTCGTATTTCCCTTACTCTATTTACTTTTCACTTGATAATAGACCCCACACACACTGTGTTTATCCAAATGATTGTGAAGCCGAAATAATTTCCCAAAAATTCTGAATTACTCAGTATCGATATTTATTTGCACAAACTGTCATATGTGATGTCTCATATTCAATGATTTATGACTAACATGTGTTAATAAAGTCGTAATTTATAAACGTTTAAATTAAATGACTGTTCAGTATTTTAATTGTAATTATTACATGTACAAACAATACCTTTGTTTGAACTGACGTTCTTTGAAAAAACCGGCCAAGTGCGAGTCGGACTCGCGCACCGAGGGTTCCGTACAAACCTGCAAGGTTTACAAAGTTCGTTCATTACGACAATCGAGTCATATAAATATATATGACTCGATTGTAAAACGTTGCTTCATGCCAAATTTCAAGATTCTAGGTCGACTGGAAGTACCCTTTAGGTTTTGATTCCCTTGCGAGTACTCGCGCGTTTCAAAATATGCAGCTTAAATTGCTGTTTCTTTTGATTGCGTTGACATAGAAGTTTGATTTTGTTACAGCTTAAAGGTATTATAGACCTGAGTATTTGGTATGAATTTCAATTTAATACCTCTACGCGTTTATGAGGAAATAGGTAGTAAGTTTAAAATTATTAAAAAAAAAATTATTATGTGATGTAACTAAAAATTTAAGGTTTTCGGAATTTTTCCTTTATGTGTGCTATAAAACGTTGCTTCGTGGCAAATTTCAAGATTCTAGGTCGACTGGAAGTACCCTTTAGGTTTTGATTCCCTTGCGAGTACTTGCGAGTTTCAAAATATGCAGCTTAAATTGCTGTTTCTTTTGATTGCGTTGACATAGAAGTTTGATTTTGTTACAGCTTAAAGGTATTACAGACCTGAGTATTTGGTATGAATTTCAATTTAATACCTCTACGCGTTTATGAGGAAATAGGTAGTAAGTTTAAAATTATTAAAAAAAAAAATATTATGTGATGTAACTAAAAATTTATGGTTTTTGTAATTTTTCCTTTATCTATGGTATAAGACGTTGCTTCGTACCAAATTTCAAGATTCTGAGTTCACGGGAAGCACCCTGTAGGTTTTGATTCCCTTGCAAGTGTCGAAAATTTGCGGCATAAACGGCTGTATCTTTTGATTGCGTTGCCTTAGAAGTTTGATTTTTTCACAGCTTCAAGGGACAGTAGATCTGAGTAATTGATATAAATTTCAGCTTCATACCTCCACGCGTTCCCGAGAAAAAGGGTCTTGACAGACGGACGGACGGACAGACGGACGGACAGACGGACAACAAAGTGATCCTATAAGGGTTCCGTTTTTTCCTTTTGAGGTACGGAACCCTAAAAATGTGTTCTTTATGTCATCATAATCTTGAGTATGTGCTGTAATGATTATTTAGGTTTTATAATAATTAAGGATCCTGCGCTAAAAAATGTTTTTTTTTTAATACGGAAACATTCACACTATTTAGTACAATAAAATTAGGATGCGTAGTCGCGTACAGTCAGCGACATAAATCAATCACTAATAATGTGAGCATAAACTTTGCTGAGTCATTATCTACCGCAGACCGCACGACGAGCTTTCAAACAATTGTATGTCTTTGTGTGTTACAAAAGATATGTTCATTGAAGCAATGCATAATGCAATAGTTCCAGTAAAAGATTTACAACTTTAGTAGTGGGAAAACCCTTACCATTTTGAGGAAATGATTAAGGGTAAAGTGTGTAGGACATTTGAAACATCAATAAGTTTAAACGTATTTGCTCATCGGTTAAGCTGTAAGGAGTAAGTTCGTACTTTATATTTTCCAATAAAAAATGCATTCTTTTGCATTATTGACCACCTTGATTGCTTTTTATAGTTATAGAAATCAGTATTTTTTCATTACTGGCTGCCTTATCTACTGCAAAGACTAACATTATATTTTTTAAATCCCTTGCAGAAAAAATCTAACTTCAAATCTCCTTGTTCATAACTCCGTCTTAATTCTAATTTTAAATAACCTTCGTTTGTTTATGAAAGTTGCTTCTCACGTCAGCATGCGACATTTTCAGCACCTACTTAGTGACAAGATCGAGTTAATTAATAGCAGTAATAATTAAATTGATGGCGGAGTTATTTCTGTTATTATAATAATATGAGAACGCCGCGTTCCAAGCGGTACAGTCGCGACAACTTCCGATATCCGCGTGCTGGAGTAATTTGTGTGCGTGATTGTACTAAACGCAGTACGATACACTGGACTACATAACATTGGTTAGTCTAATTTCGATATGACGTGGTACAATACTACTGAAAGTTGAAGATACCTTTTTCTATAAACGCTGCACTTTTTCGAATAGACAACATTAGTACATTGACAAAATATCAAAACAGACTTATTCGCGGAAAATACAAAGTCGCAAATCACAGATTACCAACTTTGTTCCGGAGAAAGTAGGTACTCTCCTAAGTAAAAGAGGCTATCAAAATAGACTATTTCTGACCATTGCAGAAAACCGAGTTGTCGTTAAAGTTAAGAAATAATAATGTTAGGTAACCGTAATCACATAACAAGTGGCGCGTGCGTCACATTCGCGGCGTCTCGCATATCAGCAAGCATCAACAGATGTAATTAACTAGCCATTAATAACTCAGCTGATTGTTGAATAGTGATATATTGCACTTACTACGCAGGTGCGATCTTAATTAAAGTAGGACTGTTGACATTGTGCAAGCGAGATACTCATAAAGGCTGTGTAGCGTTATCTTGCTTACACCGTGGCAACAGCTATCTCTTAAAAGATCATGATACAATCATCAGTAAATAATAACTCCTTTCTTTACCCATTGTATGACTTTGACATCATCAACAACAATTGCCAATTTGTTCGCAAAATGTCATGATTATGGCAAAATTTCAACGACTGATGGACAAAAAAACTTCACAAACAAAGCAATCATCTACATCATGGGAAAAAATATGCCATGAAAACCAAGAATAAATAACAGACGTATACAACATGAAGTTCCAACAACAAGAAATGTAATTTAAGTATTTTAGGGATTATTTATGAATTCAAATAGTCTAATATATTAAATTCTTGTGTCACGTGTATGGACAGCATCTATTTTTTTATATGCCATTTTTCTCTTTTTCCCTAGAACTCATTTATATGGCAATACAACGTTTGTTGGGACACCCAGTAATACTTATATTAAAAACGCGAAAGTTTGTAAGTGTGACTGGATGTTTGTTGCTCATTTACGCAAGAACTACTGAATGGTATTTATAACAATATTATGTTCCGTGGGATTTTTTTCGATTTGTAGTGGTCGGAAACTCTGGCAATAGATAATTAGAGTACTAAGAAGCACTATTAGAATGTCACCAAACTAGTCAGCACTGGCCGAGGCACTCTGAATATCTCACTCTCTACCGCTTCCCTATTGCTCGATTCATCAATCGAATTGTCCACCAAAAATAACTTGTACTATTCGTTTCGAATTCGGCTCACAAGAGCTCCACCAAAAAAGTTGAAACTATATTTCTTTATCATACTAGATGGACATTCAGAGATAGGAACTACGAAAAGAAAGTACATTGAATGTCTTGTAAAATTCCAGCAGACGATTAGCATAACAGTAGGGAGTGATAAGTATGGCAGCGAATGTCACTGATATCAGATTTGTGCATTGTTCGCGGCCCACATCGCAAACAATCGGCGCAGTCTCGAGTGATGTAGAAAGTGGCCTTGGATTGTTGGTCCTTTCATCGTGGCACTTTAAGTGGCTCAGGACTTGAGTGGAAACACTTGGGCTTACAATGTTGCTTTCTACTAGAAATATTAGCTATAATAATACGTGTGTAGGTTAAGTGTCTATGCGTGTAAACAGTGAAATAGATGATGAATATATGAAAATCAAGAGTTATTGCATATTTTGGGAGACTGAAGACTAGCTAAGGACAGATGCAGGGAGATTTATATAGCGTATATTATTTGTGATGCTCATATTTAGCCTGCAAACCTAACAGATAGATATTCGTGGTATTCTTTGTGTAGATAATCTTGTGGGGCACAGCAGGTCACCTAAATATACGAGAGTATTCCAGGTTGGGGTATTAAGTAGGTATGATTTTATGTAAAGAATAGTATGATGAAAATCACGGAGACATCGCGACCTAACAACCATCATCGAACATTCCGTGGAGAGCACAACAGGAAACTATTCCATTGCATCCAGTCATGATATGTTATAACATGTTTACCTGCACATTACACAACGTGTAATTACCGAGTCGTGTCGTACTTCCTGTGGACTGGACAACAATCATTTATGCTATGAACTGCTCATTTTCTTCGGCTTTTTGCAATTAAGGCTCAGATGTCAAGCAGATCAGTGATAACATAACATTTGTTAGGTTTTTCCTTGAGTGTATTAGACTGTGGTCGCAAGTTTTACGAGGAGTAAGATTCACAGGTTAATAGATAGGGTAGCAAAGATTTTTGAAAGTTCCTGGTCATAGAATCTAGGTATAATTGCTATCTGCCTGGCTTGTTACTATTGTTTTTTCGATTGAGTTAAAAACACAACTTCACAACACGCTTCTTTATACCGTGATAGTTTTTATTTTGTCCTTTATACAAGAACAGTGAATATTTTGTTATTACATAAATGTAGTCAGTGGTTGGTTTGTTCAGATGTTTCTGAACGAGTTCTGAGGAATAACATAATCGTGCGTTTATAGCGAATAGGCATGTTAACATGTGAATCATTGAATTAACAAACAAAGGCTGTGTGGAGAAAACTAGCTTGAAGTTACTAAAAACTGAAACCGTCAAGTCGCAAGGGAGCACAACTGCTCCCTTCCGAAATTTATTAGACAAAACAAAGGTAGTAAAGGTACTTACATACATACGTAAATATTTTTTTCTTGATACATCAAAATTCTTACAATTTTCGAATTTGTCTGACAACGATGGAATTCGAATTTAAAGTTTTCATAATTATTTTACATGTTCTACTCCCGTACTTTGTTGGGATCGGCTTCCAGTAATACCGGGTTCAATCGGCTACAACTTCGATTTTACATTTCGGTCTTTCCAGTACCAACTGAAGTTGCGACTTTATTTCAGTGTGTCACAAACTTTTACTTGAGAAAAGCGTTCAAGTGATCCTTTATGACAGTAATAGAGCTTATATATTGTTGCTATAGAAATGAGTGTGGCGGTAATGGGAATATCATTTAGACGTACGTACGTGTTAGCATCAGATTACAAACCGCATCGGTGCACCTGGACCGAGCCGCTTATGTGACGCGCGGAAACTATTCACAGATCTCCAGTTAATATTATACACGCAATATATGCTATATTCTAGAAATATACGATAAATACAGAATTAAATCTTGTCTAAACAGACCTCCCGTAATATCAATACCGCATTTATGGAATGAACAACCTCCTTCAAGAATCTACAGTCGGTTCTCATAATAAAATGTACAAAATTATTATCCGCTTGGAAAATTACTTAGAACATACAATCGTCCATACTATTGGTATATGTTCAGGCTAGAAATAAGGCACTACTTACACGACGCTATGAAAATATCTTATTAATTATAAATTTAGTTTTTGATTTATCCTGGTTTAGCTAGAGCTCAGTTTTCGACCGCTTTAGTGGTCTATTTCAAGCGAATATCGCTATAAGCACATAGGCAGAAGTATATAAGCCTGTGTAGTAGGGACTTTAAGGAATTGGGTATTGGAAACTTGCGTTGCATACCTTAACAAGGGCTTAAGTGGTAGTTATTTTGTATAATGATACATGTGTGGGTGTTTGACAAGTATATATGTATAGTTATACAAATTACCAACACACACACATCGACACATTGTAAATAACAGTAATTTAAATTAGATAGCGTATTAAAATATTCGACATTCATTAGGGATTATCTATTAGCCGTTATAACTTAGTACACTGAGTAACGGCGAACGTAATTATAATATGTTTTTTGCAGTACATTTCTGCAATATAAGAAGGACGTGTGATTTCCTCAATGAACTGGTTCGGAGACATCGTTCCAGGAAATAAATTTAGGTACCTACGTTAAGTATTAGATTGTAAACTAGGTGTTTATTAACAGACTGTTAGAGCATTTTTCTCAATTATGAAATGCCTGCTTCTGAACTGTTTAAAAGCGAGATTGAATGGTTGATAAATGATCAATCTTTCTTTTATTTATAAGTACATTAGCTTATTAGAGTAAGCCTCGCCGTGTCAACCGCGACTTAGGTATATGATATCAAAAAAGTGTATCAAGCCAGTGTTTTTTAGAAAAACATTTTGATTTTAATAAATCTCATATCACAATGGAATTTATAGATTGCAATTTATTCTCATGAACCACTTATAAACTTACATTGTGTTTGCTAAATTAAACACAGTTTATTAGTTCATTCAACTCTGACTATTTTACAATTTTAATTATCGTATCTATGTGCGAATTTTACTAATACCATAAAACATACGTCACGAAAATGATTCACCGGAACGAATAAATGTTAATTAAGTGCTTCTCGTTTTATTTAACCCCCGACGCAAAAAGAGGGTTGTTATAAGTGTGACGTGTCTCTCTGTTTGTCTGTGGCATCATAGCTCCCGGTTTGAGTGATTTCTATTGAGTTTTATAGTCAATAGAAATCACTCAAGCGTAGTTATTAAAGTCTCTAAAGACAAATAAGTTTAAAAAAACCGTAAATAATAGGGTTCGACGACGATTAGTAGCAATCTCACAAATAACGTTATCGTTAATTAATTTGTCTGTTTCAAGACGCACGTCGATGTTTTCTATACTTGTTAGCCTTTTTTGAGAGCCTGCTCTAGTATGTTCTAATTCTTAATAAACCAAGTACCAACTTATTGCATTCTCTGCAACAAAAAATCTATGACCAATTGTCAGTTATACGCGAGCACGCTTAGTAGTTTTTGTTTCCGATTACCTGCTATTTAGTCAGGCTAATATACGAGTATGTATGTAAACATTTGCCTTTTCGTCAACCTTGTTGATCGCACAATTTAGTACATACTAAACACATTACGAAATACTGTTTCCTCGAGGTCTAGACAAGGATTTTTTTATCTTAATTCGGTTGCAGGCTGCACTGAGCATGTTTAATTGAATCCTTAAGTTGTGTTTTGTTTATCATGTTTTTTTTTTACTACGATGGATCGAGCTTCGCAAAAACTAGTTTTTGTGCGAGACCTATTTGAATTAATTAGGTATTACTATCACGATTATTTAGATAAATATGTATATTTTTGTTTCGATGTTGTGCTTTAGTCAATAATTGGTTGGTAATTTCAATAATTATGAAATGTTATTTAGTTTGATGATACTAACGATAAAAATAAAAAATAAACAAATGTAATTTAATATTGATTAGACTTGTGCTGGCAGTCTTTGGTTAATGATTGATAATGACCTACACAGTAGCATATCAAAATGTTTTTCAGACGTCATGAAAGCGGATACATCATTTTTACAGTTCAAGCGGTATACAGATCTATTTTGATCCCGCACGCAAGATCCGCCGGCCATTGAAGGTATTTGAAACAAACACGAATAGAGGCATCGATATTTATAAACAATATTTTTCCTCATTTTCGAGACGAAAAAAAATATATTTCCGGAGCACCCACGGCACATGGCTGGAAGTTGTGTTCCGTCACTATCAGCGTTTGGCGCACACAGTAAAAGTTATGACAACAATAATGCGTTATAAAACACGCGGCGTCAACGAAAAGCCGCTTCAGTTGGCCCGAGAACACCGCAAGGTCAAGAGCATATGGACTATTTCGAAAACAGTCGATCGCCGGCCTGAATCGCGATGTGACATAGCCACTACTCACACAAATAATAAAAAAATATAACATAGACTCAATAAAAAAATATTTTGTATTTCTTAAATTATTCGAGGGTTCTTAATTTAAAATAACCCGCGTGTGTTTCGCACGTGTGCGCAGTTGTCCCGAGCTTCGCGCGGAAATAGTTTCCACGATCGCCGTGTGTCGGAAGAAAGGTTCAGTGAAAAACTTTGTTCCTGAAAAACTTTATATTGAGAATAATATTCTGAACAGTGTTTTATCAACAACGGTGTTGACGAGCATTTTCTGAGAAACGGAGTAAGTATTATCTAGAGATTTAATTTATATTTCAATTATTTCTGTGACGCTTTTTCCAATAATATAAATATAATTATTTATTAATTATAGATAAATAATTGATAGTTAATTGTGAGACGTGTGCAAATGAATGATTCCATGCACAGTAAGAATGTGCGGTGACCAAACAATTACCGGTACACAATAGTTTCCCGGGCATACTGTAAATAGTGCGCGCTCAAACTAAATAAAAGATTATGTAGTCTTCACAATACTGTGGACTGTATCTGTGAATACTGCGAACATTTATGTAGCCCTAGTACATTGTTGCTATACGAAAACAAAATTACGATGTTCGTAAATTAACTAGGGAACTTTCAAATTAATTAATTGTTAATGTACTGTGTTATTAATTTCCTATTATTTTTAGTAAGTATACGTTAGGCTATTCAATTGGTTTTTTTACAGACCTGGTTACAAAAAGTACTAAAAATTTTAAAATACTGGATAAATTGGAAAGACAATATCTCTAAAGATCGTGTATCTTTCGATAGTATAATATTAAATTATATGAAAGAGCCATAAAATGAAACTGTATTGGATCATTGTTGTGTCGATTGCTGTTGTATTGTTAACAGCTCCATAAAAAACAACATGATCGTTTTACAAAATATTTCAAACGAGTATAAAAACATGCAATACGTTTAACAGTTAAAAACAATTTTACAAATTATCAACTTATTTTGTTATTTGTTCAGAAGAATATGTATGTATTTAAAAATCTTTTTTCATAATAATAATTTCCAAATTTTATTTTTTAACAAAATGTCGATAATCTGTCTTTGCTTGTTACTGTTGCACACATTGTGATAATTGTTAATAAAGATGTAGGAACTATATTGTGGACGTGAAATATAATCACATACTTTATTGCAATTAAAACTGTTTTTGTTATATTTTTTCTATCAACGTCGTGGCCATGAAATAACTTCATCTAAACATAGGCAAGAAGTACTAGGCATCCATAACTCACTAGTATATGAAGTTTCCATAGAAAGGTTGAAAACTGAAAATCTGCATGAAACTTATACATGCGGCGGATAGCTGTGGACAAAGCAATTTAATTTGGAACGATTTATCACGCACAGTCACGGCTGCTTGATCAACTCTTGATAAACGCCGGATTTTAATTTATTATTATTTTTCAAATCATATTTAATAGTTTTCGTATAATCGTGTATGAGTTACGCTTGTTTCCGTGTTTAACCATCAAGTTTCCTCTCCGCTGGGTTCCGCAGATATCATTAAACTCTTACACTTTTGTAGCATTAGTACATAGTCGTAAAAACTTGTTCAAGTTACTTTTAGGTTCTTAATATAGCCACAAATCACAATTAGATGAAGTTAATGTACCGTCTATCTTGATGTGTGTTACATAACACGTAGAAGTAAAAAACCACGTATTAACTCTTTGTAAATTCAATCATGTAATTTTAAAGAATGAACACCAAAAAAGCTTCATGACATAAAAACTCTTGATTTATTATACCTACTTACCTATACACGAGGTATTTCTGTAATAAATTAAATAGTGGAAGAATGTAATTCTTTCATGTTAATCTGAGCTTGACGATCAGTCGGAAAATGCGAAAATAAAAATAAACTAATAATACCTATATTATAAAAATGGTTATACGAACACCATTTTTACAGTTTTCCATTTTCAGTTTTCTCAACAGTGATTTGACATCTTTTTTATGTTCTTTGGAACTGAAATCACCTTTAAAAATCTTCAGTCATATCACTCGTCGAACCGGAACGTCATTCATACAGTTATATTCTAATGCGATGTAACATTGTCTAGACCTTCAGTTGTTCTATGACATTTCAATTAAAATAACAATTTAAATGAGTGATAAAAATCGATAACATTTAAATAGGAATTAGGCCATCTTTGCATGCCTTACAATCTTGACAATATGTAAATGATTGGAAGTAGAACACACAACATAACAGACATACAACATATAGCTGTGTCTATTTATGTATTGAGCGAGTATTTGTTCTCAGCAACTGGCAAATGTCTAGATGTTTATTAATTTATTGAATTATATTTATCTAAATGTTACTAAATACGTCTGAGAAATTCTGGGACGTAGATAGAATAATGTTTACTGAAAACTGTTACGGCTACTATATATTGAAATACGACTAATACACGCTCACCCGCCGCCGCGTCAGCTCATGATTTAGGACTACGGTTTGGTTCAAAACTAGTCGAGCAATCCCGATAATTACGCGTAAGTAATGCGTAATTAAATTAAGATTTTATTAATACAATTCAATGATGGCGGATATTATAATATGAAATTATAGTTGTAAAATAACCCTGTAGAATATAGTACATATATAGTTTCTTAAATGCATGCTACATACTGAAAATATTTCATAAAAATACTTGTTTAGTTTATTTATTTACGTTCTTATTAAAATAGTGCAGGGTAAAGACTCTTGACAACAAATAAACAACATTATTTGTGTTTCAGGCGGTCAGTGGGCTATTGACTGATAAGTGATAACAACGATTGCCTAGCACTCATTTTTTTTTCATCTTTGATTAAAAAGTTTTCACAAATAGTTCGATAAATTCGTTTACATAAAAGCCTTTACTTTAAAAAGTATTCATAACAAAATTGTGATTTTTTACTATTCTAATGTTAAAGTAATAAATTTAGTGACGTTATAATAACAAACAATGCATTAATAGATCAAAACGAAAATAAATTAGATTATTTAAATGATAATAGAAATGTAAAGAAACAAAGGAAGAAATATATTAACATAGATTATAGGAGCGGATCGACTCGTGGTTACAATAAACTTACCAAGATTATCTATCAACTAGCTGTTGCCCGCGACTTTGTCCCCGTGGGTAGAAGATATAAGTTATGATTTATACCTGCCCTATTTTTTTCACATTTTCCTTTGCATCTTTGCTCCTATTAGTCGCAGCGTGATGGTTAATAGCCTAAAGTCTTCCTCGATGAATGGTCTATTCAACACAAAAATATTTTTTCAATTGGGACTAGTAGTTCCCGAGATTAGCGCGTTCAAACAAACAAACTCTTCAGCTTTATATATTAGTATAGAGCATAGATATAACAGAAATGAGGTATTACCATTATTCACTTAGGGAGGCTAAACTGCGCAAACCAGAATTACATATAAGCTCATAACAAAATATTTAAATGCACTTTAAGACGACTGTGAAATGACTAAGTCTAAATAGTACCAATTAACTGACATAGTCTAATTTAGTAATGAGGTTTATACCTCATTTACCATTACAATACTCGTACAATATCAGGCTCATTATTCAAACCTATTGACCGACATTAACCTTCCAAAACAAAACAAAAAAAGAAAAACATCAACCGTTATCGTCCGGCAAAACAGTTCCTGTATTTAAAACGGTACGAAAATACTAGACATATAGATCTAGAGTACCCGTTAACATTACGATTTAAAGCCAATTTAGACGATGCGAAAAGTACCGCAAAATAATGAGGAGCGCGGTTCTCGTATCAAAAAATTATAACAACGTCTAAATGAGCTTTTATACTATACTAGCTTTTTGCCCGCAGCTTCGCCCGCGTCGAGGTCAGTTATATCGCGTTTCCAAGAGAACTCTTCAAAAGTCCGGGATAAAAACTATTCTATGTTCTTTCTCAAGATCGACTCTATCTCTGTTCCAAATTTAAATAAAATCCGTTCAGTGGTTTAGACGTGAAAGCGTAACACACAGACAGACAGACAGACAGAGTTACTTTCGCATTTATAATATTAATAGGGATTGATTGTACTCGATGTTACGATGTACCTGGTACCTAAGTAAATGTAACTGTTGCTATGTTCGGCCTCATTACGTGATGATTGCGAACTATTGACCAGGGGATCAAGCAAAAACGAATGAGCGAGGGAGATGGCGCATTTACAGTGTAGAGCGGCATCTCTTTTCCTCAACTATCATCATGGAGGTAGGCCCCCAGTCCGGTAGGTCAGTTCAAAAGCCTACACACGAACTAATTGTAGTAATCAAAATAATGTTTACTGTTACCGCGTAACAATGGCGATTGTTCGTCACGAGCCGACCGCTTACATTTTATATACGATTATATTTTTATAAACATGTTATTTCGGCAACAATTTGTACTCTCTTATATGTCATTATCTAAACAAATGTGAGAAATTCGTTCAATAAGCAATTTGTAACTATAGTTTCGAGTCACTTACAACTCTTCAGAAATCAGTTTACCTACGCGAAAAATTGAAAACTTGAGCTTTAAGTCTTAATATAATCTCTAATTAATTACTCACCAAACAAAAGCATCTTAAATTCTTAGAATTGTCCTTATCTGAACAAAAATGACTTTTGTAGGAAAAATGTTTTTCCCTTTGTATATAGAATATGAATAATCTTGTATCTAAAACAAAGTAAATGGATGCACAGTTATCATAGAAAAATATTGAAATGTTATGCTGAAGTATTAATTAAGACATCATAACGGCACAATTATTGACAAAACAAAACCTACGTACGCAACATATCGGGGCGTGATGAAATAAAAACAAAAAACAGAGAAAATCATCATGCACGAAGTTATTGTTCAACCAATTTACGACTTGAAAGAAAAATATTTTGTTTTGAGTGGAGCAGATATGACATGTCCGCATGTCCCGCGGTGAGTCACGGTCTCACCGCATTCTAACGTTTTTCATTGTTATCAATATAATAATATTTAATAAACAAAACACTATTTAATCAGTTACCACTTGTTAGACACAGTTTTGAGTCACATTTTCTGAGACATTAAAGGTTTATAGTAATGCGCTAAAGTGGTTCTAGCGTGAAATTAACATGCAAGCTTGATCAAAGCTTCACACGTTTTTCTCTTTAAATACTGATACTTTTAAAACGGTATAGACTAATTGTAGGGTTACTTTAAGTTTCGATTCACTAGTTCAAGAGTTCTCGACCTGCTATCGACTTGCTTCTGCTGCTAGCATGTTAAACAGAAGGAAATTCTATATCTTAGAAGATTCAGAATTTTCGCAAGAGTTCAGTCTTCTCGGCTGTCTTAGGTGTCATCAATTTAGTTGGCTGTAGGTGGAATTTATTATTGAGAATCGACCATTTCAGTTTATATTGAAGTAATTTAATCATTTTCATGCCCGGCTTAAAATTTAAATTATTATTTATAAATGAAGTATCTTGCAAGCCCTACACTATGAGATAATCACGTAATCTAGTGATACGGTCCGCATGTGTTCACACGTGATGCTACTTTGTTGCAGTGTAAACTGAAATCAGAACGACATTCAAGCAAAATAATTAACAACTACTATATCCTAGAAGTTTAATTGTAAGAAATTATTTCTTATCTATCAAAATTTGATTCTGTAAGTAAACAACGAAGTATGAAAACAACCCGCAATCAACACATTTCGTAGGGCATCGGAAATGGCAAAACGCTTACTCAAAAGCGTAGCTTCAAAGCTGGGTTGTTGCTGGGTTGTTTGGCAAAGGTTTCAATCATTAGTGTTTAAAACACGTTTGATGTAATTTTATTGTACACTTGACAGCTTTGTTTCAAGAACCAAACTATTAAAACTCGTTGAGACTGGCAAACATCGTATCTATATCTGTAACAAGTCTGTCATCTGTATCTGTTATAAAATTATACGCATTTTCGTATTGTCGGCAAAAACAAATGCTAGAATATTAAGCAGTGATAAATTGCTAATTTATAAAGTCAAAGATGATATCTGCGCTGCCTACGTATAGCTACGTACGTCGCTTATAGTCGATCGTCATTTGTTTCACATCACAACATCACTCAGATAACATACATTATTTTCCTATCACACAGCACATGCTAACGATTGTCTCGAACAATGTCATATGATAAAGGTTTAAACAGTATTCTAGTTAATAATGTTGTAGTCATATCTAGATCTGATCATGCACGAACTAGAAGACCGATATGGAAAGTTTTGATAACAATAATTAGGTACAACAATTGTTTACAAGTTAAGTCGTCACTTGAATCAACTCTGAATCGTTTCTATAATACAAAGGTCGATTGAAAATATCTTGTAAACATTTATTAATAGTCAGTATCATTATTTCAATGTCGAATGCAAAGATCAATATCGTTTCGATGTCTGTCCTGTCTTAGGTTAAGTTCTTTACCTAACCATTGCGTCCAAAACGGTTGCACTTTAGCTGTCTAGATAATACAATGATGTATTTGTACATAAAGATCGGAGTTACGATACATAAAAATACATCTTCAGGAATGTTTACGTTTCATCTCGACACCGACGGGCTGTGATGATTCTATCACCGTCTAAGCTATGACCGATAAAAAGGCAAACATATGTCAGCGACGATCTCCCATCGATCGTCGAGTGATTGATACTTCAATTGTTTATAAATGACGCCTTACACCGGGCCGTTACATCGCTGCATCGGTACTAGATACAAGTACTTGTGACATAATCAACTTTATTACGATAGGAAGTATTGACATTCGCGTAGAGTCGCTCTCCCACTGCACTGTTATCTAAAAGAATACTATAATAAGATCACTTTCTGTGACAGCGTCAGTCATGTCTGTGTTTTGATAGTGGTTTCTTTGTGTTTCGTGGTCGAGGGCTAATTATAGCAGTGGAATATGATTGAGTAGACTCAGTGCGTGTTCAGCGAATTAATAATGGGGTGAGCATATTAAAGTTCATGTGTTTAAGTGCGCTGCCTTTATTTGCGTGAGACGGTGTGAATGCAAATTACTTTATCGTTTACGTGATTGTAAGGTTATTGAAGTGAACAACAAGCAGCATGTGTTGTACCGTCTTTTGGGTCATATTTAGTTCGGAATGTCATTTATTTAGAACAAAGATGTGATTTCCCTGTATGACGCGGTAGTTGGTATGGACGGCGGGCGACGCAGACGCACATTGCATTTGCAATTATGATAGGTACACATAATTCGGGAAATAATATTATTGCGTAGGATTTTTAACGAATTTCATTGTTTTATTTGATGATACAATTTTTTGGGGTTGCGTAAACTAGGAGCTGTTTAATCTTATTTGTTTTACTGATACACGGACGAATCTAATTATGTTTAAATCAGATACTGTATTCTTGTATTTTTCTCACAGTGCCTCACTTAGACATAATCGCTGCACGAAATCTAACATAATGCAGAAGCAAGAGGGGTTTTGATTACACATCACAGTTTACAAGTCATCTCATTTAACAGTGAATTAAAGGACATCAGTGTTTGTGAGGCATACTAGGAATAAGACATTTAAAAGTGTTTTGTTTTAAAATGTGAGAAAAACGAAGTGAATTAATGTTCTAATGCGCGCGGTTTACCTACTACTTTACGGTATGGACAGGTAAACTTCTTGGTTGGCGAAAAAGACCTATTTAAAGAATGTTTCGATTTATCTTGATTTAAGTCAAAACCTGCGTCAAAACTATAAAAATCATACAAACGGCCATCTTTATCGTTACCACAATATGTGCGTAAATAAAGGGTCATAAAGCCGCAGTATCTGCTTAAATATTACGCTGTTCTTGCAAACATAAATTATACCTAATGTATAAGATATACTGTATATATTTATTTTTATAAGAGTAACTTATAGAGTTTTTTTTGCCAATTATACAACATAGGTGTGACATTTTGGAACCGTGTACCTAGAGCCCATACTGTAACGTTTAAAAGTGCTTTAAATAAGTTTTAAAATCCGATTACTTAGAATTGCTTTCAAGTGTGAAGCTATATCTCTCCATTGTCATCTTTTAAATATTGAGTGTATTTTTTGCGACGATTTAAAATATCAATTTCTTATTACAATAATGTGGCCTACATTCTTCAATCTCTCTCTATTCTATTTTCATTTTATGTCATGAAATGTCGGAGGCAGCATAAGCATTCGACGTTGATTCAACCTTTATTCGGTCCTAACACTGAATTACATGAAATACTATTAATTAAGACAAAGTTAGGTCATATTAAGTATTGTAAAGTAAGAAGAATAAGTTTTCAGTGTTATTAAGGTGTGTGTTCGCTTCCAGAGGCGCTCGGTCGGCGCGCGCGGCGGCGGGTGCGGGCGCGGCTTGCTGGGGCGACCGGCGCGCGCGCAACATGTTCTCGAGCATCAAGGGCTTCTGGAAGGTGTGCCGCTATGGCGACCTCTACATGGTATGTTCTCCTAAAACTCTATCAATATCAGCCGGTTGATTGACGCATCGCTAAGGGTTGTCTGTCTTTTTCTAAATTCCTATTTGACAATAGAAATGCCATTAATTGGTTGTGTTATTATTTTCGTTCTTGAATAAGGTTTTTCAATATAATAAATAATAAACTTTTCATAAAATGTTAATCAATCTTGTCGACCATTAAATGGATGGTAAAAGACTATAAATATATAAATATATATATACGCACATAAAATTATATAATAATTGTTATTTTCTCGGAATATCACAGCGCTGCATACCGCGCGTATCTTCGCAACAGATCCCGCATAGCTGTCAATTAAACGTCTGTATATAACAATTATCATTTTTCCGTCAAATGTTTATCATGATACAGTTAACAGTTCCTTTAGGTAAGGTCTGTCCTTCTGCCCAGGGTCCTCTGGTATCGAAAGTATCAAGTCGCGATGTCGGCGCATCTCGATATCCTTTCAAATCATTCTAGTTTCATTTCAGTCCGTGTCAAGGGCAAGGTGAAGCCAATACATATATTTGAAAACAAAGAATTTAGCAATACAATAGCGATTCGATGTCGCAACGGCAGTCGTAAAAGGCAATTAAATAATTCAAACGCCCACCGACATTCGTAATTCCGCGCGATTTCACTTAACCGTTTGGTAATTTTTACGTTCGACGTTAAGTGACATTAACGTAATTGTGCATTTAGCGATTGTGGAATGCGAAAGGACGTGGAAACCCGAAACATGATAAGGAATTGAATTAAAGCAATTTAAAGTGGAAATGATGCAATGGAAACGAAAACCATTTACAAATTTCCCAAAATTCGTTAAGCGCCTTCTAACCAACAAACGAGGTATCGATTACAATTATCATAGGTACGTTATTAGTCATCAATAATAATGAATGAGTTTTCCCAGTGCGGTGATAACCACTAATGATACTGGTGGCAGGAGGTTGTTTAGTAGCGGCCACATGACACTGATAACCGTTGCATATTTGCACAGGCGATTTTTTATTGTGATCTTATTTGTACATTATTCAGGAAATATCAGTGTCAAGTAAGCTGACGAAATTTTACCATTTACTGACATCAAAATAAGGTTCATGATCATATCCATATACGACTATACAGTAAAAAATTATCACTATGATTTTGACCTACTTTACGAAATTTTAATTTTAATATTGTTACGGAAAACCGGTCAAAATTGCATTCAAAATTACTAGCGAGATGTGATGAGATAATCTCAGATCAATTTCGGATAGAAGTACCAGGGTAGCATAAACGAGAAATAGTTCGCGGTTACGAATAGAACATTAGATCGGCGACCTACGTGTGACGTAGCTACGGCATATCAATAGTGTAGCTCACGAGACTTGCACGATCCTTTATTTAGAAAAACTAGTTTAGAACAAGTTCTAGAAATAACCAAATCTTCATACCTAAACAATTTATTTCAAGTGATAAGACAAAATACTAACATTTATCTAATCTCTTTAATTTTATGACTTCCTGTATCATTAATTATAAGGATTGCAATTTGCCAAATTCGGTACAAATACCATTTTTTTATGTTTAAATAAAACCGGTGGGTTTTCTTCAATGTTCGAGAAAACTGGATCAGTGCAGGATTTTCGATAAACATGCAACATGTCATTTTGTTTCGTTTGTATCTCAAACAAACAACGTAATCTCCATTTCAGTACGATATGATAACTAAACATGTTTTTTCTTATTGTTATGCATTCTGACACGGATAAGAAGCATATATTAACGTGCAGTCTGGAACAAAAGTCTTTAAGCACTGTCACATTTGACACCAGACAAAATAACACATTAAAATGTAATAAGTGAGTATTGAGGCAAAGAAACAAAAGAAGCTGAAATACCTATTGAAAACTTGTTCAACACTATTATAGAGATAGCTGAATATTTCTGTCAGTTTTTTTAATCAGATTTTTATGCTGTCCGCAAGCAACTCTACTATATAGTTAACAAAGAGTTTTTATGCTGACGACATTTTTTTCTAGACATTTGTCATTAGTCGTCCATACAAGACCTTGATCCTTTAAAAGTTCAGACAAACCAGTTACACGTCGTATTCTTGTTACTTAATGATCTAATTGATTTGTACTCACTCGTGACATTCAAATATACAAGACGATCTTTAAATAAAATTAACTTTTATTTCGATTTGCGTTCAATTAACATACCTGCGTGTTTTAGCTGCCTAAAGTTTGTATTGCGCAATTCTGTACAATTTTGTAACTTTTTTCAAGTAATGCAGTTGCAAGCCTACATTAAGTTAAACCTGTATGTAACTTAAAAAACAGTATGCATATTGCTTCAATAGCAGTATCAAAAAGCGTTACATAAGAGTTCGGCATTGAGCTGCGCAGGCGCAGGCGGTCAGACGGCGACCGTTCAAGTTCAATACCGCGGCAACAACGGCCGCCGACAATGACACAGGAGCACCGAATTACACGATCATTATACACATAGTTAACTATAGGTAGTTAACTAACTGTAGATATAGTCATGTCGTTATACTCAAATACTTGTCTGTTGCTCTACTGAGCATAAAAAATGTTACATTAAAACTAATCTACTTCCATTTGCATGTTAAAGTGCACTCCAAAATTCGTTGCTTTAAGTAAGTAGTGAAATTTTTTAAATGGATGATAACAAGAAAGTTTAAATTTTAAGTCGGTAAAATGGTCAATTGTTTAAGAGATCTGATGAAAATTAATAAACTTGTTTTTCAGAACGCGTTTGTATATTTGTAGAAAAGAGAGATTTAAAATATGACCGGAGTCATTTAGTCACGAATGCAAATGGCAAATGGGGTTCATGTTTCAGATAATCTAGTTATAATGCAAAAAAGCATACGGTTGAATAGAGTAACTTCCTTTTTTTAGAAAAAAAAGTACAATACAGTAATCACCATTATTTTAAAACATTGGTCAACCAGTGTATATGAAATCAAGTCGCGACGAAGGTAAATATTAAACCGAGGTGATTAATCCTGTTCGTTACTGCTGTGACGGAAGAGGAAGGAAACTACACATTTCTGCAACAACACGCCGTGAGATAAATTCGTATCGAATTGCTGTTAATGTTTGCAAACGTAATAAATGTTGAGAAAATGTTTTGATTGCCACAAATGTCAAAGTTAAAATCACAGCGGAAGTGCTTTCGTACAGGCCACTTCCCATAGCAATATTTTATAAAGTCAGTTTTTCTTAAAATTAAAACCCGAATGGTCGGTATCTTTTATTTGTAATGAAAGTGGAGGCATAGTGCCTACAGAAGTATATTATTAAGAAATTGCAACAATGCACGAAAAGTTGACATTTTAGTAAAATTGATAACACAAAGCAAGTTACAAAAGATTCAAAATCTAATATTAAAACTATGATTACAATCGGCAACAATTATGACCGTTTTATTTTAATTATAGCTAAATTACAAAAAAAAATATTGTTCGCGTCATTGATATTTTGGCTCTCATTGATAATTAAATAATATGTACTATAGGTATACCTGTTTCAAATATTGCCAGATGTTTCTAAAACACCAGTTCATACCGGTGTTTTTGCTAATACATTATTCATGCGAAGCAAAATTGTATTAATTAATTCGCATGCTAAACTCTTTAGGTTAGGCATGAACAAAAAGTATTTGTAAGTCGCTGACCTGTCCGTAAATAATGAAAAAAAAGGATTTATTATCATTTTATTTATTTATTCAATAGCCACGCATGAAAACTAGATAAAAAATAAACGAATTATTTTTTCATTCGTAGTTTTCCCAAGCTAGGGTCTAAAGTTTTCAATTATAAATACCAATTTCAACATGAAGCGAATAAGCCTATCTGATATCAACAAACCGTTTTCAAAACGCTACCATAGACAGGCTACCTGTCAAAACTTTAGTATTATGACTTGAGAACTTACTGTCAACGTATTATTTACAAAAAGCTTTTTCTGAGCTGAAAATGCGAAGAAGAAAACTAAAGCTCTCATCGTTCAGTTTCAAATAACAATAGCTTTTAAAGAGTGATCGATAAAGCTCGCAATTAGTTCACGAGTACCAGGCGCACATAAGCTTCCAAGAAGTAGAGCTCGCAGTGAAGGCGACACACTCGGCACGGTCAAGGTTGCCTACATGCGGGCTACTACGCTACCTTCGTACGGAATATTGTTCGCTCACATCCTTCCTATGTTTAACTCGATGCACGAATGGTATTGGATTATAAGCAAGTACATTTCATTCACTTTTTGTGTAGCTATATTCTACTTAAAATCAAAATTAAATGAAATATTCTCTGCAGTTTTAAAATAAATACTGTATCATAGGGAAAGTACATATATTGCTCCATTTGTAAGCTAATCTAACTAACTTCTTACGTAACTTTCAATGCAACTTAACGAAATACAGGTCTTTAGAAAATTCAAGATAAGCCAACTAGAAGGAAATAGCGTTTCTAGAATAATCGTTTATACCGTGAAAATGTCACCCGTTTAAGCCGCAGGTAGAGCCGGCCTCCATGGCCTTACGTTCACTCCGATACCTAATGGGAGTGATATTGAACTGTAATTACTGGAAGAGACTACATATTACATATGTGTAGAGTGTAAAATAAGGACAGAATTTATTAAGTATCATTTACCTAAACCATGCGTCGTTTAAAGAACCTAAATCAGGAAATATGTTTTCAATTAATGAAACTGATGATGATGAACTTTCCTCAACACTTGATGCAAAGATGCGATTTGTTAAGCTCTTTAGTTCCTTATGTTAACTTAATTGCTGAATCGTTATAGGATACAATTACACAATCTCAATTAAGAAAGGGCGACTCTACTTTTTTTTCTTGTACCGCTTTTTTTATTCCTAAAACTTGTTTATGTAATTATTGGCATTTCCATATCGGCTCTATGCCATGATAGTTGATCGTAAATAATATAAATGTATCGGCGTCGCCCGCAGCGGGCAGTGCATACGCAGCCTATCGTACCAATAACAAGTGGAATGTACTCAGACATAGACAAGTATTTCGATTCCATCGGCGTTTCTCTTACTGTAAGTATACTCATTGGAAAAAAAAATATCCGGTGTATCACATTAGGGCCGTTTTTAATATCCTATCTGTCGATTTGAAACTATAAAAAATATTATGTGGAATATAAATCCTTCGATAGATAGAATACTAGAAACGGGTGTAATTCACAAGTTGTGCAATACGATTCATCTCATCCAGTAATAATGTGTAGACTTTAATTTTTTAATAACGGTAAGCTCTTGAAGAACTTGCTAGGTAGCGTTTTCTAATACATTGACAAGTACAAGATTTCGATTTCAGTATTTTTAATTACGTGAATATCACAAATATAAAACGATTGCGGTTGATTTATTTATTTCGCGTTATTCGCATCATAATTAGGGTCCGTCCACACACAGATAATGGTCGTTATCACAATCATAAGAACCATTCGCTTGTAATATTGTTCCGGTAGTTGACTGTCATTTATGGACCACTTACACGCATGTCAAGTCATTGTAATGTGCTTTGACGTTTTGCACGGAACAAAAACTCACCACCATTTTGTTGCGAAATATGTAAAACAAAAAAGAAAATTGTGTAATTTGAAGCATTAGGGTACGACGATTAACAACTGGGATTTTCAACTTCTAAGTAGCGGGTTCAAAGATCGAGTGAATGTCAACTTAACTGTCAGAGTAGGTTTGACTATTATCATTAGAGAATATGTTCGTAACGTAGTGATTAAATATATTAAAAGATTAAACATTTATGATTTGGTGTCTCAAACATCTTTACTCGTTATTAGTTCAAAATTGAATTTCCAACAACAGAAGCAAGAGTAAATAAAACAAATTAATTACGTAACAGCAGTAAAAGCAATCAAACATCATTAAAACAGACAACTACAGGTATAAAATCATTAACTAGATCACCTAATTGGTGGATGTAAAAACAAGACGTCAAACAATAGGAAATGTCTGGACTGTGATTGTATGTGTATGACGGGTGCAGAGATTGGTTGACAATTGTTAATTAATGAGTGTAATGGTTACGATGAGACAGCACATACGAGCTGCCGGGGCACGTGCCCGCTACGCTGGGGTAATTTTCCTTGCTTCGCACGTTTTCAGATAAGCATCGGTGTTGACAATTACAGACCGCGGCTCGTCACCGGCGTTTGGCAAAAACGCTACATCGAAAAACATCTCGTTTTTTCATAGACTTTAAATACAACTTCATTTTAATAATTGCAAATCTTATATTCTGTACTCAATATTTATGCTAATCAAAGCTCATTTTGAGGTTTGTTTACATGAAGTCTTTGGGTAACCATGTCCATTTAGCAACTTGACTTTGCTGTTATTGCATGCAGGAGCACGCATAATGCGCCATCATCGATGTCTCGATGCCAACAGCTATCCGCGGGATGCAAGCTTGTTACCCATTCGGGGTCAACAGACCTCGAGGCCTAATAATATTACAATGTACTATAATCAAACGCACGACGAACTTCACGTCGATGACCTTTCGAGGTCACTATCAGAAATTTCACAAAATTCATTAATTCTTATTGTCAATATGACGGCAACAAAAACAGATTATTACTGTTATTACACGGTTGTGAACACGCTAACTATGCGTTATGAGTGAGGTTTTAATTTGATACTATTACCATGTAACGATAAGTCTAACAGTGATAAGTGACATTGTTAAGTATAGCTGTTACTGCAACTGTGACTTGCAACTTGACTTGTTAATAAGCTGCCATACATATAAAGTGGACTTTGATTATAATTAAGAATCTAAAAAAAGCCGGTCTATTTCTGACATCAAGTCAACTGTGTTTGATTTTTATTTTACCAGGAGTTTATGATTTGCAGGTGCTGGCGGCCCTCGCCGCGCAGTCTATCAACATCTCGGTGGGCTTCTGCCAGGGGTTCTCAGCAGTGCTGCTGCCCCAGTACACACATGAACACCCCACGATATCTTTTGAACAGAGCTCATGGATCGGTAAGTGGTTTTTGTCGGTATTTTGAAGTTGAACTGATATTAGATTCACCAAGTGAATGTAGCTATGACGTGATATCGGTACGCGATATTTCTTGAAATATTTTGCAACCCAATCCATGTCAAAGAGCGATATTTTTATTTTCACACAAATATGCAATGACGTCCCAATCCTTGACGTCTAAATTTTTTGCTAAAACATTGTATACAAAAAGAAAGCGAAATCATAGGCCAAAGCCGCGCTGAATGGTACGTGCTAATAGCAATGTTTACGTTTTATTTCGGGATCGGCGGACGATGCCAAGGCACCCTGCAACACGTGAGTTCAGCTCAATGGCCACGCTAAAAATAATGCTTTGTCATAAGAACACGTTGCGATGAAAGTGATTTCATATATCCAATGCCTTTGTAGCACCCACAACGAATTGCGGGAAACATGTAACACAATCTAGCTGTATGCTCGTCTTAAAACAACCCTAAAGTGATAAATCCATGTAGACATTATGACTAAACAAAGGAATAATAAAAAATGTCTGGAATAATATCACAAATACAGAAGTCTTGATATTTACACGAATAAAGCAATAAAACAATACATATTGTTGACATCGTTGAATAAATATTTGCCGTCGACATCAACGTATGTGCAAACGAGATAGGCAGAGCACACAGTGGAACACATCATTTGTACTAGGAGATAAGTGACACGAGGAGGGTTACCGACCATAAGCCCGGGACCTTATTGCAGGGCACGCACACTGAGAGGGCACGGGAGTTATGATTATGATCCGTTTAAGGCGGAGGATGACGAGATAAGGGAAACTTGGTAAACCCCTAACTTAGGGGTTTTGAGATAGGATAGTTTATTTTAGTTTGTCAGCAAGGTTGACCAAAGATTATTAAAGTACAAAGTGTTTAAGGTTCGTTATTACAGGAAAGTATATGATATAACGAATTAAATCTTCGTTTTTGCCTGAAACAATATCTTTAACAGAATAATTATTCTTTTCAGCGAGTTTGGGAGTTATATCAAACCCCATCGGCGCCCTACTGGGCGGCATGATGGTGGACGCGGTTGGGAGACGACTCCTGCTGCAGTCCATAGTCCTACCCAACCTCGTGGGCTGGCTCGTCATTGCGTTCTCCGAAACTTACATCTTCCTTTGTATAGGAAGGTTTATTACTGGATTTACTATCGGTAAGTTATACAAAAGATAATCGCAACACCTGCAAAATGTTACCAGACACCAGGATGTATTTAGACTACTAAAAAGGAATCTTAGATGTATCGTTTTCGGACCAACAATCAGATTTATGGACGATGACTAATAAATTGAAAACCAAACAAACAATAGCCGTTACCGATGTTCACAGTTTGATAGCCGTATCTAATTTGTGAATCGTTTCGATTGCAGGTATGTCAACAGTTTCCTACATATACGTGGCGGAGATTACAACGCCGGAGAAGCGAGGCGTGCTGAGCGCGCTAGGACCTGGTCTAGTCTCTACTGGAATCTTCATCGTCTACTCACTGGGAGCCTTCATACACTGGAGGAAAGTAGCAGCGATCTGCGCAGGAGTGTCACTTTTAACACCGTTCCTAATGTACTTCGTTCCTGAGTCTCCTCTCTGGCTCGCCTCAAAAGGACAAATGAAAGAAGCTTACAACGCCATGTTTTGGCTTCGTCAAAACAACAGCACAGCCCAGCAGGAACTCATGGAGTTTACTAAGGACAGGAAAGCTGGAGAAACGATGACTTTCTCACAGAAGATGAGCCTTTTCAAGAGAAGAAGCGTTGTCAAGCCTTTTGCTCTGCTCATAATCTTCTTTATTTTCCAAGAAATGTCTGGAATTTACGTTATTCTGTATTATGCTGTCGACTTCTTCAAATCAGTGGGAACCAGTGTGAACGAATTCACAGCATCGATTATTGTGGGTGGAGTTCGAGTATTCATGGGTGCCGTGGGCGCCTGCCTCATCAACAGCTTTAGAAGAAAAACGTTAGCAGCCACGTCAGGGCTGTTACTGGGCATCGCTATGCTGGGCGCTGCGGTCTGTGACTCGTTAAATGGACCTCCGCTAGTGAAGCTGGCCTGCGTGTTACTGCACGTGTCCTTCAGTATGGTGGGCTTCCTGCAGCTGCCCTGGATCATGTCCGGGGAGCTGTACCCGCAGGACATCCGGGGAGTGATGTCGGGTGCGACCTCGTGCTGTGCATACGTGCTCATTTTCTTTAACATTAAGACTTACCCGCAGTTAGAGAACTTGGTGACTAGTAACGGTACGCTGTACCTGTTCGGAGGCTGTGCGCTCTTAGGAGCGGCCTATTGTTACTTTTTCCTTCCAGAGACAAAAGGGAAAACTTTGACTGAAATAATGAAGCAGTTCGACGAGGAAAAGAAGGAGTTCGACCCGGAGGTGGGCTACACGAAGGAGAAGGCGAGCAGCAGCGACGGCAAGCCGGTGCAGCGGCGGCACAGCGCCGGCGCCGCCGTGTCGCTCGACAAGAACTAGACCACTACTTGTAGTTATTAAACACTTAGCTACCAATGAATTGTATAGTTAACTATTTTTAATATTATTTTTATTGTTTGTGAAGTTTTGTGATCAGTATTAATTAGGATGATTTTTTAACGTTTCGATGATGTTACATTCCATTAGTGTTAGGATATTGTAAAGGTGACGACTAAGTATAAAGGTTTGCCTAGTTTTATGTACAAATTGGTGTAACGCAACAAGGCACTGATGTGATTTATAAACTACAATTTTTATACATTGCAAGTAGATCGATAAATTTATAAGGTTTGTTATAACTGCAATAAGCATTACTATTTATTCCTCATAGATAGCTGTATCAAATAATATTTAAAGTGTGAAGTATACAGGGTGCATGAATTTAATAAGTATAATAAACAGATGGGTGACCTTAAATATGAAAGATAAACGCTGTGATGGACGAGTGAATAAAGGAGTGAGATATTTACAATGTTTGTTTCATTTCAATAGCGGTGTTGACCCAGTACAAGATAAGATTATACGATATCATGAGGTCAACGATCAATTAATAGCTCTTAAAACAACTGAGAAAGTATTGCAGAACCAACTCCTTAGGTACCTACCTCTTTATTAACAATTAACTTTATTATTGCAATATTTATCGAGTGCAAATTGATATTTATCCAATTATTTTATTGGATTACCTATTTATTAATATGGGAGTGCAGATTTTATACGAAATACAATGTACTTACATCAGTAATTGTCAAAAAAATATGATTGGGTATAAGAAAACAATGTGAATATTCACATTAGTGACAAAATATATGTATATTTTTCACTCTAGGATAAATATATGTATTTGATATTACGTTAGGTAAAAGCTCTTTACGTTCAGTAAATATTCAAAAATCATTTCACAACAGCTGAAACTTATTCGCAACGCCATCTATTCGTAGCAATCGTAAACAATCATAGACGTTCCGCGTCGAAGCCTTATAGATCACTTAGGGTTTACCTAGATGGCAGCACATTTATAAACAGTATTGGTAAATGAAAAGGTAAAAAATACTTTTAAGGTAGTGTTGTGATGTAATAAGATCAACCTGTAATACTGCTCCTCTCACAACTGGGTAAAACCTTCCTCCCATACAAGCATTGCAGGGTTATGACTCCAATATTTAGTACGAGGTTTTAGGAAATTCTTCATCAAGTATTTTTTGTATAAATTATGTTAATGACTTACCTAGACTGCGGTATCCCGTACTTGATGCCGACGCCGACTCGCGGCAGAGCCTTGATCACCTTCTTCACCGTAGCTTGGTCAGGGAACGCGAAAAATATTGATGCTGAAACATAGTAAGAAACAACTTATATATTAATTGTATAAGTACTAGTATTGCGAACATATACATGTTCGCTAGGAGAAAGGGTTTTCAGTAGTACCATATAAATGAGTTTTCTATAAGGGCTGGTTTGAAAACGTACTCTCCTTTTTGGAAATTATATATGACATTCTTTTTTTAATGAATTTCTATTAATGATTAAGGAGTAATCATAGTTTTGTCTAAACGAAAACATTATATTTCAGTATCTATGTCAACTATCGATGAAACTTATTTGTTAGGTACAAATAAACGTAACAAATATTTACTCTCTAACGTGAGTATTTGCTATTGTAAAAACGCCAGGAGTTTTACCTAGTTCAGAAATTGTTTTTTTTTTTTTCAGGAACCAGGTCATCAGCAAAATTATAACGATAAATAATTATTGCGAATGTGTTATGAGAATCGTACAACTGTGTGACTATACAATGTGAAGTATTGGGGGTCCACCATCATCAACCAATCTGTTTAGTTGTAGGGGCAAACCGTCCATACTACGGAAATGGGGAGTCATTCACACAATGCAACACTACTATTTCTAAAGGCAGTGCAGCAGTGGTCGGCAGTGTTAGGAAGGAAATAAGTTCATCTTGATAATTTAGTAAAGTAGTGTATATTACGACAAACTTATTTGTGCAGGTGACTAAAATAGGAACTAGCGTTCAGCCTTACTAATTCTATAGTCGTTCTAGTTATGACAGCGCTACTAGCGCCACATTAATAAGTTTGTCATACATCCTGTGGTATAGGTTAGTGGTATATGAGTGGTACTCACTTCTGCTTGCGAGGAACATCTCGATGGCGACATTCTGCAGCAGGTAGCGCCGAGAGAAGATGGCGCGGATCTCGCTGAAGTACCATTTGCCGTGAAGGTGCTCGCAGTACTTTAAGACCTGGAAGCAAGAAGAAAGATTTCGTTAGGAAATAGATAGGAAGAAAATAATTGTAAAGAGTTTTAAAAATTTCCTTTGCAAGAGCAACTCTATTCATCGTAGATTATATACGCGGACCAGGGGGAAAATACTTTTCTTTTCTATGCTGCGCCTTATTGCCTTACTATATCACAGTTAATAAATAGTCGGGCTGTATGTAAATCACTGTATGCATGATTTTATTGCATTTATTTTGCCTATAAGCTTATGTACAAATGATAAGTCGGAGAGCCACGCAATGCTACTTTCCAAATGTTCATTTCTTGCTTGAAGAAGTTCTAATTAAATAATTATTGCAGGAAACAGTCGAGAACATTACTGCATTTTATTAATAACTGCTTAAACCTGTCCGACAAACAAGCTCACAATTAAAACGCTCATTTAACATTAAGACATAAACATAAGTACATCGGTAGTAATAAACCCGGCCGAGAGATGGCGCTGCCAAACGAAAACGGTCGCGCGTCGTAAACGTGAGAACACGTCCGTCGTAAAAACTTCGTTAGTTTTAATTTATATGTACAATAATTGTGTAAATCAAGAGTGAGGACGACGGCTATATTGTTTTAATGTCTCTCAAATGGTCGATTTAAATAACGTCGCGTGGTCTCTACGACTTCTGTGTTATGTACTGATTTTAAATCGATTTATAGTATACAAATATATACAACTTGTTTAATTTAAAGTAGGTAAGTGCAAGCGTGTAGTTATCTGACTTCTCGGTTGCACTTTCAAGGCAGATATTCATTTTTGACTGTCACAGTGAGACTTCATGTTTAAAAAACAAAACGATTATCGAGTAATAAGAACATATTTTATTCCTTGATTCATTCCAGATCAAGTTTTAATATACGGTTTACATTTTAACGGGAGTACTTATAAATACACAAAAAATGTCCACCCCAAATAACAATCCCGTATCAATAATAAATAAAATAATAAATGCGGTCAACATCACATACATTGTTCTGAACCCAAAGTAAGTTGCTAAAGCACTTGTGTTATGGAATTCAGATACAACGAAGGTACCACAAACACCCAGACCCGAGACAATGTAGAAATGTAATTTTTTACATTGAACCGACCGGGGATCGAACCCGGGACCTCAGAGCTAGCGACACCTTGAAACCGGTGCGTACGCCACTCGACCACGGAGGTAGGATACGTATGTTTAAATATATAGCACAATTATACTTCTAGCCTTTAAAAATCAATAATAATGATTGATAACAAGCCAACCACTATTCTTATCCATTGTTGGCATAAAAAGCGCACTCATGAAAACTTTTGTATCACAACACCAGTCACATTTACCATACAGCGAGGTAACTGGGGGTCTACTATTATCTCTTACAGACTCTTACAGTTGAGGAAGCAAGATGCCACCATACGCCGTTTTGTATTCTACATCGCTTTTACGACTACAATTACACTTCGAGAGGTGTTGATGGTAGGCCCCACGCAGCACGCATGGGGTCGCTAATTGGCACACGAGATGGATTGGCGCACTGCACTACTCTGATTCCTACGGTGCAGGTTATGGGAGAGGGTTCCATTGTGTGATGAGAGCGCGACATGTGGCCCTAATGTGTCTGATTTCGTTTCTTTCGTTCACTCAAATATGTTTAATTTGATTTGATGAATATTTTGATTTATTGTTATTTTGACTATATAATTTTCAAAATGTAACATTCAGAGTAACACTACCTACTTAATATTTTATTCACCCTCCAAAATATTTTAAAGTATCAGTCATTTTTAGTTTCTAAAATAAGAAGAGTAATTTATTTAAACACCTGCTTATCGGATTATATAGTCATCTAATGTGTTTAAACAAAAAAAAATAGCGCATCCCTACTAATACTGTAAATGCAAAAGTAACTCTGTCTGTCTGTCTGCCTGTTACGCTTTCACGACTAAACCATTGAACTGATTTTAATGATATTTGGTACAGAGATAGAGTTGACCTTGAGGGCTTTTGAAGAGTTCTCTTGGAAACGTGATATAACCGACTTCGACGCGGGCGAAAAGCTGGTCGTTCATAAAACACAATAAAATCAATTTATACAAGTACAATAAACAAACAAACACTTTCCCCATCATCCCCGCAGTGATTACTCTCGTATAGAGCGCATGCAGCCCCTCGAGACGAGCCGAACTAATCACAACACCACTCACAATGGAACCCCGCCGATAATGTACTTGTTCACACTATTCATACCGACTGCCGAGTTTAAGTGTGTTGTGCTCAATATGGGGTAAACTACACTCACATTTGCAGTTTTTACAACTAGGAAAAAAAGTAAATTCCAATTCTTTATTTCGGTTTCCTTGTGTGCCACGATGACATGAGTATTAATTATTATTTTTCACTCTACAATTATAAAATTGTTTCAAACCTGTAGAAATCAAAGATACGTTTTATAATGACAAAATAGAGAAAAAACACTCAACAATGACTATTTGTATATTGTCATAGATTCCCCATAAAAGAGCCATAACAGTACCAGGGCAGCAGTGCGTGCAGAGGGCGGTGGGGTGTGTCCACTTCAATTGTAACACAATTTGTCAACCACCCCTCCAACATCGAATCGAACAAAGCTGTTACGACGTAAATAAACGTGTTTTGTTTTAAGAATGATTGTTTTAAAACATCCATTATTGTATTCAAGATGAATATCCTTTTTATTTTCTTTCAAGTGCTCTTGCAAGAGGCAAGAGCAAAATTTTAGTAGTAAACTTGGTAGTGGCAAATTTCAAGGAGGGCTTGAAAAACGCAGACGCATTAAATCTAGATCTGATTGATAAATGGTACTGAAGTTCTGTCAAATACATATTAACTACATTCACATGAGAAATGTCACCAAAGTCATAAAATGTTATCTCGAAGTCACCCTCGCAAATAACTCGAGATCGCTCAAATTATGGCCGCGGCGAGATCAAAACAATTAGTTGCAGATAGATCACGCCTGTGCGCCATAATCGTGTGAACATTACAGATGACACGATTTCTCATTTGCAAATCGCCTTATCATTAAGTATCCATTATTGTGGTTCGGGGCATTAGTTAACAAGCGCACAGTGTACTGAGAGATTGTTTAACACTGACCTAATCCGATAGTTATCAATAGTATTTCTTTGTAATATGTGAGTTGTATTGAGCATGCGGGTTTTAATTTTACATAACTGCCAAAATTGTCCCCATATAATAATTTGTAAAATAGTATACTGTTAGGATAGCATTAAGTTGAGGAGACTGAATGACCTGCATTATAAACTCACTTTGAATGCAATGATAGGTTTGTTAACAATAAATTGTCGGTACCTACACAAACTTATTTTTTATTCACAACAAAAACACAATTAGTTACATGTTCAATTTATTATTTCTATGTTATTGAATGGGAAGCTGTTGCGAGTATCCCAGTAATGGTGTGTATTCACGATACCAGGGCGACATGCGCCGAGGAAGCTGCGCCGAGCGAGGTGGGAAGCGGACACGTGTGGACACGTGATTTATACCATGTTATACCATTATGGGAGCATTAGGCGCAATGGGATATTAAATTATGGAGTATTAGAGACAGGGGTAAGACAATGGTTTTAGAAAAATATTTAACATTTAGAACGTTGATGATTGAATAAAGAAATACCCTTACACAAATACACATACACAAGGTAGATCACAAGATTGTCGCTGAAACCAAATAGCAAAGTCCGACTTTAAACAACAAATAGAAAACTGTCTATAAAAATCAGCGTGAGAATAATATCGAAACTAATTTAGTTTTCAATGGTATGTTTTTGACCAGGGGCTCAGTAGACAGCGGCCTGGGTTGGCGATGGTTATCGGGTCCCGTAAATAAGGCCCGGCGTGTGACAAGCGCGGCCATTAGGGCCAGCGGTGACGTGCCGCGACAAGACGCGAAAAAACGTCGCGCCCTAAGTACCGAGGGCAAAGAAACATTCAAACATGTAGCGAAACAATGATTGTAGCTTTTTTTAAGAACCTCAATTAAGTATTACAATTAGGTACATTGATAAAACAATAGCTAACACTTTGCAACAAATATTGAGGACAGTAATGATTATGATTTATAGTCTATAGAAATCGTTACAATGTTGCTCGGATTCAATGATTACAAAAAGTGTACGATCGTAAAACTGATAATCCGTAGCTACAGCACAGTAAATCAATTTAATTAAATCCTCTACCTAATTACGTATTTCTCAACATTGAAAGTGTTTTTTGTTAATTGCAGTCGGCAAACGCTATATACAAAATTTGAAATTGTATTTACTGTTACCAGTTTTTCTTTCTATTATCAAAACTGCAAATAAATTTATCCGTACAAGGATTTATAGACTTTTTCTATCCGTACCATAACAAGGTGCGTCAAAAGATAGTGTATGTAAATGTCACATCAGGACGCGCGGCGGGCAGTGTGTGCTGGCCCTTACCGGGAAAGGTGGCGAGCGCTGACAACGGCCTCCACCCAGCCCCTTATAAAGCACCAATTAACTATAAAAGGACATTTTTCAAGCATGTCGACTTAATTTAATTAGATATTGCTTTTATTGTATGCTAATCTTTACGTTAACTGACAAAAACCAGGCTTTATCGAGTATAAATATGAAATGGTCTTTCATTGCGGTTTTGTAGAGAGTCATATAATTTTCTTAATTAAAATAAATGGGCGCTGCGATGGTATAGATAATGAGCATAGTAATGCATTATTACGAAGTGCATTCTAAATCAAACCGCTCATAATGTAGATTAAAATGACCAGTTAACGGCGCAGAGTAATGGCGTTCTGGTGACTGTCTTAAATAATTGAATGAAGGAAATAATGGCAGATTTCACTAACTGTTATACCTACTGCTTTACTTGATAAAGAAATGAAATAAATATTTTTTTGATGCAATATAGTTCTGAAAACATAGTAATTTTGAATAAAATCATAAAAAGAAGACATTTTTACAGAATGAATTAAAAAAAAACCATGTAAACTGCGAGTCGGACTCGTGTCACTGAGGGTTCCGTATGAGGAAAAACAAACTTGCAATTAAAAATTGCCATTCATCGAATTTATGACCGCACCAAGTATTGCTTGAGCTCAATGTTATTAATTTACAACAAAATACTTTATCTGCGAAAAATTCAACTGTGTAGTTATTACGGCTCAGTCTGATGACAGACCTGACGGGGCTCTAGTCATAGGATTTCTGCTCATTCGGCTACGGAATCCTACTAACAATATATTTTTAACACTCTCTAGAATCTAGATGATTAGCAGACACTTATAAATAAATAAATTTATGATCTTAAGTAAAATAAAAATTGCGATTTTTTTTGCACAGACGTAACCTATCCATCGATTAACATTTCACATTTCAACAATTTACAAATAAGCCTGGCTACTGGCTTGACACAGTTTGTAGCAATTCCTTGAGAACGCTTTACTCTTTACATGTGTGATGTTTTAGTACAAATAGGAAAAGTTGTCCGAAGTGTACGATTCATGGGAACGTTATTTGTATTAAGGTTAAATGATATATTTATTTCATTAGTGCTCGGCTGTTTAAGCAGTTTTAATTATCTTTAATCCAATTAGCGGTTGTTACTGTTAATGGAAGTGCATGTTTCTAAATGTTAATGTTTTTAATCAATTTATGAGCAAACTTTAACTTTTAAAATCTGCCTCTTCTCTGAGATACAAGATAACATTTTTTTTCATTCCTTTACGAAAAGTAAATCGCGTAATACGTGCAAATTTAACCTTTCTACCCTAAAGAAAGAAATGTAGTTAGTTCTTCGCTACAATGTCGCAAAAGAGCCATAAAACTTAGTGATAAATAAGAAAAATAATATTTATAATTGCAGGAAACGTCAAATGTTTATAAATAAAAATTCTTTAACAATACCTCGTTGCACAAGTTGCACTTGCTATGAATAAAAAATTACAAAAAGTAGGTTCCAAGCGCAACGGAAATATACTTATAAATAGCATAACGTGACAATGCAGTGTCACGTAATACTATTAATAAGTGTGAAAAACGTGCTTTAAATTAAATATAATAGTTTTACAAACGCCGTAGGTGTGTAAAATAAAATTAAATATGTTTATAAACTCGAGGCGATTTGAAATTCAATTATGCGTTTTATTTTTAACTCTCCGTTTGTAGCTTGTTTAGAATTTCTAGTACCTTATTCATGATTATTTTATTTAGTTACAGTTTATAAAACAGAAATATATAACTTGGTAAAAATATCTCATATAGCAATAGTGCACGACCTGAATACCTTGACGAAGGTTGAGTACATTCATGACAAATGTTTTTTATCTTATAATTGTTTTTAACTGCAATCATTTAACAGTGAGTCCGTTGCAGATACGACGGGATATATTCCATGGATGCAAAAAGCAAGTTTTACCGAGACTTAATGGCGATTTATTCATAATAGTTTAATTATTGGCTTATTAAAGAATTGCATGCAAATGACGAAAAAGGCCCGTAGACCAAGGTAACCTATAGCTACACAAGCCGTCACTCCTCGTGTATGGACGCCGAAGGTCGGTGTTACCCTGTAGGTAATATTTATGTCGTGGGAGCACCCTCGGCGCATCGTTTCCACGAAGGAGGCCCGCCTCACCGCCCGGCTCAGCCGCCGTACCTTCGCCAGCGTATTCAAATTACACGTGAAAAACGATGTCGTTAACCATCCCGGTGACTTTCCTCCGATCGGAGATAACACTGATTTACTTATAGCTGAGTTTCGTAGATAATGAGTGCTGCTTATTAACGGTGATGGTCACTAGGATTTATTTTTCATTCGTTGTCATATGGTTTCCTCAAGTTCATAAAATTACGTAAATCTTTATATAATATAAGAGGCCAAAGGAACTAAATAAAACGCAATTTTAAAGAAATAGATAAAACAAAATGTATCCTAAAACTACACTACTATTACCTACTACTATTTGAACGACACTATTTTCGTAAAAGTTAAACGAAAATAGTGTCGTTCAAAATTTATCTGAAAAACATCTATTAATGAGTGACTTAGCATTCGACCCTTTGATCATTGTATGACAACACGAGCTGGTAATCTTATAGAGTAACAAGCGGAGGGCGTTGTTACAGGAATCAGTCGCGAGTTAGTTTTGTTTGGCGAGCCGCGGGCGTCGCGACGCGCCGCGAGGAAGTCCTAATTAAAACACCATACATCACGTGTGTGTTGCGCGAACAGCCACCTCTATTACTGATGCCGCTACTACAGTTCCTTTGAAATTACGAAATTTAATAATTATATTTTGTTATTGCAGTAGTTACTTTAATGTTAGCTTCTGTTTGTAGAGTCAACACTTTTTCTTGCGTCAATTTTGTTGAATTTGGTATCGAAATAAATTAAAAAGACAAACGCGACACAGTAACTTTAACTGTAATGAAATAAAAAGCTGACATGACTAAATCTTATATTAATCTTGTATTCCATGTAATTTTAACCAAAATGCTACACCAACCTTCTCATTTTTTACGAGAGTTTTCTAAAACTGAAATTATATATCGCTTCCTCGATCCCGGGGCACTTCCTCATAAAATCTCACTTTTTTCTCACCACCGGGGAGTAATCTCGTGGTAATCTCGGCGGCTCCTCGCCGCAGTTTGTCATCCCGAATGGTTAATAAATTCCCTGTCATCGCGTCTCCTAGCTTCACATACTATTTCTGGAGTTTTGCTTTTTTTAGCTCCTTTTTTTCTCTCTGCTTATACAATTCGTGAATAAATCTCTGGTCCTGCTTGTAGTGGAGGAAGAATTCGAATATTTATGTGTTTTAAATTCATTTGTTATATATGGTGTGTTTTATTCAACATAAGTAGTCGTGTCCTATTTCTTATTACAAAAACCTCTAAATCTAATTAAAATTAGATAAATTTGTTTTTTCAATAATTATTAATCGGCATGTTATTTATTTATTTTAATTATATTTCAATCTACAGTTTATTTTTGAGCATATATTGCGAGCTGAAGAAGAGATATTCCAAACAAAATGAGTCCTGGTATTTATTGCATGGTATCGAAAGCTATGCGCGGTCGATTTGATCGGCATCGCTATTATTCGCGCCGTGCTCTGGCGAAACAAAACAACATCGGCGTCGGTGTCTGGCTGTCAAAAGATCATCAGCTTCAGGCTAACCACAGTATGTTGGAGTCACATAAATCTAACCAGTCTCCTAATGCTGTTAATAGAATTTCAGAGGCAGTCACAGATCTCTGGTCAGACTTTTTGGACGTTTATTATGATTTTTAACGTCACTGCTCACTTTACACTGGTTGACGTTATTTAGATCGACGACAAAAGGCCAGTAGATATCCTTTCTATTTTGATGGTTATCTGCGTCATGACTTATGTTGTGTATTTCGTATTATCTTCCAGCATCCATAACGGAAAAGGATTAACAAAAATAACAACTTTCGCAAAAGTGTTTTGCAAAATTTATGAAACATTCATTGCTCATACTTCCCAAAATGACACATTCCCATTTCATCCCATTTGAAGTCTAAAACGTTCAATTCAATTTACTCGCTATTAAGAGCATAACAAAAATAAACCTCGCCGCCCACTGGATCGTAACAACAACGAACACAATTAGATGTGTCTCCAACGAGCGTCACGTTCGATTAGTGTTCGCGAGCGCGTAATTCGCGCCACGTGTGCGCGTGCGCAGGATACGAGCCATCTGCGCGTAGTTAGCGGCGCCACCGACGCTTCCGGATTACCGCGAATCTTCAATTATAAGACAAGTTTCATGTCTAGGAATCAGACTTTAATTTGAAATCGTCTGGCCAACTGACGCATCGCATTATGATGTCCAAAGATAACGGAATTGATGTTACTTATCTTTCTCCACTTAAATTGAGTAGACTCACATTAGAGGTTTATTTGAATTGGTTAACTTGATTAGGTAATGTAAAAACTACGTTTCCACATTTACAAGACTAATGAAAACGAAACAAGTATCTTAAGAACCGTCAAAGCAAATTAAATAGATAAAAAGCCGGCTTCTAACATAGCCTACCAAGCAATAAATAAAGCTTCCACCCATAGACAATCAACAACAAGTAGTCATAGATAAGAGCGCAGTAAAACGCGCGCTACGGCCGCGTTATCTGAGCGGCGCACGCGCACGCACCATAGACAAACCTTCTACAAATTTTACGTTTCGTTAACATAGAGTCGGACTGTTCGTGATAACGAGCTGCCTGGAGCTGACTACTGCGGGCTGGCTGCGTGCAGACGTAATGAGATTAAGGCTACGAGTCTTGTATCCAGTATACGGAATATTTTACGTATAAATCTAAGTTAAACCCAAAACTTGAAGATTGTACCTAATTAGTATCAATTATTTAAATGACACAAATTCCTTCTTTAAAATGCTTTTTACTTGAAGACAATTTTGGAGAACATCTTAATGACATCGGGCGGGCGCGCACAGAGCACGTTCGCAGAAACAATTCGTTAATGATACAAAACCGGCGCAGGAACAGCGACAAAACAAAGAGATCCGAATATTATCTCAAATCTTTATAATAATTACAAGAGACAAGTGTACGTCTCAATCCGGGGACGGAGCCGATCTCCACGCATGCTGAATCCAATTACCGAGGGCAGGCGACCGAAATATCTTTGCGTTCGAGAAAAATAATAATTAAAAAACACATCACTTGTTTTGTACAACCCTAACTTTTTGCTCAATAACTGAAACCAACTTTGGTCGTATGCAATAAGGTTGAATATCAAGAGCAGCGCGGAAAGTACTTTGTCCGTATGATTCCTCCATAGGTATCCCTAACTGGGCGGAGCGGCCCCCACTCTGCGCGCGCTGAAGGGTGGGACGAACGTCAGTCGCGCTCCAGCGGTGGGGGATGACAGATGTCTGTCTGTAAGCATCGTTCATATCTCAACACGATAGCGAATTCAATTCTCAATAAATAATAAGGTTCCGCCACCGAGCCGTTGGCTCTACAATGCTGTCTGTCAGTGTGTTTGTACACGAGTGGTGATAGAGCGGCGACGGAATGTAACGGGACACATCAACTGTTCGTATTAAATCGAGTGCCTTCACAAAACTAAGCATTTGATTTAGCCGTGTTAACTGACCGAATGCTGTTTGTCATTACGAAGGATATAAATTCAAGTCTTGAGTCGAGATGAGCGGCGCCTGCGCGCGGCCTCATGCTTATAACGTCTTCTTGTGTACACGATGAACTGTGACTGTCAAAACGTATCCGTACCTACGTGAGTCTGAAATATTCGATCGTGTGAATATGTTTATCAAACGAGAATTATCTTAAAGTTTCGTTATTTTGGAATTCCGAAATAGTTTTTAGTGATTAATGTTAGGAATAGTTTTAATGACCACAAGGATAATGTGAGACAATAATTCACGAGTTTTTCTAAAATAAAAAAGCTTTGGGAATGTAACGTGATTTATATTTGCACATTATTTTTAATTCTAACATTAAGACGATATTAAGATAGATACTAATCTGATGTGCAAATAATTATAAAAGTCTGACCAATGATAAATTGTATCAATAGATACAAGTTTCAGATGATGCCAATAAGTTTTTTCTTCTACAAGGACGTGTAAATTCCTGCGGAATTAATGATTATATTTTGAAAAATAAAATGATTGTTTAACTCACATTAGTTAGATTGTGCGACAAAAGAATACTGAAAGAAGACATAATTTTGTAATTAGGTGCTTCAGTTCTTACAAATCTTGATGTAACAAAACAAACGTATTTTAATGTAAACAGATCTATATAAATGTATGTAATAAATCTTTAAAATTAAACAAAGTAAATACGTAGCACGTATACGTGGTACGTTTCACTAAAAATATATATTCCTCGTATTAGTTTATAACACTAACTTCTAAGTTAATCTCAATGTCAGTTATCTAAATCCGACGACTGGTAGGTAAGACATGTCGCTGCTAGTTACCTACATGTTGTATTAAAAAATAAACTCATTCAGCGGCAGGGTGGCTTCGCCGGCAGGGCGTACAGCCTGCGGACATCCGGCGGAAGTGGGCGGGGTCTGTGGGCCGCCATCTTGCCGAGCTCGCGCGTGCGCGTCGCCGTCGGCTTCATAAAATAATAAACAAAGTGGAATTTACGTAGCGACGCAATATTTAGGAGCTTTTTATATTCCTCCAGGGCTTTGATACAAAATATTGGTTCATATTTGTACGAGGGTGTACCGGGATTACCGGAACACCGCATGCAGTAAATTCGTAGATTCAAACCTTTATGAATGAGATAGCTAGCATCATTAATATAATGAAAGCAAAATGCAATGTTATGAAGATTATTTAGTTTAAGTATGATACATAGTAAATGCTGAACATAAAGTAAATACTCAATATGTTATTCAGATGAACGTGAGTGGAAATACGAGTAATACGCTGTTTGAAATATAGTGTTTATTATTCAGACTAACGATACTCATATCAAAATATGCCGTAAATTAGTAAAACGTTTTCACAGTTAAGTTGTTAAATAATAACACTTGTTGGGAAATGTTGCGTCAAATGATTCAATAGACTTAATGATGCACAATTCTCAGTGATCAGTCAAATTTTGTAGGAACAAAGAGTTATTAAAAAGGAAGAGACTTAAATACAGACATCAAAACACAAGTAATTTTGAAACCACAAGATTTATATTTTAATGAGAACTCTGTGTGATCTGTGTCTTCCACGCTTCCTAATTGATAAATCTCAAGCTCCGAACATACATCCAGAACTTTATTTGACAGCTAAAAGGATTAATTCTCTATGAGCAAGCAACACCACAAAAATAGACGACCGTTATGTTGAATTTAATAAAATTATTACAGCGATTAAAATTCCATGTTCTTGAAAGTTTATTTCCTTTTCCGTCGCGAGACTATCCCGGCGTATTACCAGGCTCGCATGAATCGCGGGGAGTGAGCCGGGACGTAAATCAAGCCGCGTCGTCCCATCCATCACGCGACTCCGTCCCATCAATCGCGGCCGACCGAAATAGACCGGCGGTGTATAGCTAAACTTGGACATTTTCTCACCTAAGGGACGCGCGGAGAATATCTGAGAGGATGGCTACAGCCATGCTACACTTTATGAAGCCCTAGAGAATGCTAAAGCTATTTAAATGAGTCTGTTGGTAGGTATTCAACATTCTCGGTGCAGTTTCTGTTCATGTTAAGAGATTATTCAATAGGTATTAGCGATTGATATATTGCTATGTGATTAGAATTTGTAATAGTGGAAGATACTTAAAGATAATTCTTATTCTCATCGAGTTTTAAGTAGGTACAGGCTCTACCCAGAAGAATCAATAGTTAATGGAGCTATAATGTGATGTGACAGTGTGGGTAACTCTACTCTGTATTTTAATGGTTAATACCAGTGGTTTTCATTCAGTTAATAAAATGTTACACAAAACTGTAAAATAATATGTTGTTACAACAAAACCATACAGCCGATTTTCAAATAAAAACGCTGAGCCAAACTTAATGATACAGACGAATTGAGAATCTCCTCGTTTTTAAAGTAGGTTGAAAACTGAACATAAAGGAAAGTGTGTACTAGGGTGCTGATTATTTCTCAAGGAATTCTTACAAGCAGACCCGCGATATGAAAAGTGTGTCAACATGTAGGCAGTCTTAGTTGTGATCCAGGAAAATATATTCCCAACAAATGTACCTATTACTATGTACAAGCAAATTATACACATCCAAGAATCTCGTGTTAAAGGGTTTTCAAGTTAATTATTTGGAAAGCACGTTTTATATACGAGGAAGGACAATCAAAATGATGTGTACGGGAAACATTAGATTTTCTTTTACTTTAAATAAATTGAAGATAACTGAAACAGATTGATATTTTCATATTAATTATTCAAGTAAAAGATTTTATCAAGATCAAAGAATTTGTTTGAGATTAAATTGAGTATTTAAAGGAAATCACAACAGTGTTAGAGCCCTGCATTGTGCTTATTTTATACGGGAAAAAAATAAGTTTCTAATTTGATGTAACCATGAATCGAATATGAAAGTATATAAGTATTGCACATCATTTCAATTACTAACTCCTTTCATTATTAACTTAGTGAGCACGGATTGCACTGTATAACTAGGTATGTATTTTTTTCTATCTGTGCTAGATAATAATCTAAACCATTATACCTACTGGGTTTGTTAAATTTCGTGAAACACAATGTGCTATTGAATTTGATTATTGTTTAATTAATTGTCATGTTAGGATGTCTATTCACAACATCCTAAATTGCTCAAAATTGAATTAATAAGCCCAATTAGAATCAAGATAAGAGGCGGTCGTAAAAAATATCCTCATTAATAGAGCCAACCTTGTTACAGCTACCGAATTAACGAGCGTCGAACTAACGCAATCATGTAATTACGAACACCTCGCCGCAGCCCGCGCCGGGGGATACCTACAGGCTGCGGGGCGGGGCCGCGCGCCGATCAATACCCGGCCGGCGCCGCACGCGGCCGGAGGGAAATAGCGGCGTCCCGCTCCGACACGCCCCTAACCGCGTCGGGAGCGAACGAGACAGACTCCCGCTACCTCATTCGTTGGTACGCATCCCAGTGGGCGTACTCCGGCCTTCACAGTCCGGTAATCTGACATGGCTCAGTCGGCAAAGAACCGCGTGCCGTGCGCGTGCGTACACCGCCGCCGGCGTACGATGCTCCTCGCGTAGAGACAACACACAGACACCATGCTCGTGCCACCTGAGATGATGGCGGCCCAATCCAAGCTCGTCTACCAGATGAACAAGTACTACAACGAGCGGGTCGCCAACCGCAAGGCGCAGATCACCAAGACTATCCACGAAGTGTGCAGGATAGTGCAGGATGTTCTCAAGGAGGTGGAGCTGCAGGAGCCGAGGTTTATATCCTCGCTCACCGACTACAATGGACGTTTCGACGGTTTGGAAGTGGTTTCCCCGCATGAGTTCGAAATAGTAATTTACTTAAATCAAATGGGAGTGTTGAATTTCGTGGACGACGGCTCGCTGCCCGGCTGCGCCGTGCTGAAGCTGAGCGACGGCAGGAAGCGCTCCATGTCCCTGTGGGTGGAGTTTATAACCGCGTCCGGCTACTTGTCGGCGAGGAAGATACGCTCCAGGTTCCAGACCTTGGTTGCGCAGGCTTGTGACAAATGTTCCTATAGAGATTGTGTAAAAATGATTGCTGAAACGACAGAAGTGAAGCTGAGGATTCGAGAAAGGTACATCGTGCAAATAACACCCGCCTTCAAGTGCGCCGGGCTGTGGCCACGCTCGGCCGCGCACTGGCCGCTGCCCGCCATCCCCTGGCCACACCCTAACATAGTGGCTGAAGTCAAAACCGAAGGCTTCGACCTGTTATCAAAGGAATGTCTTGCATTGCAAGGAAAGAATTCCGCAATGGAAGGCGACGCGTGGGTGCTAAGTTTCTTCGAAGCCGAGAACCGTCTCCTGCAAGGCGGATGTCGGCGGAAATGCTTAAGTATTTTAAAAACAATCCGGGACAGGCATTTGGACCTGCCCGGGAACCCGGTGACGTGCTACCACATGAAGACGCTGCTGCTGTACGAGTGCGAGAAGCACCCGCGGGAGCACGAGTGGGACGAGGTGGCCATCGGGGACCGCATCAACGGCATCTTCCTGCAGCTGATCTCGTCGCTGCAGTGCCGGCGCTGCCCGCACTACTTCCTGCCGCACGTGGACCTCTTCAAGGGCAAGTCGCCCACGGCGCTGGAGAACGCCGCCAAGCAGGTGTGGCGCCTCACGCGCGAGATGCTCACCAACTCGCGCGCCTTCGAGAAGCTGTGAGCGGTGAGCGGTCAGCGTGCCAGTCACAGCCAGTGCTAGTGTCTCGTGCTCGGAGTAGTGCTAGCTAGCCGTGTGTCGCAGTGTATGTATACGTTTGTAGTATGTGAGCTATCTGAAATATTCCATTCGGATCGGACAGACTGTAAGTAGAAGTGATACTAATATACGCTAGGGACGCAGTTTCGATATAATATTTTTGTGATATAATGTAAATAGCTTAAACGTTGTACAATTTTAGTGATATATTTAATTTAAAATCATCGTGTATTTATTTGACTGAAATCTTATAAAGTAGGCGCATAATCTATTTATAGTTAAAAATAAATAATTTGAAACTATAACTTTTGCTTTGATTTGTAGACACATTCCCTGACCGATATATAGGTACTTGATCACAGGCACCGATGTATTGCAACTGGTACATACATCATCATGTGACTGCATACTGGATGTGCAAGTAGGCCTAGTGTGTGCGGCACGAGCGCGGTTGGCTTCGCTGGCAACAATCTAACCTAAATAACCAATCATATGCATGCGCCCATATCGAGGTTTTATGGATACGTTCACATTCTGCACACATTTGCATGAACAATAAACGAGCATAGATAACTGAGGAATGTTGACCACAAGCACGTAGCTATGCGTTACTACCTACATGTCAAATTACAACCAAACCGCTTTTCGACTAGCTCACCGCAATAACAACAAAATGCCACACATTTAATGATAACGTTACAAAACCGCTTTTTATACTTCTAAAACAACTAACCAGAAACCTAATACTAACATAATGTTTAATATCAAGCGTGATCTCAAACGCAATAAAATGTTGAAACTGAACCGTCTCCATAGGGTATTGAATAGCACCAGCGCAACATAAAGTCAAACAAAAAAACACACAAAACGTAGTCAAGTGATGTTTGTCGTCCTACGTGGACAGTATCTGGTTACAAGTCGATATTTTACTTGTAAAAGCCCGTGGGCCGGCCCACAGATAGTCACCCAAGACAGTCCGCCATTAATTTATACAGACGCGATACTCGCAAACAAACGCACTAAAAATTCTATGTAATGAATTTAAGACTAGCCGAGATAAAGCCTGGAATTATACCTAGCTATAAACAGGAGATAAAGATCTCGTTGATCGGCGGATAAGAGTGATGAAATGTAAATTAATATGAAAATATGCAAGTACTTGCAGATGTAGGTTTTGCAACATTGATGCGAGATACAGTCAGACTTGTGAACTTTAAGAATGTTGAGATAACCGTGAGATCTGCCTGATATTCTACCGAGTTTATTTATAAGGAGGCTCATTTCAAATTAACGTCAAACATCTTTGGGTTCAATAGCTTAAAGTTATACAAGAGCACCTTTAAATTAATAAAGTTAGAATGAAAAACAAAAAAGAGTGAGATCGTTAAATTCCAATAAAATCAATAATCTGGGATCTGTGCTGCATATAACATTATTAAAAGGCGCATTAATACAAACAATACGTGATACCCTCGCGTCTCGAGTGTCCCCAACAGGTTTGCGTGGTCCCCCTACTCGCCGCGACGCCTACGCGCACATCGTATCGCATTTGTTTTTAGTTTTTACCTCCACGTACAAACAGACCTATAGACTATTTATAAATAAAATAACATTATTTAAGTATCTAGCCCGAGGAGCACAGGAAAGCAGAGGCGTTTAGTGGACCCGGTTCACCGACATCAGACGATCTGAATAGGTCTCGTTACTTACGGAGGCGAATTAGTATAAAAATAACTGCAGAATAAATATAAGTGAGGATATGATTTTACGACGTACACGCTTATTTGTATCTTGAGGTGACTAAGTCCTACAAAATGTTAATAACTATAATACAATCATAGTAAATGTTATTATATCACTCAAGTAGCAAGTAAAATGTTTTGGTATTATTATTATTTTTCGAATACTACTCAGTATATGACTTATTAAATTGTCTTTATCTCCAAAGATTAAAAAATAAGCGGTGGGTAATTAATCCCATGAACACATGGTGAGTAGCGACGGTGGTGTTACGAAAATACTCCATGTTTTATAGGCTGTGACTACACTTCATAATTGCTTGATGACATTACAATTACATTATAATCATTATGATTTTACGATCCGCCGGCCGATGACGTGTTACAACTCATTTAATAGGACGAACTAAAACATTTTAATAAATGATGTTTGGGAAATATTCGAGACAGAAATAAAGTTATGATCTAAATTAAAATGTTGGTTCTGCGTCATCTGTTCTTAGTGTTGAAGATAAATGATCTTATTTAGGGCACAAGTGTTTATCGAAAATAATCAAATCTGTTTCGCCGTTAGCGAAAAGTAAAGAGATTTTATGAAAGAGAAAATAATAATCTAGAGAAAAACAGGCGACTTTGCCGTCTATTAATGAACGTTAAAAAAGTAATGGTGGTTAAAGATAAATCTTTAGGCATAGCTATACTCTACCGACGCTACATAAAAGGACGCACAGACAACACGTACAGTTTTACCGGATATTTATGATATTGACCAAACTAACGACGCAAGGAAACTAAAGGATAAAAATAGCAGACAGTCTATTCAATGCAAATTTAGAAAAAAAATATACTTAGCAAAAAAAGAGCCAAGTTGAAACGTGTGGTTAGAGAAAAAAACGCAGTTCATAAAACCGCAAGAATGTAGGCGATTGAATTGTTTTATAACAATACTTTTTGCTCCGTCCGGTCACCAATATAGGTTATAACAATCAACATATTGTATGGCGATACTCGTATATTGTTTAAGTAATTGACATAGAACAATTGTGCAATAAATAGCGGGCTAATTGTAATAAATACCGGAGTAATTACAATAAATAGTTGGAACAATGTTACAGTTGGCGAAACCCAAGTTACTGGCCCTAACAGCATGAGGGTGTAATTGATATTAGCTCTTGCTATTAATTAGCGATACGTGGGTATTCCAATGGGAAGATTCCTTTGCTTTTTCGTATTGGTTTATCTTATGTAGAGGGGAGTTATGTGACAGTAGTGCTGATTACCGCCATTTCTTTCAGAGTTTATGGGTGAGAAATAACTTATCTTATTCTTTGGTATCATAAAACTATAAATATGTAGTAAATACACTGAGAAAATAGTGTCAATAATATTGACATTAAGGCGTAACTCCGCTCTAATTTTTCGATTATAATTTGTCTTTCATCAAATATTGGTGCAGCTTAACAAATGTTGGTGGGCGGTGTGTGGCCAATAAAACACGCATTATAGTTATAATGAAGAGGCAAAAGGGGGCGGTGAACACGCCGCCGCCGTCCAAACAAACGCCAAGTAGGCCCATTGTGATTACACCAACAAAAAACTGTGACTCTTAATAGAAAATTTTAAACAGAATTTATTGTATGAATTTTATTTATGGCATATTTGTATAGTTTCTGAATTAAATTATAGATATTCGATGAGGTTTGAGAAGTGAAGCGAATTTTTGCTTTTGTGATTTATTCAGTCTACGCGTTTTGTGCAAAATTTCGAGTAGCATATTTATTTGTCTTGTAACCAACAATATGATATGATATGCGGTTTGCGGATACCAATACAATGGAAAGCCGTTGCAATTAATAAAAAAAAAACATATTGAAGATTAGCTAAAGTAACTCTTGCTTCATATTCACAGTCTTTCAATTACAATGTGTTCTACTTTAAGTCAAACTACTCAACTACAAACTAAATTAAAGCAGCTTAATATAACACAAGTACATCCATCAATCAGCTTAATCTCCATTAAACCAGCTTCTGGGTATATGTATGTTAGCCGAAGCTCATATCAATTAGTTAACTTTTAAGAGTTTCAACACATCTTTACTATAACTCACTTTAAGTAGCAAGTGCCCTGAGTCTGCTAGTTAGAGCCACTTGACGTCAATAATTGCCTATTAAGTACCAATTAAAGATACCAGGCGAGCAGACGACGCTAGGTGATCGATTACTGGAGATTTATTGAGCTATTAACATTTACAGGGAAATATTGAAGCGAGACTGTCGATTTACTGTGAGGACTTCAAAATATTCGAATTGTGGGAATACAACTAGGGCCATTCTCTTAATCATTTTGGGTCTTTGTTTGTTTAAGCGCTTTAGCATGGTTTCCGTAATCATTTTGACTTTAGAGAACATGAGCTGCTGCTCTGTTAACAAGGAATAGTCCTTGATAACAGAGAGTTAGAATTCTCTGCACTTTAATTTTTCCGTTCTTCCTCTGAGATAAAACTTATTCTAATAGATGCAAGCCGGATTAACCAGCCAAGCAAAACTTGGAGCACCTATCAAAATATTACAGTGTAGTATTAAAACATGATGTTTTATATGCACTAACCGAATACTACCGACAATAAAACCGTGTTAACCGTGTAACTGTTAGCTATAACCAAATGCCTAACACTGACTAACAACATAATCACACACCTCATATCAACACACAACTCGGGTAACATCAATTAAACACTTTCAGTAGCGTTCGGCACCTACAAGACGTGCATCATTACTGTATGACATTAGTATGCGACGCATAGTTGCGACGCGCGGCGCCACTCGCCTCGCCATAACTCAAACAATACCGCTACTCACGTGACGATCAAACAAACACGAACACTTAATACGACATCATAATTATTATAATCAGGAGTACGTATTCAATATGTGGCTCACAGAATGTTTCTTGAAAGTCATTTCCTATGATAATGTTTGGAATGAGCGTCTTGTCCGAGTGGCCGTGTGGTCCGCGGCGTTTATTCATCAATTTTATAATTGTTGTTTTGAATTATAAAATTGATACTTATTTATATATCAACTACAAGTTTTATTCAACACGTTAGTTTGAATCGAAAGTGATATCAAATCATAACTGTTTCTAAATGTCTTTCAGGATGTCACATACTATTATTATATTTTACGACATAATTTCTACTTACCTAAGTCGGGCACGCAATTCACACGCATTTATTTTTAATCAAATTTACTTGTATTAAGTCCAGGATACTAATCTCTACCCATACATGCAGAATAGTTCAATCATAAAAACCAATTTCGCAATTATCTTCGGCAATGTTAACAGTATTACAGTATGCCTACTACTGGAGAGAAAATCCAATTCTAGAAATGTTAAGAGACCGTTAGGAGTTAGAACATGGGACAAATATAATTCGAGATGATATTTACTGCGGTAATATCTGGTGTAGTTTGCATACAGTATCAGGTATAGAGGACGCGGTAACTGTTTTGGTGATGTCACTGGACATTATCGCCGGTTAAGTTTAACTTATGAGCAGTTAGTTTATAACCGCACCCGATAAGTGTGGATGTAGAAAGTTAGTCTTGGTTCCAAGAAGCTGTGGTTATTGCTCTTCGGTTTGTAATTTGTCTATGTTACAAAACTACAAAGGCAAAAAAGTGGGTTTGCTTTTTTTGCTTACTATTTTTTAGTAACTGAATTTTCCTGAACTTTTTGGCTAAATAAAAATGAGTATTACAGCGGTAGAACGTGAAGACCTCAATCTCAATAATCTAAAATGCGTTTTAAACAGTTTACCTATAACTCTAAGAAGAAATCTGTACATGGAATGTAGAGATTGAGAATTGTCCATAACATATCTGCCGACTTGGCAACACGTTAGACCTAACGCATTGAGAATAGGTAACGCTAGAACCGTTCTAACACTTGTCCTTGTCAACGATATTCCTAGAACCCTAAGTCCTAACAGTACCGCGTGCGTGCGCACACTATCGCGCGCCTATCTCCCGCCGCCGCCGAACTCGTGCGAAACGCGAAAATTTCGCGTTGCGTTGCATAACGAATGCGCAAACGCGTTCACGGCGACAAATTTCAATGTAATCTGTATAATATTACAATTTGCCGGATGAATTATTCAATATGGTGGACGAGGCACGATGTTTATTCGATTATATCGAGATTTACATACATATTTATAGGTATAATATGTGCGAGGCTGTAACCTGTTGTCATATACATAATTTGAGCTACCGAACGTCCGCCGGTGACCTGCGGGGTGAGCTGCAAGTACCAGGCTGGCAGACAGGGGAACTAGGACATGAGCCTTGCTTATGATGATTTGCAAATGACGGGATCCGAGGGAAATCTTAACGACTAGCAAAGAGTAGCTACGAAGGTAAGGATGAGGGTTCTGCATTCAATTATTAAAACGATATGGTATTAAGTGGTCAGTTTCGTAAGATTATTAAACAAATATGGCGTTGAGTAATTCTGTATCCGTAGGAATTGTTTTACTGATTATAAATTCAAATTCCAATTGACTCTGTTATTGATAAAGTAACCACTTACAAAAGATGTTTAACTACTATTTACAGAGACTAGTATGTGAGGATCTAAAGCTGCGGATTATGGAGTGTTTTATTTGATATAATAAAGCTCAACCGTTCATTATACTGCTTACTTATACGCATTTACATAATAATCTTAAAAAATGTCTCCTCAGGGTTTACCATTGATAGTTTTCTGCATATTTTAATTACAAAGTAAATACAGTTTGCAGGTTATTTATATGTCTTTTGTATTTATGAATTTCATTGCGGGATTGGAATTATTGTTGCAATGTCTCACTAAAAAGTATTTAAATAATACCTTAGAGGTAAATTAAAAGTTTTTTGATATTCCAGCGCACAGTTCAATGTTAGATACTAATTACCGAAGAATTTGATGTTTTAATGTTACCTTTCTTACATTTTATACATTTTACAGTTGTTTTAGAGAATATTGATAAAACAATGGTTGGAAAAAAAACCAGTCCAATGCCTCGTTCAGGACTACATATTCCATCTAGCCTGCACTAGTGTCGCACGACATGCATCCTGGCAACATGCGCTGTGCTCCCGACACCACATGGCAACGACCTAGTACATCTCAAACGATCCAATATTCCCAATGTCTAGACGGCCAAATGTATTCTAGTATTTGTAATACAATGACTGAACACTAAATCAGCTGTAAACTTGACTCCAAGACCTAGGTTTTGAATACTGATGTCACCTTGCCGAGTATACCGGCGGCATGCGGCACTCCGAATTGTGAGGGGAGAACAAACGAGGAGGAAACAAACGTTTACAGTATATCCAGCACCATTAAGAGATATAAAGGTATCTTTAAATATAAAACAAATTTGTGAAAATGTAAATAAAATCGTAAAATAAGAACCCTTCATTTAATTACTTGAGACGAAAATTTTGCAAACCAAAAGTTCGCTTCGTGTCATTGTCTGTAACATTTTATAACACTTTAATGGGGCGTAAATCCGCATTATATTTTAGGAACTAAATGCCTATTCTTTATAATTACAATAAATAAGATATATGCTTATGGACGGTCGGAGATAACAAAAAACCTCGGGCTAAGAACATCAAAGAGTGCGAGCAAATAGTGTAGTAACCGAACACTGCATGCATTGGCTTGGTATTTAATAATTCATCCGAACAGTGTGTCCAGTCGTGCGTCTAATGTGTACGGACGTGGTGGTGGCACTGAGAGCGGAGAGCGGGGCCGGAGAGCGGAGCGAGTGAATTATGGAAATATTATTATGGATATGCAATTTTTTTTCAGCGTCGGTTTTGCGCTCCTATATTATTTACGGATTGAGTAATTATATTTTAAGCCCTTTTATAAAACTGTACGTAATTATATGGCTATTTAAAAGGCTTCTTATCATTATTTATACCCGAATTCCTTAATGTAGGCTGACCTAAAACCAAAAAATATTGAAATAAATGAAAGGAAGTCCCGATAAACTTAATCAGTGATCTAAATTATTTATCATTGGGACCTGTCAACGACCGCCTTTTGTATATGATTTGCATAACATTATTGTAGGTAGGAGAGACAGCTGTCGCCCGGAGTGGGACCCCGCCCGACTCGTTGGTCCGTGAAATATAGAATTTTTAGTAAAACGGTTCCCGCTTTCGAGATAATATTACGGTGCATTGTTGATAGAGAATAATGTTTGATTTGCTAACAAGAGCCGCGTCCCTACTCGCAACATACAATACAAACATGTTATTATACATACATCACTGGTTTCCGTGATGCATCGGATTGACGTAAATAAGCCTCGGCTAAATATCAATAACAAGAACTGGTTTATTATAAAGTTGCAAAGTTAACAAATATTAAAAAACTATAAAATTATTTCATATTTTATTATTTTTTTAATCTTGATCCTTTGTGCAAATACTGAATGGACTCTTTATTTACAACAACATAATTATTACATTAACGGTTAGGAATTGCATAATTGTTTACTTAGAGGTGGTTGTTTTATTTATGTTCGTTTTAACGGCGAATAGAAAGCATTTAAATGATAATATAAATTGCACTGTTATCTATACTAAAAAAAATACAAAATCTATGTGTGTAATATTTTGTACATACATACATGTTTGATCAATTAAATATACGTTAAACCATTCTTGCGCGAGAGCGTTTAGAAAATGTTTTTATCTGCACTAAAGATTGATATTTTTTATGAATAATACATTATTTTTTATTTATTTAATTACTTATATGGATCACCAACAAAGAATACACCTTCAAATATACAAGAGAAAAAGAAGTTACAGAGTTCTTGTGCTTCCTTAATTACAGGTGACCACATCATGCATAATAAGCCTTGTGAGCTTAAGTAAAGAAAAAACGTAGTAACACATAAAAAAGAGGACAATCAAAATTAAAATTGATGTAAGATAAATTTTGAAAAAAAATATATGCTGTTGATTTGATACGTAAGGAGGTAGGTATGTCAGTCAATAAGTCAATAAAATGATTGATTGTCTATCATTTAGTTTTAATTTAATATATAAAAATATCGCCATACAAATTGTGATGTTTACGTAACAGAAGTATTATTTAATGTTCCTACCACAGCCTCGATTCCTTATGCATATTTTTTACTCTATATATAATTTAGCTACAGAGTCACGTAATATCGAAAACTCTTAACGATACCCTATTGAGTTATTTCTAAAAATTTAATAGTTAAGTAGGCGTCTGAAATACATTTAAAAGTGACTACAGCTATGCCTGAAGGGCACTTAATACAAAAATAAGTCATTACTTGGAATTCATTTCTTGTAGTAAAATTCTTAAAGGCAAAATATACCGAGACATTAAACTGTAATTTAAGGCATATTAAGAAAGTTAAACACTGTTAAATCAATTACACTTTTCTTTTTACGCATGACTAGTGTTGGGCTCCAGTAGCTCGCGATGTGTGATTTACTCACTACAACGATTAACCGGCGTCACAAACGTCACTCGATTAAAAGTCGTACTTAACTGTCATGCTGTCTCTATCACTGTTAAGTGGTATGTAGAGACAAACAGATCTTTAACAGTGCCACTAAATAACATAAAATATCGTGTTAAATTTATAAGAGATAGTCCAAAAGCAAACCAAGTAACTCAGACATTACTTAGGTATATATTTTAGCGAACATTTCGGCAATTTGAATACAAACGTCGAGGTTGTAAGCCGTTCGCAAAACTTTTTGTACGTGGCACGATAACGCGCGTCACCCAAAAAGCTTTTCTGTGTCGCTTCACAAAAAACGAAAAAAAAAATATACAAACAGGCCGTTAGTGATGCATCCGACGACATTTTTCAATATCCAAACCAAAAAAATAGGCAGAAATTAAAGTAAAAATATATGCTATCTCGACGTCCAAAGGTGCTTTTACCAAGAAGACACCTTTTATTTTTTCACATTTTAAATGTCTGATGATGTTTGATATTTGTATATCGTAAATAAGTCGCACGGAATTTTTTACTGTGCTGTGTATTTATTTCTGGATTAATTAAATTAAAAAAAATACGATTCGATGCAAAAATAGTCGAAATATTAGCCCATCACTATTCAAATAAGGTTCGAATATCAAAAATAAACGTGATTGTTTCAAGCTAGTCACGCATGGGTAACGAGAGGGAGAGGTTAGTAATCTGGCAAGTGCGAGAGGGACGGAGCACGGTATGATGGACGGGCACCGTCCACTGCTGGGACACCGCTCGTAGCTCACGACGTGCCGCATACTTTCTCATCGCCGTACACCAAAATAAACTTTAAACTTTTTATGCGTTCCTGGTATATTTAGATGATATTGTCGCTGCGTTTTCCAGTTTAAAAAAAAAGTGTTAAGTGGATGATTTATATTAAGTGTGGCCCGTTATGGGCGGCTTCCGGCGTAATTATTTACTAAAAGAGTACGGCGGTGGCGTCCTGAAACGTGTGACCTCTATTATGACGATGCACTGACGGAATAATTCATGGATACACAATGTTATGCATCCCTTTGTCGGCGAGCCGGTGATACCGCAGGACCTGGCACAGGAGCTTTTTGGTTCAAGGAAAAATGGTGTTAAAACGTAAAGTTTCATCTTTTTGATGGCGGCGGCGACACAAGACGGCACACGCGGATAGTTTGTTAGCAGAGCTACTGAAGACTGTTAAAGTAATATTTATAGGGAATACGTTTGCACTAGTCGTAAAAAGCCTCGTTAGTTAAAACAAGGAATCTCGAGTCAAGTCCGCCCATAACATATGCAATAAACTTAATGAAATAGTCGATGGTAGAACGCATAAAGTTAAGCCTTGTAGCGATTGATAACGTAGTTAATTTTCAGCGGGACGAAAGGAGGCAGTTATCTTCGTATAAAACTATTTATCTGGAATAATCTGTAATAGAAATACCGCCGGCCATCGCATCTAAACATGTATAAAACATATTATCAAATGAGACAGAGCAAGAGCTCTGATTAATTACGCATTAACATCGCATGGATGCGCAAACGCATGCATATGCAAAGCTTAGTGCTAAACACATTAGATATGTACATAAGTGCAAAACTATGTTTTCCAGTTTTTTCATGTTTGCACTTAATTAATAAGTGATAAAGTTTACTCATAAAATGTTATTACACTAAGTTACTAGATACGTAGTATTAATTTATTGATTTCACACAGAGCGCGGAAAGAAAACTATTAATTTAGTATTGCGCACGAAACCTGCGCTCGCACACTACTTTTTCAGAGACATTGTTCAATTGCATTGGAAGGAAAATAAATTTAGCTATATATGGCGATAAATAAAAAACAAATAAAAACAATAAGTACTTCGAAAGTTTTAATTAACTAGCATTTGCCGTTAATAAGTGCCAAACAATATTAGATAACAAATAAAAAGTTAAAAAGAGAAATGATAAAAATCTAGCTCTTTTTCCTACTTCAAAAAGTATCACTACTACAGCCCAAGCGCCATTCAATTATTTACGCAACTAAACATATCAAGGAAAATCGAACCATTTATAAAAACTAGATCTGGCTGTCGTTTAATAAACATGGCCATTTAATCACCAGCGCCCATGTTTAGATAAGAACTATGGAAGAAAAAACTATTTAACGTCATAGTGCACACTAATAAAATTATTAGACTTTGTATATGTTTAAGACTTGAATAAATTATAGGTTTCAAAGAAAGCTTTAAAATTTTGTTATTATAATGTAAGTATTCACTACCGCGAATAAAACCAACTGTGAAATACTCTAGTTGTAATAATTAAGTCACTAAAAATGAGTTGAGGCATCGGTTTTCAGTAGTAAGGGTAATTAAAAACCGGTCAAGTGTGAGTCTGACGCGCTACATTGAGGGGTTCCATAACCAATTTTTTTTACCGTAAGAATCGTTGTTTCACCACTAACTTTATCTTTAGTATTTATTTTTATAGCGGCAGCAGAAAAAATCGCCCATAAAAACTTCAAAACTAGCTATCACGGTTCATGAGATAAAACCAGGTGAAGAACTGGTAAACGGACAGAAACATGGACAGACATCGGAGCCTTTTACTCTTTGTATACGGAACCACACATATACATATAACTATTGAATCAATTGTGATGACGCAATGCGAACCTAATTGACAACTACTTCCTCTTATTAACCATTCATCCCATCACCACTAAGCTCACCGTCACGTTAGTAGAACACAGTTCCATGTCCCTTCATTTCCTAATCGAATGGCACCTTATCACATTCAAACTTTTCACAGTAACATAACTCGGAGCTTTACGATAGTCATCGCATCGGTCAGCGCGAACTATTTACGATATAATTGAGCACATCCTATGCTTGTGATGGAGTTGAGTCTGTATTTCAATACGCAATCTCTCTTTCTCACCATTAGCAAGTGAAAAGGACAGTTTAATTAGTTAATCCGCTCTAAGTATGTATTGATGATTTGTGTTAGTGTTTTGTTAACTGATGGCGCTTCATTGAGTAATTTTTTAATGGGTATATTCAGCCACGGAGATGTATAAAAAATCCAGAAACAATGGTAGAGGTCGCTTAAATTGTATAAATATAACATAAGTTTCGACAAGAAACTAGTAAAAAATTACTAGAAATTGTAATTTCTCTCCGTCTTAATACTTTTTCCGTGAGCACTATGCCTTTTTAAACCTCTATAATATTATGCTCATGTTCCTCGATCCACATATATTATACATGTAAATCAAACTATGTTAATCTCATGCTACATTAACAAGCTTTTTTGCACCTAAACCTCGTTTTACATATTTTATAATGTTGTTTAATTTAAAGAGCAGAGATAAGTCCGCAGCTAATTTTATTTCTTCCGTTAGTCGATCGTTACTAGTAGAGAACTAATAACTCTTTTCTTGCTCAATGGGTAGTTGCAAATACATTCGTTAGTAATTAATATTTATTAGAATTCCATTTGTTAGGTGTTCAATCTTTATCTCTATTTCTTTGTGCTAGAGGTGTTGCGTAAAGCCGGCAATAGTCATTTACTAAATAATTAAGCGAGTTAAGGAGTGTGAAAAATTACATATTTGTTTTCGATAAATATCTTTAGCACCGGCCTGTAAAAGTTAGAAGGCTAGATGACATAAATAGCACCCAATATATCTTTAATAAGCTGCTTTGCTTTAATATTTTTTTAGTAAATAAATAAACAATTGAGAATTGTATCGAGAGACACCACAGAAGCCATTTAATAATTTTCCTAACAAACATCGAGTCATAAAACATTAGACTGAGATAAAAGATACATATGATTATGTATATTAGCGTACAATATTACGACATCGATAGCTAGTAGCGTGTCACGTGTAGTGCCATCTGTCATGTTCACTTACCATCCGAAAACGTGGGCGTAATGAGAACCCATCCCAATGCATTCATATTTGTTGCTAGTGTACCAACACGACAGCCACCGACGGCTATCATTATAATTGTGTTTGAGATAATCTACGAATAATTAAAGTTAAACTTCAGATCTTGTCTCGTGTATTTCGGATGAGATAATGATATAAAACTAGATTCCAGTCTGATGCGTGGAACAAATGTACGAAGCGAATGACATAACGAGAATTCTATGTACAGAATGTCATCTTCCTTATACCTACTCGTTTGAGTGACAGAATAGAAAAAATATACCAGGCAATCAGGAAGACCAAGAACACATTTATTATTCCCAAGACAAAGACTCTGTAACTTCGATGATAGGCACAATATTTATATCGCAGTCGTACGAGTATACCTCACGCTATAAATGGCAGATTAGATTCAATGTCTCATCAATATCGTGACATTAGCGGCAGCCAGCTGAGTCACGCGTGACCTTCGTAGCGTGCACTAAACATGCCAACACTATCCAGACGCGACGGCACACACTAAATAATGCAATTAGTATTGACTTGTTCGCAGTGCGCCGCACACACGGTCACCCGCTCCATCCTCTAATTGGTTTATGTTCTCCTGGTACATTCAGTGCCAATTCTGACGGTTGCAATTTAGGCTGATAGTATTTTGTTTAAGCTTTGAATTTCCCAGTGCGAAGGTAATGTAAGCTTTCTTTAATTTGTGTTATGATCAAACCATTATGTCTATTTAATGCAAAACAAATGAATCTCCATGCATCCGTGCATTTAGCAGAACACAACCCCCATAGAGAATGCATCAATAATGAGGATGAAATAAATTTATTCAGCGTAAAGCACCGGGCAATAAATGTAACAATGTTAAGCGAGTCTGTCTGGTGAGCAACATTACTAGGACATGAGGTAACAGTGAGCCATTACAAGGGAGTGCGTGTAAGTGCGTACTGTGGGATCTTTTACTTTTTATGGGAAAGATGTGGGTAGGGTCGGCGCGGCAGGCGGTAGGCGCCACCGCGGTACGGGGGTTCCACGTCCGCTTCTCTAAACACAAATATTATATTTTTATTCGTTACCTATCTAATCTTGCGCCGTAAATCTCAACATTTTGTATCCCCGAGATTGTCCCGTGAAGTTTTTTAATTATGTACCGCATCAATAAAATGTTGATAAAAGTTCCTAATGTGACATTTAGTTTCTGCGAATTCATTTTCGCATTTCATTTTGCTTGTTGGCTGCAGATTTTTTATTGTTTATGCTGTGTTTAGACAGCTGGAAAATGAGAACAATGCTGTTCTAAATAACAGTCGTGGTGGTGAGTTATGTGTGTTATGATATGAGCACTAAACGAGAATAATCCGGCGATATGAACAAAAATGTTGAGTATTTGTAACGTTCGTATTGTTTTATTGTGACAAAAGTGTTAACTGAATATCATAATATGTTCCAGAAGTTTAATCGCGTATTTTTTATCTTCTTTAAAGATTATAAACATGTGATACTTGGTGGAGTTTTATGTATTTGGCGCGGGTTTGGTCGTTAGCGGTGATAATCACCCCGCGGTAAACTATTTATTGTCCGGGATCTACAATAAACTCGGTCCCAGTCATGTGCCTCCGATGATTGTTTCAAAATCAAACCGTTTATTTCATTGTACTGTTTTGAATCTCTCAGAGCTTGGATGGTTGACAAATAACTATTACACTTGTAACGATCTACTGTGATAATGATAAAATGTTTAGTAAAGCTATGTTTTTGAAAGCTGTCAAAAGACCAAAATATGCTCTGTTCGTTTTGTTTTAATTTTATTAAATTTAGGAAACTAGTGCAGCTACCGGAGCAGAGTACTGATTAGAAAAAAAGACCTCTATACAGTTATGTCAACATAAATGTCTTAATATGGCTTGGTTGTGGGTAGGTGTTTGTTCGAAACAGTCAACATTCAAGAGAAATATTGTATTTTGATTCCTTTGACGCTGCGATTAAGAAATATCATCGCTCGGAGATAAAACGAAAAAGAGATTAGACTACCAGGCATGCATAAAATATGAGACGAATAATATCCTAAGTATTCTGAATTCCATTTGTAAAATAAAGATAAAGATTATTAGGTAATATCTCAAATCGTTAGCGCTATTAACGTCACTAGTTCCGTCCGCATGATAATAACATTTAAATCAAGACCAGCATACATACAGACGGCAGGAATTATTGTAATATCGTCAGCGTAGGCATACAAACTTTTTTCTTGAGGGGTGTAGCGTAATGAAAACAAATGACAGAGACCCACGCGCGTCCCATAAAAAATTCAATTCATGGTTGAACGAAAATAGTAGCACTGTATTGAATTTAATATCTGAGAGCATTTTAGGGTTTTTTTAGTCGTCACGGCAGCGGTTAGCGCGTGAAATACGACTGTTTAGAATTGAATTTAAATATTTTAGAATCTGCTTGTCTTTGAGACATCGACGGCTCGTCGGCTAATTTTGAAGGAAGCAATTTATAGGAGAATAGATAGCATCGTTCGTACACTCTACTCGAATAGATTGATCAGTAGCTGCTGCAGGATCGATAGAAGGAGATAATTAACTGAGGGAACGCGCATAATAGCCGTGTTTGACAGGTCTCTCTTGAATAAAAGAGATGTCTCATTTACGGCAGTGGCGAAAGTACGAACTAGGAGCTCATAGATCTAAAGTGGATATAATTTACAGCGTCGGCTAATGGAAGGAACACATTAAGCGTGCATCTTTAAGCGCTTACGTATTAATAGAATAGAGGCAGTGTTCGGGACCAGGTGCTCTCGCCGAGGTAATTGCTTAATAGCCGGCGACTCATTAGAGCACGGGGACGATATTTTTAAAGAGAAAGCCCCCCGGCTATGATACTGTTGATACAAGCCACTCATTTTTTAAGATAGAGAACCTGCTCGACTGCTCTTGTTTATTTTGACTTATTACTTTGCGCATAGGGCTCGCTAGCGTGCACAAAATTAAGTACTAATTGATACCGTTTAAAGTAATCTATTATTCGCACTGAGATAAAAAAAATGCAATATTACTTTTTTGTACAAAATTTGACACTAAATGGCCTCACTTGATATTATTTATGGGACCTGTACAAAAGAGAAAAGAAATAAAAGAAACCTTACCTTAATGAGCAAAATACAATTAAGGGATAAGAATGGAGTCGTGTTAATGTTGCCCTAGCGTCATCAAACTTCAAAGTGTACAATCAAAGGGGTTGTATATACTACGTGGAGCACTTTACAAACAACCCCAAATTGATTTCGGAAAACAAATTAAAAAGCATAAAACATGATTCAGTGTTCACCTCACTTAACCCTTTTGCTGCGTCGCAATAAAATTACTCTCGTGAATTAACCCTTCGCCCTCCCCTCGGAGTAAAACACATTTAGTTGCAAAACGACCCCCGAGCTTTAAATTATGATAGATTGGCGGATGGTGACGAGAATCATTTGTGTTGTGTCTTCTAACCAGAGTGGAATAAAATAGGTTAAGCTATTACCAGATGAAAAAACGTCAGTTTAAGAAACCGTGTCTGTGTTTTTAGAAGCAAACTTTCATGAAAACACATTAAAACTTATTATTTTACTAAAAATATTTATTTAATCTTTTCTACAACATATCTTTAGTGTTTTTTCTCCTTAGAGTATATTGAAAAAGAAGATATCAAAAATGAAAGGTAGGTACTTGAAATAGAAAAACCCTCTCTCACTAAAAGTACTTCAGCATACGCATATTACAGTTAAGTGTGCACCTTACGGGATGTTTTTTCTAAGTAGGAAGCTAGTGGCAAAAACCAATATCCGCTTGTGTTACGAGAGGGAACCCGGGGGACTCCGCCTGATCTACATGCGTCTTGCCCAAATTAACAAACTAGGGCTGCCACAAGATGCATTTTGTTCTACCAGTAGGCAGATAGGAAAAACATAAAACTATGATCATAAGTACCAGCTTGTTTTATTAGGAACACGAAATAAGTAAACAAGAAACTTAAGTTATTAAATTATTGTAAAAACATAGGTAATTGATCCCATATTAAATCTGCAGTAAACTTTTTCTAAAAAATTATGAATAATAAAAAACTATTTACGATAAATGATAAAAAATGAATAGCATGTCAAAACGTTTAGTTTTATGATAGTCTGTTCTATAAAAGCGTCAACATATTTATATACAAGTTGTGCACGAACATTAATGTTCTAATAAAGTTGTATTTAAATGAAAAGTAAATAAATACGTTGGTGGCAACCCTACATCGCAGGCCGGTTGCACACTGAACGCGATCGTCCTGTGTTTTGACTTCGCCGTTTCCCGCGTATAAATCACTTGTTTAATGTATCGAAATGACGCACCACTGCACGGACACCACTGTGTGTTACTATCCTTACACATTGCACAGACAAATAGCCTCTTTATGTACTTCAAGTTAGAGTGCTTACTCCATTGTTTTCATTTTGATAGAATGTAGAGTTAGTTATCAAAAGTGTATCACATGATAACGGGCATAAAGTTTAAAATCCATTGTTCTCCTAAAAACCAATTGCAGTTCTGAAGAACGAGAGCTTAAATACGATGTAAGAAAAATGCAATGTAATTGGCGAAATTATTTTCAGTGGTATTCCATCGGCATAGAGTCTAAACTCGTTTGACAAGAGAAATGTGAACTGCAAATATAAAGTGGTGTGTATGTAATCCACATGAAAGCTTTAGGATTAGTGTTTGATGACATCATTATTTTTCAAATGACGATCGTGTTGCGATTTTCTCTGCCCTTAAGGGAGCGGAGGGTGGAAAAATTCGTAGTGATTTATTATCAAAACGTAATTTTGCAAAACTTTTATGATCTCACAAAATCTTGCACATTTTAAGAAAATTGTTTTTTTAGGTGGGTATGTAAGTTATATTTTTAAGGTTGAATTTAAACATTCATGATAAATTGCAATATGTCCTATTACAATAATAAAAAAGGAAAATATACCTCTCGTTTAATTAAGAGCTTTGGGTTGCTTCATGTTTAAGCGTCACGTGTGCAATGCAGAAAACAATTTATAATATTGTAATTAATTATAAACTAAAACAAAAATTGAGTTCATCAACCAAAAACCATCTTAAAGTACGTGTCCCAATAACCAACGAAACAACAACAATCGTAAATACAAAACACTACTCGAATCATTTCCAAATAATTCTCTTAAATCCTTAAAATCGCTAGGGACGTCACATGCGACCACCAAACTAAAACTTAGCGCCACGGGAATTTGAACTCTATTGTCAAAGAAAAAGTGATTTAAAGACTGTAGTGTTAGTTTGGTTTATTGATGGGGTCCCTTGTTTCAATTTTCCAGATCAGCGGTCCCTGTCGGGCCGAGATTGGGATTTGTGCGGACAGATCCGCGGGGCGCAGCTAGTGTTCATCAGGTTGATTATGCAGGCGATGGGGAATTGAGACACTCTGGCCGTATACTAGTTAGTCATTTATGTTCACATCGAAGCTTTTGTTATGGAAATAGCAAACAAGGTGAGGGTGACAATTATTGTCAGTTGGGTTGTGTAAGAGACGATGTTTTCCTAGAACTGTTTATACTGTGTCAGTAGACACGGCATGTTGCCTTTGAGAATAATGAAAAAAGAAACGTTTGTCGTTATTTTAGGGTCTAAATTTATTCCGACACCACTGTTGCTAGTCTAAAATATTTCCTTGGTACATAAGAAACTTTCCCATCCAATCTTAGACGATCGGAAGCCAGAGTTCCCAAACATCACAAAGTATCCTAATTTATTTACAATGCAGCACCAGCGGGCACATGAATACCCACCGGTACATTACGGGGCTCGAGGGATGTCCCGTCCCCCTTAATCCCGGGCCCCGCGGGACTCGTAACACGAGAGCACGGACAAATAGATACATTCGTACTCATACATTACAATATGTTGCGGGACGTGAGACAACCCTACTTGTGACGCGCTTGTAAATATTTTGCCCAAGTGATATTACACAGAGTAATCTTTGTTATAGAGAACTTATTTGAGACATGCTAATGAGTTATATAAACAATTCTAGGTTAAACAGCGTATTTTGAAGTATTAAAATATAGAGCAACATCTTCTCTACTTATATTATTTATTTTGTATTTCCTTCTCGTGTTCAGAGAATGTCTTTTGAAGTCTCTTTTATTTTGAATATGCGCACTTGTCTTCCAAACCGTTGCAAAAAAGTTCGCATCGTTAAATACCTAATTCAAGCTCGAAGATTCTCGTTAAGTTTACCAAAGCGACCTCGAACCGTAAAAATAATATCACTTACCCCACGTCACCCGTTATCGTCGGATCTTCGTTACATACAGACATACATACAGCCAGACACAGTTATCAGCGATCTCTTCAGTCGGGGAGACTCGGGTTTCATCAACACTTACCTGTAAAGATACAAACATATACGTTACGTGATGCACAAAAAATATGCCTTTATGATTATTTGGTAAAGGGAACTTGAGAATTTTGATACAACTGTAGGTACCTTACGTGTCTTGTACAAATGCAAAAAAGAAGTATAATTGAAAAAGAAAACTCTGTGCATATCAAGTTTGATGGATTTGCCTGTTAAAATATATTGGCATCTAATGTTTTGGCATTAAAATGATGTACATCTGTCATAGTAGTAGTTCATGCTAGACGTACTGCTATTTCATTTGTTAAAAAATCAATTACTAAAATTATTAATGAGTCATCCACATCAAGAGATTTCACAATATCATCCGTCTGGGACACGCATTGCTTCAACATATAATTATAACCATCAGTCGCCACTGCACGCAGTCTACTGCGAGCGCCAACTCGCGTCACTTGGCAAGGCTCAGCTACGAGAGCTACTAAACACTTCATGTCACCTGTCCGCGTGACGCGTGCAAGCCGTATCTCTTACTAACCCAATAAACGTTGTTACAATTTAAACGAGTTCACTATCTCCTTTGTTACCGCACTATCTAACAAGGTAATACAAACACGTCTTATAAATATCTCGATTACATTAATTGGCGCTAGTTATCTCTCCCGGGCTACTATAAACACCAAGTTTTATGATCCCGTTTTATGTAAGGAGGCTGCATTCGAATGTGTTAGTATTTCGGCGTTATCTTCCTGTACATTAAATCTTTAACTGGCGTCAATTAAGTTAAACTTTAACGACTGCCTCGGTTATGTACAGCGTATCAGGTGTTACTAATTTACGAGTGTAGTTTATGTGATTTAAAACATAACAGATGACCATAACGCTTGTTGTAGCGAATATTGATTGTAGAAAAGATCGTTCTCAATACAAACATAGGATAACATAAATCTCTGGGGGTTTGTTCATTATCTATATCTAACCATCGCCGCTGAAAAGAGGAATAAAATTATTGGGATATCTCAAAGTCCCCGACAGAGGTAATCTCCATACAAACTACACGAGCAAGAGAGGTAGCTGTCACTCTCCTAGACGTCACCCACATAAATAATGTCAACAGTCGGTGATTCCGAACAATCGATGATCCATGATACCGCGTCACCGGCCACTCACCGCTTCCACGGTGAAAAAAATACACTGGAAACACCAGTCCCGAGAACACAACGCATAAATATATCAAATCGAAAACAATAGGGCGACATCAGAGATATCGCATCACACACCACGGACCCACGGACATATTTCAAAAACCGGAGATAAAATAAAAACAAAACAAAAAGCAGTTGAAAAACCAACATCGAAAAAAATACGTGACGGGCATTAATTAAAACGGACCCACGACCAGGAATTCAGAAAAACAAAGAGGTTAAACAAACCTTCGCAGTGGGATCCCTCGCAATGATCATCATCTCACATTTTTAATCATCGGACATAAAATCGTTTTTGTCGATCGAAAACTGACCGTGAGCGGACGGATTAGAGATGGGAGTGGTGCCCTCGCCGATACCACATTTATCGACATAAAGAGCTGTTGAAAATTATTTTTTGGTTGGATTGTCACCGTTGTTTTAATGGTATTACGCATTGAAGAAGGGTTATCTGCTCGATCCGATCTCTGGGCCCAGGTATAAGACCAAGATTGATTGGACACGACCCGACATTTTTATGTCCGTGCTCTCGGGTGTCGTCGACTCCGTTGTGAACGAATAGGTTATTAAATTAGTGGTATCGATCGGACAAAAACTCGTAATTATCGCGGCCATATAACCAAATATGTATCATCATTCTTACTGACGTTGTGTTGTTGGTTAAGTGAATGAAATGTCAAGATAATTGATTTAGACACTCGATTGTGGGTTGAATCAGTCCTCATATTTTTTCGGGCAAACAAGGAAATGTTTGTTAAAAAATAAAAAAATGGATAGCTGTGTATTTTATAAAATTTTTGAAAGGTATGTTGAATAATTTTATTACTAGATAGATACCTGCTTAGTGTATTCTGACAACACAATCACATTTAGAATTTAAACTTTATAAAGCCTCCATTGTGCAAGGGTTTTTTCACAAAAATAGGGCCATTATATTTATTACGATCACTTAGAGTGGGACTTATAAAAGGATTGTAGATCATTATGCAGGGGGCGATAGGATCGCGACGCAAGCGCACACAATGGTTGTCAACACAATGTCAGGGGCCGGCCGGGGATTATGACGGAGGCGGACAAAAGCGCAGCGGCGCTTAGCGGTCGCTCACTGGCACTACCAAGTACCATGGCCCTGCTGCTCATGGTTCTATAAACTTTTAAAAGTTAGATTGAGACCTGTTGAATCTGAAGTAGCCTGCTTAAAGACAATGCTTTCGGTAAAGGCTTCAGCAACTTAAACCGTCAGGAGGGTGCTGTTTTGGCAGAGCTGTCACTCGAACAGACGAGTTTATTTTTAGATATTAATTTTAAACATTGCACAAGCAACGTCCATCACAACCAGGTGTCATCAAAACATGATAAATAATAAAAAACAGTCAATAAGAGCAGAACAAATGATCCGACACTCGATACCAGCTGGATAAAGCAACAATACCATATTACATTACCAGCGTTTATCTATACAAAAAGTGCACCAAAAACGGTATTACTGAAGGACTAACAATACTGAATAGAGATTTAAGAGCGGATTTGGATTCAAAGGCCCGTCGAGAGCCGCTTTGTTTCTGTGAACCTTTTAAATTTCATGTCTTGAGGTAACTGGACCGTGGTCGGGTGGGGTTCCAGTGAGAGAGATAATTAGTTTCAATTATTATATGATGAACTTTTTGCTAATCATATCTAAAGTTTTATATTTGGAACGCGAATAGCATTAAAAACAATATTTTTTTATTTTAAGCCATTACTTCTTAAGTCAGTTTTTAATCTTTTCGCCCCTATAAAAACCATTTTACACAGAATTCATAGGAAATCATAAAACGGGTAACATAAATCGCTAGCAGTGACGCTCCACCCCAAGCTTGGATTTAGTGTACTCGGAAGGCTGTAGCGGCGTGGCTTTGTGCAAGCCCTAAAAGGGCGTGTGATTGTAGTGTCGAGTAATGGCCACTTTTTGCGCCGCGACACAAAAAGGCGGCAGCTTGGTGCGCGCGCGCATGCCCGCCAAGGATACCGCGATTCTGCGCAAAGGATTATCTTTTCCTATTAAAAGTTTGGTGTGAATTTTAATAAGAATAGTTATAAATAGGTTTGGGATTGTTATAGAGCCTGTGGCTATTTGATAACCTATAAAAGAAGGAAAAAAATAAAACATTACACTATTGCTTTTGGAACTCCCTTAAAAACATCGTATTCAGACAGTGATTAGAAGTAACATTTACTGTATCTAGTCTCTCTATACAAGTAAGTTGCGTTAGTATTTGATTACTATCAGCACTTGATAAGTGGTCGTTCTGCACTTTACATAAGTTTATTATATAGACGATATAATATACGTCATGCTACTGGACTTAAGTTTCACATAGTTTAGGAATAAATTATTTGGTTCTCAAGTTGTTTTAAGCTATAAATATATGAGCGACTAATAAATCCTTGAATAAAGTCAAGTAAAACTAATTTAATTTGTGAACGTACTTATTTCGTATACCGTATCGGCGATCGGTTGACAACATGGCAGAAATTGGTTTTCAGGATACATTTCTTAGAAGATTATAAAAATCAAAGCTATCACGAGTCAAATAATTAACAATCTTTAACAATGTCTGTTATGATCTTAGCCGATAGTCGTGTTAAGGACAGTCTTAATAAGACCACACAATACGAAGACACCAGGGACGCACAGACGTATCAAATGATAAAATTCATTCACTTTAGCATATAGTGATGTCCATTGAGGCGAGAGTTTCGATAGTTGAGTCGATAAGTGACGGTGACAAAGGTCGCTTTAGACAAAGCACGCGGTTATAAAGATCTCATACGATTAACTATTTAAAGGAATTAAGTTATAAACGAAAGGCGGAACTGAACAGAAGAAATAATCGCGTAAGTAAAACTATAATATTGAACTTGCTGAAAAATATCTCCGTAGTCATAGTTTCTTTTTGCTGCCTTTGTAACCTAAGCCTGCTTGTTTGTTCAAGCACATGTTACTTATTTAGACATCTATTTGAATCACGAGCGAAATTTATGCGCTCATCACAATCGCCTTACTCTTACAACTCGTCCACATTGACTGGCCGGAGGAACAAACGCAAGAGGCAAGCGTCTGCTCAGGGATTAGTGCAAGGCAACGAAGCGCACGCGCGCACCAGACCCAACGTAATGCGCGCGGCGCCAACCGCCCACCAATCATACATTTACCCTTTTTGCCCTAAAACCACACAAAATCTTAATCTTTAAGGAACCGTTGAGCCATTTAAATGTGTTTGGAGATCTGGTAGTAGACAATTATACAAAAATAAATTATTTTTTCTGCAACACAATTGTTAATTGTTATTTCATTGTTTGTTATTTCATATCTAAACTAGAATCGGCGTTTCGTCGTTCAATTACAAAACCATAGGTATTCAATGTTTGGATTATACTTTGAAAGTACGCAATAAAAACTTAAAAACAGGAGAATAATATCGAATGCTCAAGCATCAATGTTTCTATTGACATTTAATTCGATACTTTTTAGTTTTCGGTAGACATTACGGTGGGTATCGAGTTACTCGACAATCCTCGGTATAATAGCGGCTGGGACCTACCGCTACGTTTTAAAGTAACATTGTTGTAATTGTGGAAGTGTGACAGCGCACTACACTGCGTAGAGCGCTATCTCTCTCCTCTGTAATAATATTACTTCAGGAGGAGGTGGTTCATCGTGCTAACTCCACCGGTGGTCGAGGAAGTGTTGGGTGGGCTGGTGTCTGACCGGGCTTTGGTCACTGTATGCTTATTGGATTAATTTGTCATACGAACTTTGAACGTAGTGGAAAAAATAATGTTATACATGCAAGTATTTAATATTACCCAAATACGGGGAAAACGACTTTGTATGATTTCGTTGCAAAAGAACGCTAGGAACGTAAGCATTATGCTACAAAAAAATATGGTGCGAAAAATATTGTTTCGCAAAGGAATAGTAATAGTAATACTTTTAGGTTTACTTTGTGTATTATAATAATGAGAAAAGGTATGTCAACTGTAACATGTCATGTTTATACGATCTCAGCACCCCGTTTAGTCAAACTTGATGGTCTGTCTGAATGACTGACTGCTCTTAAAAATATCTAAAAATATTGTTATATCGTATCATATATTCACAGTAAACTTTTCTTTAACTTTTAATGTTGGTTAATTCAACTAAATTTCCATAGAATATTAAATGACATAATCCAATTAAATTTAAACATTTCTGTTTAAGTTTTAATTATTCACAATTAATTAACTGCCTGTATTTTCCCACATTCCAACAAACCTTGTGAGATCTGGATAAGCGATATCCGCATATAAATTAAACAGTCGTAAATAAATAACATGCAGTATATGTTCTAATTAAAACCTTGTACTATTAAAGAAGTCGCGGCAGGTAATTTCTGCCGTAGAGGAGCGCCCCGTTGTGATTTTAACGTTCAGAGAATCCAGCCCTTTATCATTAATCTGGATAGCAGTCGATAAAACTGTGGAGGTACTGCGGCGGAATGCATCGACAAATTTTATGTGACATCACTAGCCGGCAAAGGGCGTCGTAGGCCACGCCCACCTGCGTACGTAGCTCGGTAATGAGAGTGCGTCCCTTTCTCGCGCTCTAATACATGCATCACAATTAATATAGGTGCCAACTTAATTAACAAACAAATTAGAGGGTTATAGTTTATTCAGGTTATTAAGTTTGTTTACAACTAATCTTGCTTGTCGTTTATGACTAGTAAAACTACATAAGACTGTTTGCTGCATGGCTGCCAACTTTTAACCAGTTGTACATTCCAATCTGGTTAGCCAACCCTCCTTTTTAATAAAGAAATGTTTATAAAATTTAAGAAACACAAATTGTATCCTGCATGAGGTTAAACTTAAATTAAACAGCTCAATCCCTCAACCACTCAATTAAATCCCACTATTTTCATAAATTCTTGGCTTCCATTTGTTTTATGGTCTTCGACTATACTTCAATTTATTCAAGGCAGTGACAAACGTACATAAAACCTATAAAACCAGCATCAGTTGATCCATTTGAGTGATATCAGTGAGACAGCTGCAATGTTTTATTTTTTACAGTGCGGTGAGGCGTCGACAGCTGTTATTAAATCTCGACGTGGCTGTAATCCAAGGGATTATGGTCCACAGATCCTCGCGACATCACAATTTGTGGCTTCAGTGTGTAAGGTTAAGCAGACAGATTACTGTTCACGAGATACGAGCCACATTTGTTATACGACATCCTTTACATGGAAACTGTTTCATGACGTCTTCAATAATTATAAATAGAGGGGTGCTTTAAATAAAGTAGGTACTAAATTTTTCGACCACTTATTAAAACGGCCTTCGGTGATAGGTATACCAAAATTTCAGAGAAATCATAAATGTGCGTGGCTATTATATGTATGTTCATACATTTCATACAGAGCGATGTAGTAAGAAAAAATAATAGGTGCAGAAAAAACAAAACAAGATTTATCAACCGCGTCGAAATGCAAATTTTCCAGCGCCGGTTCTATTCCCTCCACAATAAATTCATAGTGACAAACTAACAGACCGGCAAACTAGGCATTATAAATCGGAAGGAATCGAAATCCTATTTCACGCACCAGGAGCGCAGCCGAGCGCAGGAGTTGTTGATCGTGATGAGGCGCGTGGCGGCACGTGCCCGAGTACCAATGTGACGCCTCGGTGACATCGCACAATGGGAGATGGTCATTTACTGCACAATAATTACTAATCTAATGATGACTCTACTAAAGGATATTCAACACTAATCGCCATGACATAGTGAGGCAATGTTTGTGGGCTTCCGAATCACATAAAAGGTGTTAGATCTTTGCAGTTTCAGAGTAATATCGATTGCTCTTATTGAATCCAAAAATAACTTACAGTACATTGATTTCTTAGAGGTCTTTAAAAGTAGCAATTAAGAAGATATAGTATCATAATTGTCATGCGATGTCATTTCATTTACAACTAGGTAAATGAAATACAAACATAAGTTGGAATACAAAAGTATGTACAGTTGACAATCCTACTTGAAACTTTGAGCGAGTCAACAGACAAACAACAACAATAGCCAAGAATGCAGTTAGCAAGTTAATTCGATAACTATAATGTAATAAGTGTAAATGAAAACTAATGTCAGTGCGGGAGCCGGCCGGGCGGAAACTTCCGAGAGCAATCTAATTTGCGATCCACCCCGTCATATATTATACTTGAAGCTGGCAAAACGAGAGGGTAAGGGCTGTTCTGGGCGCTTACTATGAGTTCTTAAAGCAGACGGTTAAAACATTCCTCTTGAAGAGAGGCAGCGAGACGTCAGTAGGCATGGTGTATTGCTGCCTCAACTCTACAGTGAAAACAGTTCTGTTTAGTTTTTGGTATTGGTAAAACATTACCTGAATAGAGACTAGCTAGTTTGCCTTAATGACTACGTCAATTATGTTCACTTTTTGTTTTTTGCTCAACCAATCAAGATAGATCTTAGATTTTTCAATCAATAGGTATGCAGTAAACAGAATTGTAGTTTTGACCAAACAAAGAGACAGGAATATTAAGGTTGAGTTTGATGATTCTTAGTTTATTGGTGACCTACATTAACACTCATATGATTACAGCAAAATAAAAAAAAGTTTGCTTCAAAATAGACAACGGATCAACTTTCAATAACAAACTACTTAACTGATATTCAGTTAAATAAAAATGTAGACAATAGCAGTAACCCAAACAATGGGTGCAACAGTAATGAAATCCGAACGAGATTAGTTGGGGGGCTAATGAGGCGGGGGCCGTAACGAGATTACACCTCCGGAGTGCAGGCTAACGTGATTACACGAGTCTGCCCGGGCCCCTGCGACACGCCGTGATGATTTGTGACTAGTGTCTGTTAATGTGTTATGAGTATGACATGGAAAATGTTACTCATCCTCTGTTCGTTAATACAACTGCTGGTTTATTATAGATTTAAATAAAAAAAAAAAGTTTTGTTTAGTCTAACGTTACTTTAGAAGTGCATATGCGCCATTCAGAGTTTTAGCCCATACAGTTGAATGTTGACCAAAAAGCATCAATCGTTTTTTTTTAATGCTCTATATTTCTTTTCAGGCACTCTTCTTCCTTTCGCTACAAAATGAAAGAATGTGGACAGTGAACGGTCATAATGTCCTGAAGTTGAAGGTAATTTAGAATTGAGATAAAATCGAACATTAATTTCTAATCTTTAGGACCAAGTTTAATAAAAATCAAATGGCTTTTAGAGTCAAATTTATGTGTGCTTTAATATCCTCTGCAGTGATTTAGGTCAGATAACATATGCATCGTTGCCACTTAGTCCACACTAAAAAGTATACTAAGACATTATCCTAAATTACTAAAACAAACACTGGCTCATTCGCGGGCGGCGCGGCGTGCACAAAGGCATGCGCGCGCGCAACTCTGCCGCGTTGATTTATCAATCAATTGCGAGCATCGTTAGTGCGCCGCGGGCTGCGCGCCTTTGCCGAGCCGCCCGTACATGCGGCTTATGTGTAACTAAGTATATATTACGCATATGTAAGTACATATAGGTACTATAAAAAAACCATTAATAAGTGTTCGCTATTTAAATACCAAATGGACGTCTGCTATACAAATGATTAAGTACATATAATATTATTCACGCTTGATCATCGTTCCTCTGTCCTTATCCCATTTCTTTTTTGGGGTCGGCACAACATGTCTTCTTCTTCCGTACCTTTCTATCGGACGTCATCATAAAAAAAGAACACTCTTTGCAGCCATATCGTATTTTACACAATTCATCCATCGTTTCTTTGGTCTTTCCCTATCCTACCCACATCAATGCACAACGAATATTATTTACTCATGAACTGTAAAAATATATATTTTCCTTCTTAAACATCGGGTTGAACGTTGGAAAAATTAGGTCTCGTTGGAAAAGTCAGATGTAACTATCATTACTCATAACTTTGTAGAGACATTTACATCTACACTGAAATACGATTTCATAAATTACACGTTATATCAGTTCTGTGGGACTATATCTTTGGTAGGTACATTAAGAGTCAGTCTTCGGATCGATAACTAATGATGGTAGCACATTTCTCCGAAAAAGAATGATGATAGGTGATGGTGGTCAGCTAAAACAAACGCACAGCATTAGAGAGGCCTGACCGTTGACGATGTGCGCACGCGCAGGACTCGCCATGATTTATCGAGCTTGAGCGCGCCGCTCACTGCCCCTGCCTACTATAAATTATTATCGGTAATGATCAATGCCAGTGATTTATTATTACGATAAATAAATCGATACGCGCCCGAATAAAATATATGTCGATGTGATTGAAATCGATAAAAAACAAAGGATTTTGCATAGACAGCTTAATGGCGGTGACTTGTTTGTGGAATGTATCAGTATCACGATAGTAGGCGAAGGCATTCTTCAGTGGAAATAATATACGAAAGTACTTGAAAGTAAAGGACGCTAAAGGGCCAATATAATAATATAACTTATGGCGACCAACATAAGGTTAACCGGATAACGAAGACTTTTGCTAACAGATGCGTCCATATTAATGTAAATATATTGACATATTTTACGCTTATTTACCACGAAGAAATTGAAGTGGATATAATGAATTGACCGTGCGACCATGTCAAATAATGTCCATCGTTCAAAAAGTCTCGAGTCTTAACATTACAAGCAAGTTATCCGCAATCATTCCTATTTAGGGTTGAGAAAGAAATCAAATTCATAAAGTGGCGGTTTGCTGGTCGCCGGCATTTTAACGAGAGGCGCGGGTTCCGTCTGGGAACGCGACAATGAAGCAATTACGTGCCGCACCTTGTTTTTGTACCGCTGGTGACAAGCGTGATGATACGCTGGCAGTATTGAGACGAACACAACAACATAATGATATCGTGAACAGGGTATTGACAACATAATTAGCGCTTAATGATCCACTTTCTGCCCTCAGGAGTCCGGGTTTGGCTGAAAAGGAATAATATAGCACGACCTACATAAAAAAAGTGTGACTGTTGAGGAAAGGTTAATAAAAACATAAAATGTTTGTTTATTTTCTCTTCTCAAAGTTGCAACGGCAATGGAATGCAAAAGATTGTTAAGATAAACGTTACAAAGCAAGATAACATTAGTGCAGTTACGTAAAGCTGCAGCAACATAAACACCAAGTTTAATTTTCCACATAAAGCTGCGAACCGTGGAGGGTACTCGTTTTTCCGGTGAGTGAGCGCGAGCCTCCCGAGCTTAACGTAGTAAAGAGTAGTTAGGGAGGGTCTCGGGCGCGCAGACCGCGGTCACCACTCGTAAAATAAATCGTCGCGGCCGCGGCGAGCCCGAGATACCATCTGTATCCCGTTTCTATGGTAAAAATGCAATGTTTTAATTCCGTCGAGCGTCTTCGGCCGGGAAACCCTCCGATGCGCCCGCCAGATAACCATCCGAGAATATTCCAGCTTTTTATTTTTCAAAATATTCGAGGGACGGGCCTTTTTTAGTTCCTAAGTTATGTGGCCAGGCGCGGTAGTAAAATTTCATTGGCTATTCGAAAATTCCGAGATGGTAAAGATTCCCGGGTTTATACGACGAAATGAAGCCACTGCGCTTCTTTATAGTAGTTTTAATTATCGTTAAATTGTAACGTAAATTATTGTAAAGTTATTGCTGATGTTGTAGACAAGTTACTGAATTACATTGATACATCTATTCAATGAAACAATAACATTTTTATCTTTATGTGCAATGAGTGAGTCTTGATGGCGTCGCAAACAGGTATAAAGTATACGATTGTATAATATCAAGCTTGTGCAACAGAAACACCTTGTAACTTTGAATCGAACATTTCTCTGTGGAATATGAATTTCTCTTCTTATGATGATGCATGTTGTAAGATCGTTAGACAATTAGATGAAACACGTATCGAGATGTTCCGTGTTATCGGAACATCGGGCGCTAGACACGCACCGACACCGCGCACTGCTCACTGAACACATGTGCACAGATAACACGTCTGTAGCTGATGCTGTGGGATCGCCTCGTCAAGCGTATTCGACCGGCTACTAAAAAGAGGAAGCTTGTTTGAAGCTAAAGATGTTTTGAATAATTTAACAATGATATGTAAAGACGGTACTAAGGTGAGTGTTGTTCGAAAATGACTATTGTACAATCGAATAACGGCAATGATACCTATTTAAATGATGCCTGCAGACTTCAAATACGTTCTTTATACAAGCCTTTTGAGCCGGCAATAAGATTCCAGTACCATTAGAACAGTGCAGAATTAAGACACTAAAGCAAAGCTACGACGAGTACTAGACATTCATCTAATAACGAGACTGATGTTCCCAGATCGTAAAGCAACAAACCAAACAAAAACTCATACAAACACAACTCATAACGCATTACTTCACAAGATTAAGATGCGACCACTACAAATAGGTGCAACAGACGAACAAGAAGACGCCGGACAAAAAACTGTTGGGGAATAAAAATCGTATTGTAGTAGTAGTCGATGATAAATAATACATGATGGACATATGTCGTGGTGATTGGAGTTGCAGGCTGCGACACGGCGCGGGGGTTTTTACTGGAGATGCAACGAATTTCTACACCGCGTCGTCGTTTCTTGTGACCGCCGCGTGTTGCAGACGTGTTCGCTGATCACGAATACATAAGCTGTTTGCATTCGAATGAGGCAAGCCAAGAATTTTTCATCATAGACAAATTGAAAAATCTACAGAACGAAGATTGTTTATTATCTGTTCAAATAGTGTTTAAGAGTTAAACGATCTCGAGTCACGAATCGTCTTAAACTGCTCATAATAAAGCAATTAATGATAAAATTGCTTATGCACTTCTCGTTTCTGTTAAAAATCCTCAAGTCTTTCATAAATATTAACTGAATACGAAGCAGCTCAAAAGTAAAAACGTTCAAATTTATAGTGGATCCGAGACTAATCAAATTCCTACACATAATGATAAAAACCCGGCATTTATAAGTGGCAAGCATCACGCTGTTCGCGTTGTGGTCACAGACAGTCACGGCACCCGGCAAAAACAACACCCGCGTCACTAGCTAGAGACAATCAGAAGTATAGTTTTCCATAGCATTTCTGAAGAATGAAAACTAATAAGATTCGAATATAGCTGGTAGGGAAAATAAAGTAACAAAACTTAGAAATATGTGTGATAAGGTAAAAGAAATATTCTTTTACCGGTTACCTGACACTTGGGAATATATTCATAAGGCATGCATATACAATGGGCACTCCACTTTACAAAATTTGTTAGCAAATTATATTCAAGCTTAATTTAAGGTGAATGGCGCGAATTTTAAGGAGTTCAGAAATGATTCGTATCGTTGAATCTGCGGAGTTAACTTACTGCAGTAAAAGTGTCTAGTGTGAATGGTAAGTGAAACACAATGGTACATAAATCATAGGACACTGTCACCGCGGCCATTGTGTGTTATCAGACATCCATGTGCGCGACGCTAATTATCTCGTGTTTGTTTAATTGTGCCGTAATTGTATTAATAGGATAATGTTTTATTCAGCGAAAGTATTGGAGTACAAACTTGCAAGATAGGGATTTTTAGTAAGATAAACAGAATACATCGTTATTATTTTAATAAATAAAAGCAGGTTAGTTCTAAATTCTATCCAAAAACACATTTTGGGCTCCTGACCTGGCTTACGAAGCATAACTATGCTATTTATTTTGCTTACAACTAAACTGATAATCTTTCAATATGCTTACATTAATTATTTATGCTAAAATTGTTCCTATATGTGTGCACATCTTTAAAATATTTAACTAATGGCCTGGGGCCCTATCGCCATTTCTTAAAGTACTGAGTGTTATTGAGGGTGTTGGAGAAAGACGTCGCGCGTCGCTCTACGCTGTATGTTAAGCTGTCAAGTTTCCTCAACTATAATAATATTACTTTAAGTCGTGGTAACCCACAGGTTCTGTGCCACACTCTTCAGCAAGACCTAACGTTACTATGTCTCCAATTTACATTTCAGCAACAAAATAATAGTGTAATGATGGCCATAAAGTCTAGCTCACACGTCCGCAGTGCTTGCGAGTCTGGCCGCGTAGGGCCTCATTTGGGCACCGGCGGGCCTTATAAGGCAGTGTCTCGGGCGCGCGTCACCTGCACTCGGGCCCTTTTTGTGCGCCCGCGCCGCCAGCCGACACACTGCAGATTTACTGCCTGAATGGGCCGAGATGTAGAGCTACTGGAAAGAAGACCCGAATATACGCTTTGTATCTATTTGTAGAATTTTCTCTTATTTCATGAGAATTCGCTTAATCTGTTTGCTTAAGAAGAAATTGTCTAGATATTAAATCCTACACCATTCAGCAACTTACCGGATAATTTGTTAGTTTGGTTAAACAAAACAGACAATCCACGACTTTTAAAATCAATCACATTTGTGCGGATGTTTTTAATAATCAAAGCAAATGGTTTGGATTGTCCGGGGCCACACTAGTGTAGTTATTGTCATGTCCAGGCCACATCCAGCAACTCTAACTCTTGATTTGCAAGTCCACGTGCCGCCTCCCTACGCCGAACATGGTACTGTAGAAACAACTGATTTTCTTTATGGTTCATTGTGACATTTTTGTCAAAACTTTAATGCGGCAAATAAAATGGGTTAACGGTTTATAAATTTAAGACTGAGCATTAAATCTTTTGCAAGCTGTGATATGGTCTCAAGATGTATCTGCAATACAATTCATTACTTGGTTAATTATTTCAAATTACATGATTATTTCAGTATTATCTATATGAACAATTTTGGTAACTGATATTTTGTTTAATATGACAATGTACATTGCAAAACATGTGATATACAAACCATATAAATTAGTTTAAACTTGTTCTTTCTCACGTTCGAAAAAATAATTAATATTATATTCACATGAATAAATGGAAAAGTGCAATAATACGAGTCCAGCCAGCCACAGTAGGTGTCTAAGATAATACGTTAAGCGGCGGACGTTTACAGGCCAATTATGATAATAACTTATGTAATTTAAAGTTTTCTTCATAAAGAGCCGTGAGTAATTGTGGCTTTTGCAAAACCAAATCCATATTTCAACGAGAATTCAATAAGTAAACGCAAGTGATTCACAGCGCGCTATAAAAAGCGGCGATAAATCCATAGTTTGTATGGGATCGCGTGATCGCCCAGTATTTAACTTAGGGCGCCATGATAATTACAATCAATAATCGCTTACACGATATATAAACTGAATAGCAACTATTAATCTGATGATTTCGATGTGCTCTCAACTGTTTTACTCATACCGATTTTACGTATAGCCATACTAATTCAAGTGAAATGGATCCTTATTGCTGATACCGTAAAAATCTGAATTGTATATCATTGTGGTCGTTTAAATCGTTTGATTCGAGGGTCGTATCGAGAGTTAACTGTGATAAATAAACTTTAAGTAGCCGAACTGCCGCGCGGGGGAGTAGGACGGGTGTATGAGTTAATGCGGGAGAGCGAGTGGGACGGGGGATTCTTGAAGAGTTAAGGAGGTGAACAAAACAAACACGGGGCGGCAATTACAAGCGCCCGCGGTGAGCACGTCGCCGACGACACGCGCCGCCCGCCTGCGCCGAACATAACCACCAACAATAATAGTTTAGTACAGACTAAAACATATTGCATCAATATTATAGACTGACTACATCACAGGAGTTGTTGAAGAAAATTGTTTAGATGAGAAATATTATCATAGTCTTGATAAGGTTCTTTTAAATTGATAACAAATGTTCAAGAGTTACAGAAGACGGAAGTAAACAGTCCTTACTCACATCGGATAGGCTTTTCAAAGGCTATTTTCATATCATATTGAATAGGATATTCAGATCCTGTAACAGGTACCTACTTCCCAATAAAAACCATAATTGCATGTTTAAACGTTATTAATTCAGATTTCTCTTACGTCAGAAACCTACGAGAATTACAAAGTAGCCGATTAATCATTGCTGATTTAGTACTTGTACAGTTAGCAATAAAGTTTATCAACACTGTCCGACTTTCAAGGCTTCAAAAAAAGTGAAAATACATAACCAATAAGATAACCAGAAAAATCACCAGAATCCTACTGAAAACTTTAGGAACATCACTATCATAGACGTATTCAATTATTTCGATTATTCGCAAATATTCATATCCTTTTAGCTGACCTTACTCAGACAGTTACATCAAATTCTGAGAGATGTACATCCTCTATTTCGGTGTTCAATATAATACCATTAATATGATATATGGAACCTATGTCCTAAAATAAAAGGTAAAGTGGTTCGGCACATAACTCATGTGTGTAGTGCGGGTCGCAGGTCAACATTAATATTCAATAGGTATAATGTAACATGAGTGACCGATTGCTGCGCTCCCTGTCTTAGACACCGGCCGGTACTTGTGGTCATTGGAATCGAAATCAAAAGGTAAAAAAAAAGAAATTGAAATTGAGCAGGCCCTCTGGAAACTTTAGTATTTGTCTCTCTTTGTAGGGTTTCAAAAGGATCTGCATTGACGTAATAACCGGCTCTGCATTATCTAATAACTTTAGTATTTAGGTACTACTCTCTTTGTGCGGTTTCAAAATAAACAAATGACCAAGTGCAAATCGGACTAGCGACAAAAAGGTTCTGTACTAGTTCTCTACAGAAAAATCATCGTCAATTTATGACCGCACCATTAAAATAGCTTAACCTTGATAACTATTATTGTTAATCATTTTATTTTTGATTACTTGTGTTATAGCGATATCATTGAAAATTCCAACTGCTATCACGGTTCCTGATACACATATAGGACGGATAGATGAACACTCGGACGGAAAGTCGAACGGACAGACAGCGGATCCGCAGTAGTCGAGTACCTACCGATTTTACTCTTTCGATACAAAACCATAAAAAGAAACATTGTAAAAAGTAGACCATCAATACACAGTAGAGTCAAGTCAAAGGGTTTGGGTTTTGTATAACTCTACTTTTCTTGTTCCGCTCGTTCTCGGTGTATAAAGTTGTATTGAGTATGTATGGATTAAGCCACACAGCTAGGTTAAATAAAAAAATCGTAAAATATATAAACAACAATTCGGATTCAGGGCCATACAGATATGTACAAATTGATCATAAAGTAACAATAAAAAAAATAATCGATGAAATTTACAAATTACTAAGTGTACGTAATTTTTTACCGACCATTAAAAGATTACAGTTATGGCATGTTCGTCAATAACGACTTAATTACTGTTTTAAAACTCACAACGGATCGACAGCCTGTCGCTGGGGTATTGGAACTCATAACAATTATTTGCTGATAACAACAAGCGGTTCAAGTAATTAAAACTGTATTGGCATTTGTTCTCAGACTAATAATAAAGTCGTTAAAACTTCTTTAGAGGGAATATCAAGAGACATTCAGAAATTCACAGCTCGTCCCGTCGCCCAATTAGGAGCGCAGCGCTACTAAGAAGTGGTATCATAAAAAATAGTGGCCAGTAAAGAGGTTGAATTTAAAAACAATACCCACGATTTGCGAGGGCAACAGCCGGCGAACGCTTTATAAGGCATTAATCGTCGCCTCACGAGCGGATTCCGCGAAAAGCAACGATATCGCACGAACGATCGCACCGGGACACGGCCCGGCCGCCGACACAAAAAACTTAAATTAATTATAACACTGAGTGGGTAACGTGTTTACGTAACATTTCAAAATAACAGAGACAACGTGTTTTCGGATGACGGTAATTAAACAAGGATGCTGCCATTAAACCTGCGCTACATAATATTTTACTGCGGAAATCAACCAGGTTTAACTTAATATTCCTTGCCGTAAATTTTATGGGATTTCCTTTTTAAACAAACTGCTCGCTATGAGGTTTGCTGTCCAAAAGTCGATTTAACTTTCTAAGAGAGCTAAACAAACTTTCGGCAAAAGTATAAAAGTTGATAATATTAATGTACAGCAAGCAAAAAACTAGAACAACAGGCAGTGTTACAGTAAAGACAACAATTATAGACTTGGTATAAGGTTTAAAATTCGTACAAGTTTGTTTTTAGTCCTAGTAGGCCTAAAACAGGCGCTTAAGAAACGATACATTACAGATCTAGCGACACTAATTACATTACGCTAGTATTCATATACAGCTAATGAATGTTTAGAACATTCTCATCGCAAGACGACGCTACTCTGATCAAATACCTTCATTGGAGCGCGCTTCGAGTGATCCCAGCGTGTCGTCGGCCCACGCTCGCTCCAAACAGACTAAAGTCCATAATTACCAAATAAGTACGATATCCATTAAACCATCCAGATTAACTTTTTGTGAAGCATTCATTAGACAGCTTTACGTTGAGAATCGCACTCAGAGCTGCAGCCTCGCTAATCGGGTTCCCACCGCGCTAACTGGTTCTCGTGGAACAATGCTTTCACACATGTAATAGAAACAGCGAAGACGCGACGTAACGATCACGTTCCGGATTCGTTCGTGACATTCCGACGCGATTTGATTCGCTGCTATCTGGATATAAATCACTGTTGTCCGTCAGATATATCGATGGATGTTCCGTCTGTACGTTTGTATTTCACTTTCTGAATAATACTGTCTCGGCCGTAGGCTGCACGCGATGCTGAGACCTGGTCAGCGAATCAACGTCTGTATATCAATTGTTAGTACGGATAACTACTATTGCAAGAAATCCATTGTAGGCTGACATGTTCATTGAATAAATCACTCTACGTCACACTTTTTAAAAGAAAGCGAGCTACATACCAAGTGTCAGATTTCTAGCATACCGCAAAGTCATACACGCTTGATATTTCATAATTTCCATTTTCCAATCCAATTTCTTCTCGACGTTGGACCACATTTCCATTGGTCCCTTCTCCGTGGGCAGTGGTCGCAGTCACGGGGCCAGCACGAGCCGCTCGCACACGACGCGAGACGCAAAAACTATAATTATGAGGACGCCCCGCGCTCATTTGTTTTACCTCACACCACTTCCTGTTAAGGCACAGCGCTATAGGAATAAACTACATACTATTTAAATTTTTAGAAAATGTTTTGTTAGACCAAAAACAAAATGTACACATGTTTTTTTTGGGGCTAGATATGTATTTTAAATTGCAAATGGTGTAAGAATAGCATCCATAGGTGTCAATACGCCGAAGATCTGTAAATACGATCTTCGTTTATCACGGCTCTTCACTATCTTTAAGTTTAGTCTGTTTAGTTCGTAGCTTGGCCTTAACCAACTATAAACTTGCTAATCATTGTTTACAATCATAATTAATTGATCACTATAATCATGTTTCTCGATGACAGATGTATTATTATCCCATCAACAAATCATATTTAGTTAATTATCCAAACCATTAAGGTTTTTAACAGATTGCTTGGATCTACACAATTAAGTATTCTCGTATTTTTAGTAATTAATGTTCGTTTTACACATTTTTTATAAGTAGGTATGTTATTTGTTTTAGACGAGCGTATTGTCCACCATCACAATTATTGCTAATTATCATATTTTTGAAACCACTAACACTTTTGTTTTAAACAAAAGGTGTTTCTGATTTCTAAGTGCATTAAAATATATTCATTAGGTATTTCGTAAAACATTCAATTACAGAAAACCGTTTCTCTAAACAGTTTTTTTTATTATATTATAAAAGCATATTATTCTATTTAATACCGCATTGTGCTAGGGGTTGATATTAGATTACCATAAATTAAAATGCCGAAAAACAAAAGCGGAACCAACGGGAATACACCAGGCGAGCATAAAACAAAGGGTACGGAGGTAGCATAAATCAAAATGCGACCGTTTGTGAGGAGGAAGCGGTCAATCATCCCCTTCCTTACAAAACATACAATGTGCAGTGCTTGTGCTAGCTGTCAGGCGGCGCGGCGGCGGGCCGCGAGGAAAGCGGAAACAAACTGTTTATGTCAAAATATTACTCGTTGGTGTTCTTAACAATTCTCGGTCTCAAATGAGGCTGTGTATTTCGATTTTTCTCAAATAGAAATATCGACTGTTATGTGTTCAAAAGTAATATACCCCACTTCCGATAAATTATTTCACAAAATTAATTGTAATAGTCGAACGTTACCTTTAACTGCAAATGTCTAAAGTTATAAAGCGTTCGTTAAATAAACAGTTAACGAAACAAATAGTTGCGTGTTCAAAATTAATAAATATTTGTGTCATGACGTACCTAATTCTGACCAGAAATAATGATAAAAGTAATATCCACGTCAAAACACAAAGTGGAAGGTGTTGCAACACTTGCAACGAATAAATACTCTTTAGCAGTGACGTCACGCCACATGTCGTATCATAAACTGGTGCTATCTTGTCGCTAATCTTATGGCCTTACTTTGACATTATTATAGTTCAACACGGTGACACAACACACCTTTTGTGTTTCAAACATTAATTTCCCTTTTAGTAATGTGTGATTAGTTCATACAAAAACATCGAATGATTATTTGGCTTCAACTAAGTAACACTTAGTATTTTAATTTGCTCAACCATCGCATGCACAAATAAGGCAACATGATAATTTTCATTAGACTAAGTTGCAAAACTACATTCGTTCTGACAACACACATGGTAAGGGCAAAAGGGTTAATGAATTCAATGATAATTTAACCCGCGTTACATTCATGCAAATTGACTTTGGAGCCCTTATATGGAATATCTATTTAAAGTTTACCTTTACTTAAAACAAATACGCCATACATTTAGTTTTAATTCAATTATATGGGTTGTAAAGTACCAGGATGTTATATGGAGCGAGGAGTTGTTAAAAACACATCAGGCATCGGTTTACGGGCACTTAGACTAATCGGTTTTACAAAAATATCTACCACCTAACGAGCTTAGTACACGTATGCTATAATTAGGAATATTTGAACAAGCGATATCACTAATTAATTTAATTTGGATGGGCGATCTAATGACGTGTTTCAATTAAAACGCAGTATATAATCATGGCGGGGAATAGTGGCTTTACCCTTTTTAGGAAATAGTGTCCGGGCGGTATCGAGGCGATCATTAATAACATCCGTTGTGAAAAAAAATGTCACTAGACAAGCAAACACTCCAAAAACACAGTATTGGAAAAGATGAAACAACTCTTCAGTAACGGCAAATGTCTTAATAGCGGTTGACTTAGTATTGAGGTGTATGTAAATGACCAATGACACAATAGAGCGCAAGGGCTACCACTCTAAGTAAGTAGAGCAGAGTGCTGCTTTCATGACTTATTTTAAGACGTAGTTATAGGCTAGCAGGTCCGTCGTACAGTCGGTACAGTCGGGTACAATTGGGTACAGTCGCGCTCGACGGGCTCATTAGCAACGTTATCACCGAGGCCCAGGGCGGCGGGCCGGGCCGGGGCCGCGGGCGCACCGCATAACATTATGCAGATGCATTAGCACAGCGGCAACGCTTACATGCCGACATGGTATAAACATATTCATTTTTTATTTCAATTAATTATTCATGTTTGGAATAGTTTAAAATGCACCCTAGATACTAATTAATCATAGAAATAGGTATGCAAACAGTTTTGCAGGTACTTCAATGCTCACCATGTAAGCAATAAATGATTAATAGCTATCGTTATTGGAATTGCTTTAATAATTAAAAAGTATCAAACACAAAAACTATCTTGTCGCCCTTTATATAGCAAACAAAAGGAACAATATAATTTTTATGGATACCGTAATTTGTTTATATTATTTGATAATTATATCTCTTATTTGGTGTTGTCGTTTTATTTATTAAAGTTAGCGGAAATAATTTTCAGGACCAATCCCAAAATTGAGTTCTTCCATTATGTGTCCATGTAAACCAATCCCAATACAATCGCGTACAGCGGGCGGATGGATGCATGCTTTTAGCGCGGCGATATCGGCGAGTTTCGGCGACATCACTCGATAACACACGACTTACGGAGCGCGGCGACACGTACCACGGATATATTTAACTCTACGCGATAAAGCGCCCCGCTAAAACAAATATCTCGTTTTTATTGCCGACTGTACTTGTTTATTTGCACTACGTTTTTAAAGGGAATTTTAATGTTGATATTATTTTAGCAAGAGTCTCTTCCAAAGCTTGTATGGCTTTAACTATGGAAATAACTTGAACAATTAATAAAGCTCTCATAGGGACCGTGTACGAGGTTTAAATAAGTAGTTCGTTGAAATAATAGAACGCACTTACCTACATAGGTGAAAAGTTTTGTTTAATATTTTGAAATGGTTTTGAGTGTACGAGTCCTAGGTTCCAGTAGGGGTTTTCATGCATTTGTTGCAGGGTTGCACATTTACATGTTACACGCGTAAAACGCAAACGATTCAAAATCGAAAGTGTGCACCTCGTAAAAACGCATCGTTCTCAATTCCAAGCTGTTATTATTACAGTGTTCACGAAAACCAACAATCGACTAATAAAATATAATTATGAATATTTAAGGATCACTCTAAATCAAGCAATAAAAGGGCTCCATTAATTTGATATCAGTTCGTAAGGCATGCATTACTGGCCGCGGGCGGCGGCGCGGCGCGGGCGAGCCCGGGGTACTCGCTTGTCTGATTTATCGAGCCTTGCTTTTGTTTACTCAGGCTCATTGCGGCGCAACGTGTAATTAATATCAACGTTAAACGCATACGTTTATTTGTAGTGTGTCGATATGCGCGAGAGTCGATCGTGAGTGCAATCGTAATAGACGCTCCGAGGGATGGCTTGGTTTCTTTTGTGTGAAATAAAAATAGTTTCGATTATTGCAGTCGAATGGTATGAATAATGTTTCATATGTCCATGCCTCTTATGTAGAATATAAATAGTAAATAATACACAGGTAAAGATCGCATTCAAGATCACAGTCAAGATTCCTCATCATCACCATCCCAGCCTTTTCCCAATTACGTTGAGGTCGGCTTCTAGTTTAGTAACCGGATGCAAGTAAGTACCAGTTTTACTAGGAGGGGCTCCCTATCTGACCTGCAAGATGAAGGCCATGATGTGAGCGACTTGTGCCGTGTTAAATACTAATATGTCATTATATGAACTAACGTCAGACGTTTATTTTAGTTGGTAGAGCATCCTCTATACCAACTCGACAATTTCTACTTTACACCGTCACCTACAGGCCCTTATGAGCGGAGGTAAAAGTAAAGGTACTCAATACTCAATACTCAATACGTTTATTGCACTCCACAATGTAATATAGATCTTAAATATAGTGGTAACAATCATGGACCCTGTCGGGCACGGCAATCGTAGGAGAGAGGAGGAATGAAAACTTTCAATGTTAAATACTAAAAGGTAATTAGACAATTCGAATCACTTACGCATTACAAATTACAAGTTTGTCTTATTATTGCAGTATTTTAATTAAATATTAAATATATATAAATGGTACATATATGATTGTTGTGTATATATTATTTTCAAAATACTTACATGCAAAATTATAAATTCATATAAATATTCTAAAATATATAAATTATTCAATGTCAATTGTAATTCAAATTATAATAAAAAATAAAACATGTCAAATACTTGTCAAATATTAAATAAATGTCAAAATAATTGAAATGTCGTAACAATAAAAAAAAAAAAATCAATCTAGTCAATGTTAGTCAATGTCTTTATGTAAATGTCTTTGTGCCGTCTTCTAATTTAAAAATGTCTTTGTTTTTATAGGCAGGTATGTTGCTAAAAATTGTCGTTTAAATATTCATTTATGTGATAGTAGCTTTTTTGTAGTAATAATTGTTTCAATTTATGAATAAAAACATTAAGCTTATCTTCTTTCTTTATAGGTAACAAGGTACAACTACATTATGTGTAACATAATCAGTCGCTGAGTAAATGTCACGGTCTCTGCGGTTGCCGCGCCGACCGCAGCTGGGCACAGCGCTATGATCATGCATGGACCGGTCACTTTGTGCCACTTGTGGTCTGTCAAACTGCTTGTAACCACAACGTTATAGTTGAATTGAAAGAGCACTTATGAGTGGCGCAGTCCCGTTGCCGGCCGCCCACCGCGCCGCCACGCGATCCATCTCGGGCGGCTCGCATCCTCAACTCGGCAATTAATATCAATGTGCGGCTATACGCGAATATCTCGCGATAGTTCGGAACGTTGCAGAGTCAACAACCTGCGCACACGTCAACCCGCTCGTTTTCCCATCACTCAGAATGTTTATTTTTCAATTTAACCCGTCAGTGGCGCGGCCGGGAGGGCCCGCTGAGTTAGGGCCGCCACACACCGCGCCGACAGATTACCGCGCGCCCAGCGCCGCCTACCGGCCGCGCCCGCGACTGCGCCAACCCTGCCCTGGACCACTTGCTATTAATTGCCGGTTGTGGTTATTAGTTGATTAGTACGTTGGGTTATTTATTAGATTTATTTTATCGGGAATATTTGTTTCTGCTTCTAGAAGATACACAAACATTATGGTTTGGAGTCAATTAATCATTTTTTATTATTGTTTTGACTTAATGCTGGCACAAGTGCTATATCATAGAAAAGGGTAAGTATAAATTTTAGACCTGAAAATATTTGTTCAAAATAAGCTTTAAGCTAAGGTTTAAGCCTTAGAAAACTGATACCATTTAACAGAATAATTTAAAAGGTTTTCTAGTATAACCACACGATATGTAGCGAATAAAAATGAGTTACTTTTCATAGTATTTTAGATGCCTAATAAAATTATATCCAAATAAATATGGTTAGCAATATCGGTGTGAAGTGGGCAGCCCTGCGCACAACCCGTGGCATACAGGCGTCGAGACCTACAATTAGGTGCGGCCAACAAGACCACGACCGGCCGCTGCTAATACGCACTCCGCCAACTAGTTACCCGCGACCCAACATCACACACGCCTCACATACGCGAATATCACCCTTCAGGACCTACACACATGACTTTCAAAATTGCACAGCTTATTTTGCGCGCTAAAACATTACTATGACTCTTGACAAACTTAATTTTACACTCCTCTCAGTTAAAAACAAACTTAATCAGTATAAAATAAGGTCGAAGACTGTGGTTAAGGAAATTGGCCAGTATGGTATGGGAAAATTGTTGTTTATTGTTTATTGGCTCAACCGTTCATCAATGTGTTATTACGCCGTGAGTTTAGAGAAAAATATTGGGTGAAAATTGATTTTTCTGAAGACGAATTGCACAGGACGCAGTTAAATCAACGAACATAAATTCTGGCCAGTTAAATTCTCGTGAACACAGGTTATTCATACTAAAAAGATGGAAGTCTGCTAAAACGGTCCAGAGCGGTGTTAAAAATATAGCTTCGTCTATCGATCCTTCAAAATGCACAAACTAGATTTTGTCCTGTGTAACAAAATTTGATTTCACGGAACAGGCATTTCAACGTAGATAAGAGTTTGTGTTTATAATCTATGAAAACGAAAGCATAAAAAGTGCGCTTTTAGAAGAAAATTACGCGGCTAATGATAATTGATAATCAATTTGTAATTATAGAAGCAAAATATATTGAGCTAATTTAGCAAATAACACGTTTTAAAAACCAACTATACCAAGAATAAGACACGTAAACAAGTCATGCAAATTTTGATGAACCAACACCTGTCTTCTCACGGGTATGAGTGCCCAATCAGGTATACAGCAATGTTTATGAGAAACCTCAATAACTCCTGACAGAGCTGCTGCCCTGGTCCATAACACCACCAATACATCAAGAGCTGTACGTGTCAAAAGGGCTCTTCATAAAGTGGATCATGCTTGATTGGTGTGGACCACACGTGTGGACGGCGCCAAGTACCAGGACCACACAGGCGGGAGGCGGTAGCACCACTCTGTGGTTAGCTGGTGGACAGCCGCGGGCGATGGCCACGGTACTCAGCTGTAGCGGGGCGCTCTTGCTTCGGTCACTTTGATTTGGTCAAGTGTAACAGTCAGCCAAGTGAACACGTAACTAATTAAGACATTTCATAGACGACGAACTGGTCCGAAATTTGATATCAACAGTATTTAATCTATTTTCATAAGCAATTTTATTTTTTGTCTTATTTACCACCGTTTCTGTCACATTTTTGTTTTTATAAGACTTAAAACATTGACTTCAATTTCATGTAAGAATTAATTAACCAAAATAGCAAGAAATCCTTATACAGATAGCTTCCCAAACAGTTTTTGGCCTATAGTGTAACATACCGCGTAGCCAGCAATCATTTTCACAAGACATACGGGCTCCTGACGCGATCGTCGCGATTACAGTGATTATATACCACTGGCGCGCACTGCACACCCCATTACCCTGCGCGAGGAGTTTCAATGAAAAAATAATTTACTTTACTTATATCGCTGGCATTTTTATGGGTAATTAATAGCAGCTGAGTAACGGGGATGTGTCGTCAGACATTTAATCAGGTAGAAAGATCTTCTCAGTTAGTTCTAGTAGAACAGAAGCTATAAGGTGTATCAGTAACAGAATTTATAAAAGGGAACTCAAAAATTGTCGTCTTCCAGCGCTTCTTTAGTGCTTTAGCTGCGGATAACAATGCAACATTTGTAAGATTACCGCAAAGTTCAAACGTCAATATTTTTTAAGGAAGGTATAATAACTTGGAGGATGCCAGAGCTGACCCATCAGGGTAACAGAACACGTACGCGGGTACGTGCCTGAAAAATACGTGACGATGCATAATCAATGCATTCCACTCGCAAGTCATGGATATTAGGGATAATTCATTCGATATATTTATTTTTATAAAAAAAAAATAGCAAGCCACTGGCTCTTCTGTTTTCCTGGTAGGTGTAATTAATTATCCAGACATTTGCTAAACTTGTCTTGTAAAATATTTTCTGCTAAAAATACTTGCAGTATTTTGAAATTAAAAGGTCACCTGAGTTACCTACTGCGCTGCGCATATAGACATTAAAAATGTACTTTATTTAGCAACAACAGAAATAAATCTATAAATTTTAATCCTTTGTGGTGACAAAATTTAAGAGAGTTGTTTACGAAATAAAAGTGAAAATAAAACGATTGCGAAAATTAAGAGCGCTGTTCAGTAGGTAATTAAAACTATAAATAAACGTGGTCAAGACCATTTAAAAGCGAAATAGCGCTTGCCAAGGAATGCTAAAACATATTGTGTCAGTGATAATTAAATGTTTGTGGTTATAACATGGTAATCACCAGACTACAAGATAACAATACGTCTGGCAGAGTGTTTGTAAATATAATCACATATCACTCTGTTCAATCATGCCTTAGGAAAGCTTACATTTATGTTAAATATAAAGTAATGTGAAACTGCAAACAACAATACGTGACGTTATTGGACATTTTTCGTACTAGTTTTGATAAGTAGCGTTTGATAACAAAAAGAGATCTACTGTAAAGCGGCTGTCTTTAAACCCCCTATGTTCATAAATTCACGATTTTTTTGCTACCTTGTCAGCTGTCTATTCTTGTCAAATAGACATTTTTTCCTCTGTTGACCTTTCCTCGTTAATTTTACAACCTGCCATCATCCTCACAATATAGAGATTTTTAATTACGATTATTTTAAACGCTTTTATTTTATCACGTATTGACGTAATTGTATGTTCGTAACATTTGATATAGTTGATAACCAGTATAATGCTTTTACTGTGTGATCCAAAAGTAGTCGGAAAGTCTACTTATTTTTAAAGAGCGTGATTAAATATATTGTGTAGATCTACTTATAGCTTAATTAATAAACCGTGTTAATGGGATAATATTAATATCCATATCTTGAAATTTCTTAAGTACGTTTCGCTTATCTATAAAAATGAAAAGGAACTTATAGTAAAATTATGAGATACTAGCTTTTTAGTCGCGGCTTCGCCCGCGTCGAGGTCGGTTATATCGCGTTTCCAAGAGAACTCTTCTAAAGTCCGGGATACAAACTATCCTATGTTCTTTCTCAAGGTCAACTCTATCTCTGTACCAAATTTCATAAAAATCAGTTCAGTAGTATAGACGTGAAAGCGTAACAGACAGACAGACAGAGTTACTTTCACATTTATAATATTAATATACAGTAGGGATTTATATCCAAATTGGTTATATGTAAATATTAGATGTTTACCATCACAACTCATGAGTATAGAATAATTAATATAATAGCAAGCAAACCAGAGAGTCAACAGTGTATGTCCGCCGCTTTGCATTTCAGTTGGATGTGAAGAAAATTATTTGTTTACATCTTTAGTTGGATATATAACCTCATTTGAAAACACTTCACGCGCATTTGGACGTTTCTCGCAATTTATTACGATTTTCTTCGAATCAACGAGATGTAAGTATTTACACACTTACTTGTAACTAATGTGTATTCTGTTTATGAATTCATTATTAACATTTTTTTAACGATTAAAATCTTCGTGGGATTTCACAAACATTCAAGTCACATGCACCCGACTCGGGACATGCATGTGTTGATCACACAAACGTTTATCCTAGGCCGGGATCAAATCCAACAATCAGTCACTCGACTTTCAGTTGCAGTCGTGCATTCCTATTGTGATCTTCATGTTGTTTCGGGCTGTCATGTATCAAAGATCGTCACAGAATTATACCCACTAAACAATTTATAGTTTCTTAATAAATGTGTTATTATAAACTACACTTACCTCCGTACTTGCATTTTTTCTCTCTTAAGTGAAAAGTTTTGTTGACTTACCTGAAAGCAAAACAACGAGTTTCAATCATCACACCATCTCAAAAAATATGTCGAAGAATAGAAGAACATTCTACACGCATAAAGTCTTTTCGGCAGTTAATTGTAGCGATAACGAATAAAGTTGACAGCAACAATATGAGTGTTGAAACCATAAGCAAGTCGTGTCACAGCGATATAACCATGAAAGTCGCTTTCAGGATCCATAAAGGAGAAGTATGCGAGGATGTCGTGACGCGGGCCCATCGACCACGACCCGGCGCTCAACACGCAGAGAACAGAAAAACAACATACGCCACGCACACGTGTTACTCATCAATTAAAATCAAATTAACAATTTACCTGTCAAAGGCAATTTTCATACTCTAAACTAGGATAGATACGCACAGAATCCTGTCAATAGATACCAAACTTTATTTTGAGTAACATAAGACGCAAGTTCATGCGTGAGCGAGCCGGGAGCCTTATAAAGATGAGTGGCTAAGCGAACAAATTGTGTCGGACACTGGCCGCCTATGCCTTATTGTTTTTTAATGGTCCGTCCCGCCCCCGCCGTGCCTTCACCATCCATCATCGTTCTTAAGCATCCACTTTTGACTTTTTCTTAAACTTGTTCAAATAAAAAAAGCAACATTCGAATTCCCCGCGGCGTCTTACTGACATTCCTTAGAAAGTTAAAACAACATATAAATTAATAAATACGATCGTAAGGGTTAATGTTTTTGTGATTGTTTGGTATAGGTGGCGTTGATACCGGGGAGATTAGAAACACATTAATTGACGTATGAATTCCGTTCAAAAAATATTTCCTTGTTTGGTCATCCCTCATTAAACTAGTTATAGTATATGTGACCTATTTAAAATTCCATCGAGGGAAAGTGAATAGCATTATGTCACTGGTATCTCCGGTACAATCGCAAACATCGGTCGCAGGCACCCCATGCGCTGTCGATACCAGGTATATTATGGGGCCGGCTCTAACTTACGGGGTTGTTTCAATGTCGACCTATGTAAATTAGTGTCGCTTAATGAGACGTGTACCGGTCGTTAGGCTAGTTTTTTCAGGGATATCTAAATGAGTGAATATATCATGCAGAGCAGTTTGATAAGAACAAGTCGTGTGTCGCTCGACTTCGCGACAGTTTAATGTGGAACTTAATCAGGTTTTGTAATTAATTGTACAATTAAGTATGTGCTACCGACGACGTTTGCAAATTGTTTAATGGCCAATTTTGTATTAGAATCCGCAACAAATTGATTGACATGTTCAGTAGCAACAATTTATTGCTTGGCAGTAAGCTTTAAAAAAAGCTAATTTATTATTCGATTTAATTACTTTTCTACAAGCATCAATAAATAAAAGTATTTTTTCACTCCAGACAATTTTCTTAGTGTGATTCCAGCATCTAGTTTATTCAATTAGACACCAACTACGTACACAGATAATAGCCCATATAATGAAGAAACACCTGTAGAGAACAAAATCAGTAGAGGTGGTCCAATAAAATCAACAACAGCACATGTTAGAGAGCACATGACGGCGCTCGGTGCGAGGGCGGAGGTCGGGGCTCGTCTGCAGCTCAGCCTACTTGATGCGAAGACAGGAGGCTGATCTGAGAGATAAACTAAGAGAGAAGATATGGACTGTTTTCGTTTATTTTTCCTTACATTTTCTGTTAACCTAAGCACAGGCTTTGATTGCTTCACTGAACTATAGTCTGTTAAGTGAGATAAGCTTTTTTTTCAAGTTCACTTGAGTCATTAAATAAACATTAAGAAGGATCTAATTGTTAAATAAAATCCTAAATATTATTCGCATAATTTGTTATCTTAATCAATACTAAGACCTTTATAATCTGTAGTGAAGCAGTTAACACAGACATACCCGAAGGTCTTCCGTTGAGGTAGTGACCGTAGCATATATAACTGGCCCGTTTAAATGCCGCTGACTAACGAGATACCAGAAAGGTTTTATTATTGCTGTATGGGGGCTATAAAAATGGCGCCTTCTCCAGCTTTTATTGATTCGTGAATGGTCGACGAATGGCCCAAGAACTCGGTTACGACCAATTTAACCGATATCAATTAGCGATGTTTGATATATTTGAGTGGCAATAAATTAGTTTTCAATTTACTGGAACCATAATATCTGTTATTAACACTTACGTGTGCTAGATGTGAGCGTTCAATGGATACGTCTAGTTATTGCTCTTCGGTAAATCGTCTATTCTACGGCAATAGGAGCATAAAATAATGATGGATGCGCCGAATGGTTAAATCAATTACTGTCGGGTGTTTTCAATACGCGCCGGTATTTTAAGGGCAGAATAAGTTACGAACGGTATTTGTATTCGGAGGTATGTTTTATTTGTTTGTCAGGTTTGTCATTAATCGCGCTGCGCTCACGCATGCGCTGTGTGATTGACGCCCGCCGCCTCCCGCCGCCGCCCGCGCAACGTTTTACATATAAATTACCAATTACAGACCTCGCACAGATTCACGGAGTACCAGAGGTGGCATTTTTACGATACTTTTAATATTATATTTATTTATACATGGTTATTTTGGAAATGCCTATTAAATTACAAAATTCTTGTAAATGAAGACGGGGCTTTAATCAACATAGATGCTTTGATTTGTATATATTATCGATCGACGAATACTGATCACCTAATTGGACTCACTCTCTCCCACTATTGGAATGTTATGACCAATCAAGAAAATGTTATACAAATATAACAAATCAATTCTTGGTAGTTTAGATAATTGCGATAAGTTTTAATAACGTAGCTTTATCGTTGTATTAATCAACTTTTCTACCATGAAATTAGTAGTCATTCAATAGACTTTATTTATATTTAATCCTCAACAGGATTTTTCAACGAGCTGCTAATCACATTTTCTAGGTTTGATACTTGTCAAAAAAATGTATAACATACTTACACCTGTAATAATTTACTCCTAATTAAAAACACACAATCTCAAACGAAAACTAACGATGTCATTAAAACATACATCATTGATAAATCTATAGGTTCCGAGGCTGCATCCGCAGTAACGGTAGCTGCTTTTAATAATGAGTAATGAGCTAGAAAGAATGCAGGATAACAAGCGACGCGTAATGGATGGGAAGAGTACCGCCACCCGCCTCCCGCCACCCGGCACACCAGCTCGCCGCGTCTGCGGGCCTGGTAACGTTTTGTGCATTAAATAGACACCGCTCATTAAAATCTATGATTGATTTTGTAGCAAAACCAATACAGTAGTCGCTACCGGTAAAATAGTAATTAAACTACGTCTAATAAGGCCCCGGATAGGCAAACAAGTTGGACACGACCGAAGATTCAGCCTTAATGAGTGGACATTGATAAATGACTACCGAATCGTGAATTAGCATAAGATTCAAATAAGTTAAGATCAAGATTCATTCATATCGGAAATTACAAACTGCTTTGCGAAGCTTCGAGTATTTAAATTGTTTATTATAATTTAAGAAATACGCATTAATAACATCATGAAGTCGATTCGCATGACGCAATGTTTTAGCTGAGCTGCTCTTCTCATGTATGACACGATAAACGGGGTGTTATTTAATTTTCCCAACAACAGCTAATCTTTTAATCAAGTGCCAGGCAATCATAGTGTAGCAGGTATGGTTAGCAAGCAAGTAGACGAGCCCCCGGCCACCCGCCGCGCGGCCGCCGGCACGCACGCGCTCTCGCCAAATTGCTCAAGTGATGCAAAATACCCCCTTGAGGTTACAAGGTCTCTAACGGTACCCTTCATCATGGACCTTTATATTCTTGTATTTTCTGACAAACCTCTATAAATATACCCGAAGCTTGAAAAATCAATGCTTTGACCTATTACAAAGTAATATCTCGCACAAGGCCTGCATTTTTTTAAAGCATTACTCTAAAACCTACGTGTGTCAGGTTGACTGTGAGAATGTAATGCAGGCGAGCATGCTCCGCCGAAACCGTAGTGACAGTTCCCATATTCCAGGTACAATTTCCAGGAACATTTAGCATTAGAGTTATCGCTTTCCCATCACGTTCGCAGATGACTTTATTTTGATATTGCACGCCTGTGCTTTATCGTCCATTGTGTTTTTGTTCACATCGCTACGTGCCGCGATGTCGGCGCCTGAACTTGATAAATATTTCACTAATACGCGTTCATGGGTTACGTTCACATTCGGAGAAGGTGTATGAACTGTGAAACAATCATTTTGAATTACTATCACATAATCGGATTTGACGTCATGATGGACGAGTAAGTTTTGTATTTATGAAGTTATTGGTACCAAATACGGATTAACGGTCAGTCATGTCTAGACGAATCGCTTTTGGATCGAGCGGATGTTTACGTGGCGTGGTACAATCGTATATTATCTGTTTGTAAATCCTATTTTGCGTTAAGGATACTATTCATAACTCGCGTTTCTGTAAAATATAAAAGTGTCAGGGATGTCCCAGACAGGCCATAACGATTCTATTTGAGTGTGGTGCGTGCTCGCCGCGTATAATGTACCAGCAGATAGGGCGCTTTTTGTTTTGCTAAACGGGCAAAGTTGTTCGCGTGCGGAGTCCTGCGGTCGGGATATTTTTATCCTCGCACACTGCTTTATGTGTCAGAACTAATCGATAGAGTAACCTTGGGAACACAGAGGTCAACGTGACGAAAACTCAATAATATATTAAGAAATGACAGCAACATAAACGTAGCAACAAAATTAAGCAGATCTCTTCAATTTACATGTCGTCGAGCTTATGAATTTTAATTTATAAATATTTTAAATTAAAATGTAATATCCATTTGTGTTGGACATTGTTTAAATAAATGTTACATCCAATAAATATTAGTGAACACATTAATAATCAGATAATTTATACAAATGGAATAACTAGGAAATAGAGTCCCAGGAGAATTAAACTGTAGAGTCGACCCATTTCCTATGTGTAACCAAGAACACATGAAGACATTTTTTTTCAATTTTTTTAATACGGAATCAATTAGAAACCGTTCTGTGAGATCTACGTCGACGTGAGATTCCACCGGTTGGCGGCAATTAAGTGTAGCACGGCGCCCGCGGGACCACGCCGGATGCCCGGAATGTCAGAACTCTTCGTTAGGTATGCAACCCTGGTAATTATTATTGGGTGAAACGAACGCTCTATTGCTTCTGGTGACTAATTAAAAACAATTTCAAAGATTTATTTGGCGTTGGTCCCGTTATTTATGAGTCACTCCAAATAGAGCATAGCTCACTGCGACATATTTCAAACAATTAGTAGCCAAAATCGTTTGAAGAAATAGGTAGCAGTAGGTAATTCCGACAAGGGAATTTATATATTTTGGTAAATATTGCTTACCCAACTAACGTAACTCTTTTTAGAACAAAGATTATTTTTTATCAAACCAAACAAGCATTTTATTACTTTTATAGGTAAAGATTTTCCACAAAGCTTGGACATGAATATACGGGAGCTCGCCAGGTTCTTGAACTAAGCTATGATAGCGATATGAGTCCTAAAGCAATTTGTTTGATCTCAGGCTGAGTCAGACAAGCTGCCCCCCACTAGGGCTATTACAAGATATCAAGTTTTAGTCGTATAGCAAATAATACTGCAAATACTCCACTAATAGAGGTTTGTGAAGTGAGGAGCTGGAGCAACTAAGAATTGCATGTAATTATTTAACGAAGTATATTACGAAATGTATAGACGTATTTTCAAGAAATATAAAATAAAAATATACTTTATAAGTTTATAGTCTCACGTCAGTGATAGGTGTCCACCTATCGTTGCAGAGACTAAATAATGAAATATAGTCTAGTACGAATTAACAAGAGAATCCCACGAAAGAAACATTGACCAGTAATATGAGTAACTAGCAACAGAACTAGTGATGAGCAGCGTTATCTATCGATGTATCGGCGGCGCGCTGCAGGGGCCGGCTTATCGACCACATCTGGCGCCTAAATTCTTACATGCAACCTACACCGGTTGTAAAAAGGCGAAGGCAGGAATCGCCACTGACAGACAGACAGACGGGACAATATACGATCGTGGCTCCACTAGCATGGACGTGCCTCAACTAATTTATAGTCAATAAATACGCGTTCATATATATATGTTAAATACTTTCATAAATCAATTAAATATCGTGGAGAAGTGACCATGCTGTTTTCTACTAAAGTAATTAATTAATGAATAGTCAGAGCGTAGAGAGGTAAGTTCACATATCCCAAAAATAAATAAAATAAAAGTATTTATTGTCAGAAAAAATATGCTGCTATAATTCTTAACAAAAAAAAAGAATTTGTAGCACCAAAAGGAACCTTAAGCTGTTACGTAAACAAATTCATTATCAATTTTTCTGATCAAGTAGATATACTACAGGTAGACGCGGCGATACGAAACTAAACGGACACGTCCATAGCAAATTGAACTTTATTTTAATGCCCGAAGGTTGAAAGTCAGTCGGAGTGGTGGCTATAAATTTGAGAAGTATCATGACACGTGTCAGTTACGCTGATAGCTGTCAAGCTGGAGTAATATATTTATTTATGTGCTGCCGTGCGCGGTGCGGCGGCCGTTATTGATGAAGTGGCAACTGGATGAGAAGACTTCCTGAGATTCTTAGACGGAATAGGGCATAGCAAAAGCTGTTTGTAATGTTCGTAAACATATGTAGGTACTCTATTTTTTTGTAAACCAATTGTATTAGCTTTGGCGATTAGGGGTGACTTGAGCGATTTGAATTCTGCAAACAGACCGGCTGACTGCCGGAGTATCGATTATATTGTATTTAAACTAACCGAGAGCCTTGTGGGCACCCTCCCAGCCGGCAGCGATGCCAATGACTTTTCAAAGCCTTATTTCAATTACTGTTTGTTAATAATAAACTGATTAACAATAATACTATCCGAAATGACACAATAAACAAAAACTTTTTTATTAAACTTTTTTTAGTCTATTTCATAAATAATCGGAATTCGATTAACGTGACTTTTTCAACACTCTCTCAAATAAAAGTATTCAAAATATTTTCCCATTGCCACCCAGAACAGGCTCATCTACAAAAACTCGAGCTAAAAGCGAGCATTAATTTATCAAAAGTTTAATTATGAAATATGCACCAATAAATCGTTGTCGTTTGTACCAACGACAGGCATAGCCGGGATTCCGACTGCGTACGTATTTTTTGTCCCTCTCTGACCGCCTATAAACACGACACGGTTAATTAAAACGGTATATTAGCATAAACAAATAAAATGCCCCATTACGAATTCAATTTACAATCTTTGAAATCGGTTAAATTAGTCGCAGTAAATAATATCTCGGATACAGTTTCAATAATAGCGTTGTGGCGCAACTCAAGAGCGGAGCGGGCTACTTCTTTAAGTTCAAGCTCTTTCATAATACCTCACGCACCTTTGTAAACTTCATATATTGTATAATACATCGTACTCATTTATTAATTGATAAGTTGTAAAGTATGATAATTTTAATTATCATTTTGTAAGCATTGATATCTTCAGGCTACCTTCGTCCGGTTAATTTCCGCTACATCTTATACTTCATGCTTCATCGTGTATGCTCGAGCGCATAGTCATTCCATACCGTCATTTACTTTTGGTGCGTTGATTAAAGTCAATAGTGCAAATAATATTATTATGTCAACCCGATAGGTTACTCCAGAAGAATCTATGTTAATATATTTTCACAAATATTACAGAAGATTTGATATATATTACTTGTGGATTTTTGTCAATTTCTTAAAAGTGAAATCATTTCATGTTTTAAGAAATACCGCCTAACGGCTTACTCCAAAACTTTTCCTTGAGTTCCTCATACCTACAGTCACTAGATAAATTGTTAGTATCGATATCAACTCATAATCAGTCATTTATGAAGTCACCAAATTACCAGCAATTACACTTGTAGGAATCAAATCAGTGCATAGGTATGTGTCCCCCTGCCCCCCTCCCCCCCTGTACCGGGCCCCCCCGGCGAGTGCGCACGCGGCGCTCGGCGGGGCGCCATTGTCCCGCTGTCGGGCTGCGCGCGCGCCCCACACAACGACTGGCTAGGCTCGGGTGACGTCGATACCGGGGTAAGGCTCGATACTATACCGAGATGAGATATTAAAAGGGGTTTTTTGATTTCGGTTTCGGTTTCGGATTCGGTGATCGAAAAGAAGAGAAAAGTAGGTTACGCATCAGTATATTTTCCGCGTGAGGTTTCTTTAGAATGAGCGGTCGATCTAAACATCGCATATGGCAAGAGTTGGTTTGACATAATTTTAGGAAACAGGAAAATTTAAATAGCTACGTTTAAAAAGTAATGGACAATAACGACGTTCAGAAATAGCTGTGACAAAGATAATTACAATATGCTATATTTTCATATTCATATTTCTACTAAAGAGTTTTATCGACTCAGCACAGCACTATCGTGGCGCCTGTTCGACAGGGCACCGCGGGGACGCATTGTCCGCGCGTCTAAGTGCCTCATATTCGGTTACCCGACTATATTACACGGCTATACGCAATATCGATATCTCACCTAAAACAAATCACGAACATCCTTACTACTAACCTAACTCAATCAATTTGGAACTTAACGACCATCAAGTTAAGGAGTATTTTTGTTCGTGTTATAAGTGTTTACTTAAGGCGGTTAAGTTGAAACGTGAAACGATATAATTTTCATTTTACTACTCCTTGAATACACAAGAGGCTTAATAAATAACAAAACAAAGCTCTCACGTCGCACCTTATTTGAAGGCAGTTTTGTCATCCGATTGTCTCAGCTTCACAAATAATTTATATTATTGTATTATAGATTTGGAAGAAAAAAAAACTTTTTTATAGTCGTAGACCTGACAATTTATTGAATAGCTTTAGTTATTATGTTATAAAGTTAATTTATATTATAATTATTGTGGTCGTCTCTTTACGAGCTATATGATTTGTTTGTTCGAGGAACCGTGATGAGATGGACCATTATAGTTAGGCGAGCACTTCATTTAGAAAGTCTGATGCTATTAATGTACCCCTTAATTCCTAAAATGATTCCAAAATTTCCATGAGAACGACCAATTAGTGCGATAAGTGCAGGTATATGGCACTTACTGAACCAGTTGCGGAACATGTTTGAATTTAAAAACCAACACTTTATGTTGCAACAATGTCGAATATTTCGTAATTGAAACTCCTAAAACGCATTAACTAACCGAAATCCCATGCAGATAGCAGAATCTCTTGCAATAAAGTTGCGAACGCAAACTGCGCCGGAGTTGATTACACGGGCGGCGCTTATCTCAGCGTTACCCGACATTACATTAGTAACGTATCACCAATTACGCCGCGATATGTAAAACCATTCGACTTTAATTCAAACACAAACTTGTGTCTCAGGGCTCTGAGATAACCAATTTCACTGAATGGCGGAATAAAGTAACCTCACGCCGACTCAATAAACATTATAATGGACATCGCACAATTATTGTAAATAAGTCGATTGCTTCTTGCAGTAGCTTCCATTAAAAACCGCAGGCGATGTGTTATTACAGTTTAACTTGACTTGATTGAAAACCCGACACGTGAATATTTTTTAATCTTTACTGGATATTTTTAGAAAATAATCAATAAATTATTTATTGCGCAAGCTTTTGCGACCTCTTTATATGATACTTTATTTTAAATTAATAAGTGGCTTTTTATTCCCAAATATTTTGTATTCTGATTAAATAACGCATCTATTACAATTATCACTAAAACCTGTTTCTAGTCCTCGTCTTTAAATCTCAAATAAGTGCAACTAGCTCAATCAGGGACAATAATATAGTTTGTCTTAGTGGAACATCTCAGCTGGCTGCTAACCAAATTCTACACACAACACAAGTTTAAGAAAAAGTTAAACAAATCGTGTGGTTAGCTTGGGACCCCAATTTCGTTAATAGTAAAACGTTTCGAATGGAAATTGGACTTTATTTGATAATAACGTAATTGATCGGCAATTGTAAATAGCAGAATTGGAGCCCAGAGCGCAGGGTTTTACCCCTCCATCGCTCTATACCTTAAAAAAGAGGGTAACATACCTCAGGGTCAATCTTCTTGTACTCCGGATCCTCCTCATCCACTTCGAAGTACAGCTCTGTGGAGGTCAGCGACACGGTCCCCGGCGCCACCAGGCCGGGCGCCACCAGCCGCGCCTTCGTGCTTATGTTCACTGGTCCTGAAGAAACAGAAGTAAAGCATTAAAAAGAGATTGACAATAACTACAATTTAAAGTCTTGATGATAAGTTAAAATGCTGTAATGTACGTTAACGTTGCCTATTTTGTAAGTACTAGTACAATTAGAATTACAATTTAAGGTAAGCGCCTTCCAAATAATAGTGCGCAACGCACTCGAACTTAACATTGCTCAGGTTATTTTATCAGGGTCTCAGACTACTTTTGTATTATCCATAGACATTAAATACACGATAAAGAAAAAAAAAAGTTAATTTAGATAGAGCTTTAAATAACTTGGTTCATCTATAGTTAGGTGTCACAAGGTGTCACGCAATCCAAGTTCGAAACTGTGTTAAAATCACAGCATAAGAACTGGCGCGTCAAAACTAGTACTAGTAGTATATGTAGTTACCAGTGAGGTCCGCATCTATCTCGCGGTCGTCGACCAGCAGCTCGGCGTCGTCCAGCAGCTCGGCGGCGGCCGGCGTGGGCAGCTGCGCGCCGCGCCCCGCGCCGCCCGCCGCGATGCGGGAGTGAAGCTCCTCCGTGGCCTGTTACGAGAGCACCATGTGTAGTCATCTCATTAATGATCTGCATTTTAATCCGTTTTTAAGCATGTAGTCGGAATTAAGAAGTTATGTCAGCTTTTAACACTCGTACAAGTATTTAAAGGATTATACTTTTTACCTTTCCAAATTATAATGTCTTTGCTACAATTTTGATTTGGTAACAGGAAATTTTGTACAATATAGCTACAGTTAAACATTAGTACTTCGTCCATTGTCATTATCCGAACGTGTTCCAAACAGTAGGTGAGTACAAGACTGTACAGATCTGAGAGAAAATTTGAATTTATCAGTAGTCTTCGTTCATCTAATTGATCACGGCTATCCAACTGGGAATGAACACAACATGATGCGAAATGTTTCATTATCGGAGTAGTAGATCATAACCAATACCTGTAGAATAGCGTCGTGATGGTGTGCGTGATGGTGCGGGCGGGCGGGCGCGGCGGCGTGGCGGCGGCCGCGCGCGTCCGGGACCAGGCGCCGCCGACGTCGCGCGTCGTCCTCCCACGAGTCCAGCTTCCAGAACTGACTGCTGCTGCTAAACGCAGGACAATTGCCAAGTTAAAACGTGGAAAGAAAAAGGGTTTTATTTCGCAATGATAATCTTGAAGATGAAAATAAAGATTTGTCCAAATGAAAATGAAGATTTTCTACTTATACTATTCTGAAACAACCAGCCACTATTTTTGGTAATCTTTTTATTTCACTGAAGTCAATATAGCAATCATCATCATCAGCTCAGCCTATAGCAGTCCACTGCTGGACATAGGCCTGTCCATAATTTTTCCAATATACTTAATATCTAATCTGTAACTGTATTTTTCTCTCATTTTGTGTTAACGTAATTGGTAATCCGTTTCAGCTTAATTGTCGGATAAAAATAAGAGTAACTTTTTGTCTTCTCTGCAAAATGGAAAATTAACACACTTTAAAAGCATTCAGCAGAGAAATTAAAGAGGGCTAATATTTAGTCCCATATGACAGTAGTGTGGTATGTTACCCGGGCAAGGCGGCGGCGGCGGTGTTGGGCTGCGTGGGGTGCGCGTGGTCGGCGGCGTGGCGCAGCTTGTCGAGCAGGCGCGCGGCGGCGGCGTGGTCCCGGCGCCGCGCCGCCAGGATCAGGCGCTCGCACGTGCGCTCCTCCTCCGCGCGCTCCGCACTGCTGCTCGCGCACAGGCACTGGCCACGACAACATGCTTGTAAACACTGATGCTGCTGTTATGGTAGCAGTCTGCATTGGCTGCTTATATTCGATATTTTATCGAGATCCTTGACAATCTCATCAAAACATTAGATCAAAACTTCAGTACCAAATAAGTCAGAACCACTTCCAATATCAAGTACACCGAAAGAGTGAAAACGCATTTATCAACTTACTTCAAAATCAGCATGTTTAAGGACATCGTCTGCCCTCATCCTGTTCAATATAAACTCTGCTTCATTGGCGACCCTCACGATGTGATCTCTCATGGCGTGGGACAGCAGCCGACCCTCGTTGATCAGTTCGATGAAGGCCAGCCCCGCGTGCTTCTGCAACGAGTTCTGCCACTCTTGGGAGCAGAGCAGCATCACCAGCTCCACCACCGATGTACTGGACTTGAAAGTTTGAAGACCTAACAAATGGTACATCATCAGTGAAAGGAAACTTAAGAATAATTTCCATCCCATTCCATCTACAACCGACTATGTACCTATGTTACTACTACCCATGTTCTACTGTTAAAGCTGTACATTAGAAGAAAGTATTGTCCAAGCCAAGTCTAGTTTACGACATCTATGTTATTAGCTACAGTCAGGCGTAACTATAGTCAGGTAAACTCGACCTAGAGTTCACCATAAAAGCAAAGAAGGTACTAAATACCATAAACCTTCTACCTTTATTCACCCAGGAAGTAAAGTGCGCTTAGGTACAAGTCTCCGCTTACCAGCTGAACAAAGCCACTTTATCTTTGAGGTACCCAAAGTGACTCAAGTAGATTTTCATCTGGAGTCCAGCTATCTACCATGCCTAACACCAATATACCTTTACCCTCCATGAGCAGTTCCTGTCCGTGGCTGCCGACGAGTGTCTTGGAGAGGAAGGGCGCGAAGTCCAGCATGATCTCTCTGAGCAGAGGACAGACTGGTCCGAGAGCTGTCTCCAGCTTGTGTGTGAGGGACGCTTCGCGGGACACGCCGTCCGCGGTCATTGATGTGTTCATAGCACTTAGGCCGGCTAACGTCTCGTTGTCCTAGAAAAGTAGAACAGAAATAAAAAAGATCGATTTAATGAACATTCAAATTGAACGTGTATACAAAATTTCAGCTCAATCGGTTGTAGAATCCTCTACAAGTTCTAAGTAGGCTTACCAACAGATCGCAAGCAAGCCTTTTTGCCTTTGTGTATAAAAGAGATGTTTGCCGTGTTTTTCCATTATGGAAGCAATCTTACTTTGATGGTAGTGACTTAAACAGATATAGTCTTATTGGTACACAGTCTTTTATTTTCTAACTGGAAACGGCATGAGAGGTGTAATGTTCTAACATGAATAAAGCAACTTACAGGATGCAAGTGCCTCTGAGCGGCTTGCAGGTTCCTGTTCTGATGCCTCTGTTGAATATGGTGGTGCGATTCAGAGTTCCTCATGTGGATTTGTTTGTCAATATCTAAAAAAACATCAAACACATGGTTAAGTAAGATAGTTCCAAAAAATATTTTTGTTTTTCTGCTATTTTTAACCAAGAAAGTGATTTTTACCTTCATGTATATTTCCTTCGTGGTCTCTCGTCCTGCCAGTAATGGTAGCGGGGCCTCGTTCACCATCCTCATTCAGATTCACGTCAGTCCACGACTCATCATTACTTACCTGAAAATATTTCCAATTAAGTTAATTTCATCCACAAAGATATATTGGCCGTCTGTAGAACAACAGGCAAATATCGCGAAAAGTCGTACTTACCGGGTGCTTGTTATCATCTAAAGCGATTTCGCTGGATGTCTCCGGATCGTTGTTAGTCGTTTCATTTGAGTTCAGGTGGAAGGACCCCGCGTCTTCTATCGAGTCCACGCTCTGCAGACACACCAAACGTGATACACATTGATACTATAAGTACCTACCACGACTATACCTCACATTATCTAAACATCAAGAGGGAAGAACTAGAAAAACAACTCAGGGAAGATTTTACATGGTTCTAGTAAGTAATACTCTCTCATACCTATTGGACTACCTAGTCTAACATTGAAAGAATGTAAATGAGTTAAAGGAAATTATTTTTCTAAATTAACACACATGAAAATGGTAGTATACGAAAATACACACAACCTAATCTGTTTTTTTCCAAAAAAATATTGAGTCATTCTTACTTTTTTTTTTAAACAAGTTGAAGACTTAAATTTACTTAGTTTTAAAAACCTTACCTTGATAAATTATTTACATCTCTTATTAAAAAATTGTGTGTAACATCTACTATGTGATGAAGAAAATGATGAATAGGTGATTAATTCTACAGAAACAGCATGCTCAAAGAATTCAGTGATAAAGCAAGCGTAGCACACACATGCTGGAAACAAACTAAATAAAGTGGAAAATATTCGGGAAAAAACACAGTAAGAACATACATACATATTTACACAATTAGATTGGTACTGAAAATTCCCATCCCATAAGCCGAATATTATTTTCATATTGATATACACATATTATTTATCATATAATATAATTAGCCTGAATTTAACCCAGACCAGCTTAAATTACATCACAATATTTATAGTGTCTAGTGCCAGTGCTCCAATATTGAGTGTAGTCTTACCTTAATAGTCTGATATACGAGTGAGCATAGCTAGCCTATATGTGTGTCAGAGACTGTACATAAGTCTGTAACGTGACAAGCTTGTGTGTTGTTGTGTGTACATGATTGGAACTGGAACCTTTGACGCGATATTTCAGGTGAATATTATTTTATTAATCAATAACACTCTTATTGTACCAGGCTTCCAGAATCAATCGACAGTGTCAACGCTAAGTCATGTTCACACTAAATCAGAATGTGTACAAACCAAATTGACCACCGACACCGTTATCCCAGACAATGTTTTGGACCTTGCGGTTGGAGGCTTACAACAGGACAATAACATAAATTTAATACATAGATTAGTAGGCTATCCACAACACCGTATACAAAATAAGTTGAAGTATACAGACTGGCTTGGTCTAACTCAAGTAGAACGCATTCACCTACACCAGATACATGTGGAAGAATAATGTCCACCCCTTTAATGATAAGATTTGAGATACTGAAACTAGACAGCAACGAGGATACCCCATAGATCACAGTTAAGGAGACGCAGTAACTAATAGAGAGAGAAAGAGCATTGCCGACTCCCCGCGGGTCTACTCACCTTGGGCTTGAGCTGGGTTTTGACTCGCAGGCTCGACTTGAATAGCGGCTCTTCCTTGTCCGAGGCGGGCGACAAGTCCGGCTTATCACTAGGCTTGTCTTTGTCCGCAGTATTTGGCTTCAGTTCGTCAGTCGTAGTTTCTATTTTGGCAACGCCCTCTTCTTTTCCATCCGTCTCCTTTTTTTATTTTATCGCAAAAGCAAAACAAAACGAATATAATGAAGCGTTCACGTTTCACACAAAATCTTCCACATTTAATGTTTTTACATATATTTGTATAGCGACATCGATAACTAAAACCAATCGGCAAACAGCAAATCAATTTGCCAAACACAATGTGACTGATGGCTCGAGTCGACTATAAGGGACGGAATTCTTAATGGCATGCTTACAACGCTAAGTCAATCCTAGTTCTATACTAATTAGATGCTCATGAACACTCTATACTACTTACAATTAAATAATCTTACTGTTATGTAGTTAGGCCTAAATTGAAGAAATCGGAATAAAATGGAAAAACATGCTAAGGAAAAATGTAGTAGAATTAAATTTGTAAAGACTATTTTAAATTAAAAGCTTCATTACTTAATTTGGAAAATTAAACTATACATGAATAATAAATGTAAGCTTTTAAATTTAGCGTTTATGGTCTACTAGGTAATGTACCTTTATGCCTACAATTTTAAATTTATACTCACAATATTTAAAGTAGAAGAATAGAGGGAGGGGGTCTATCAGAATCTTCCATGCAAACATGATCCGTACACAAACATGACGTCTATCGCAAACATCTCACTCGTAGTGTAACGGTCAAATGTCTTACCTTCATGGAGGGTGAGTCCAAGTCATTAATAGTGGAATTGTTTTCGTCAACCACAATCATAGCATACTCCACGTCATCTCCATTGTGCTCTAGAGGAACATAGAAATACAAGTCGTTACTTTAGGAAATGGTGATTGTGTTGTTTGTTGGCTGACAACATCGACAAAGCTTGCTTAATAAAGCGGGTAAGTCAGGAGTCCTACAAGTTATCCAGGGAATTTATACTTCTATATTTACTGTACATGGAATTCTGTACAAAGCAACGTACGTCATTAAGTTACTGTTATACCATAAGCGTATTAAATCTATCTATTAATTTCTGTAATGTAAAAGAGGTAGTCTAAAGCCTACTAATAGAATTATTTGACATGCATTCACCTACTTCACAATACTACAGAATAACAAATCGCACAGAATTCCGACTGATCACTACAATTTATTAAGAAATTTCATCGGTACATGCATCTTAAAACTTAATGTTATGATTTATCTACTTCAAATGATGATGCAACTAAAATAAAAATCGAAAAGAACAGAAGCAGTGCCTCAGCGGTGCATAGAATTACATTGCTTTGTCTTCGACAACAGCGGGACATTCAGATCAAGATTTTAGAAACTAACAACATAGGTTTACAATGCTTTTATTTATTTAATTTGTAAGACAAAACATTGTACGCGAACATCGACCACAGATAGTAATTAGGGCGTCCGCATCACAATCCTAACAAAATATTGTCAAGTTGGCCACGAGAGAGCATCCGAAACCCACTATCAAGCGTAAAAGCTAAATTCAAGCACGAAGACAAAATAGTGTCGATACTTTCTCGTGTTTTTACTTAAACGGCATAATGCATGACATAAATTCTTTTTGTTGATATACTTATTACACATTTAACGCGATCCGAAATATTGCATAATCGATGTTTACCGCAAGGAGTCATTCTAGGACCTATTTTAAGGTGAACTATCTGGCCCTCAAAATAACTTATTCACACAAGTCAATAAGTATATACCCAGTCCGGGTATATAGTAAATATTTTTGTTGTTTATGCGAACGCCAGCAGTTTGTCGTCGGCCGCGTTACCTGCGTGAGCGCGGTGGTAATTAGCGATGCGTGTGTGTGCGAGCGTATTATTGTTAACGTGTTGGCCGCAATCGAGCTTGCAGTGCGTGTGGGGGTGGCGGTGAGCCGGGTGCCCACCAGGCAGGAACTGCGGGTACACGTGGTGCGACCACTGCGGGAACAGCGGCCGCGACCCTGTGTCCGCGGGAACCGACAGTACGGGGAATATATACAGAAAGAGGAGGAAAGAGGAAGCAGGAAAAATAAAGTCATAACAAAAAGTATACGAATTTTGTTAGCATTGTATTCAGAGTCGATTGTTTGACGTCGCGTTTACACATAGCCAAGTGAAGTGCGGTTCATACAATCGAACGATCGATACGAGTAAACCAATGATGCGGTGCCGCAGTGTAGGAAAATGTTGACGATTTTACCAGTGTCCCAAATCGTGACGCGTATATCAAGCGGCGTGAAAAAAGGAGAAACGACACAATTCAGATATACAGTCTATTAATATCCTCTTTGAACTGTCGCTCTCGAAAGTATCTAGAGTATTCTTGCATTATGTTTGCCAGTGTTCACCAGTTTGAACCAATAGTATATGGATCAGAAAGGCAAATGAGGCATTCGATAGCAGCATGATCAGAATATCTGTCTGTGTGCTATGTGTTGCATACTTCCGACAGCGACGTCACACAATGATGACTGTGACCTTGTCACATGAACCAATATCTCTCGTATAAACTTGTACGTTTTATATTGAGTGCGATAAAGCATATAAAAGAAGCAAAAATAAATAGCATACAATTAATCCATGTCTAATAAACAAACCCGATATATCTATATTAAAGAGAAAAGTATAATTTTAATATTTCATACATAAAATAATTCAAGACAGTTTGTTCTCTACATATATTAAACAAAACGTTATCATTGCATATAAAATCACTTTTCACAATCAAAACTTCTATTTAACTTTGCATTCGGGCAGTAATTTCCATGTTACTGTGGTTACAAAATAAAAATAAAGATATAATAGTATAGAGGTAGATAGAATATATAGAATACTACATAAACAGTGAATGCTTGACATAACAGTGCCACTACGTTTTATATGTTGGTTTGGAGTAGTTAATTAGTATATACAGAAGAATCGAAGCGACTGTATCGGGTAAGGTTCATGGCAACGTATATGACTTGTTAATTTCGTAATTTTATCTCTAATTTTATTGTTATCTATGAAAACATTTTTATGTTAAACAGACAACTAACGAAAATCACGTTATGTAATCGTAAATCGTTGTTTTTTAGGTAACCCTTTGATCACCAAAATGATGTATAAAATACATATACATACATACATATAAAAAGCGTGCATAAATGATTTCTTAATTAATTAGCGTCTCGTGTGTGTGTGTGTGTCGTACCGTGATGCTCGTGCGCGTGGTGGGGGCGGCGCGCGCAGTCGGGCGGCGCGTGCGCAGGCGGCTCCAGGATGTCGCGGTACTTGGATACCATCAGCACGCTGATGAAGTACACGATGGCCAGCGACAGGAACTGCGCCTGCTTCGTCTCCTCCTGCCAAACCGATAGCGTACATATCATTTGCTACCTCGAGTGTCACACACGCCCAAAACAGATACAATACTAAACAAACGGTTAGCAACAAACTAGTCTGAGAGGTATTCTTATTTGAAGTCAAGTTTATTTTTAATATGGATTCAAAACAAAAGTTACAGAATAATAAAGAAAACTTACCACGTCTCTATAAATAACTGCTCGAAGTCTATTGACGTCCATATCTTGCAGCAGTCGTTCCGGGTCCTTCACTGGACTCGAAGTGTCCGCGAGACTTGCCACCACACTCTGATAACACGTAATAATGGTAAGAAATATCACATCAACCAACCTCTTTTTGTGCACTGCTAACCAGGTTAAAAAAATAAAGAAGTAACTATAAAAACATAGTGATCATTTTTCAGAGTGTATCAAAGTAGTAGGAGAACATAGCCGATGCAGAGGCTGTTGTAGTTCAAACGTCGAGTCACATAAAACAGTTAGAATTACATTCAAACAGCTGACGTTTTCCTTCACGACGAATACATGCAAAAATTAAAGATAAAATACCAAGCGTATAATTAAAATTTGCTCGACATGCAGTGTGTGCTGTCAATTTGTTAGCGCTGTCGTAATTTTTTTTATAAGAAGTCGGTGCAGCAGTGCTGTGTTAAAAGCGCGTTCATATCGATTACATTTAAACTACCAGGAATGTAGCAAAGATAAGAAGTATTTAATAAATATCACGTCAAAAACACTCTAGAGATGGGGATCGTTAACTCCAGATTGCTATTGGAGGATGAATTGTTAATACGTTCCCGAGGGAAGAGTTGGGTGGATTAATTAACGCAATTTATTGTACTAGGAAAGCATAGAACGAAGAAGTTAAATCCGATTTCAAAAAAGATGGGGCTGTCTCAGTTGCAAAAACTGTTTTAAAGAGTGCACAAAAAATAAGGGCGTCGTAAAATTAGCACATGAGACAAAGGAAGTGGAGCGCGTGTTATTATAAAGTACCAGGGCGGCAGGCGCGTGAGGAGTGTAGTTTACCTTGGGCTCGGGTGAGTCGGGCGAGCGCGCGGCAGTGCGGGCCGCCGCGTAGCGCTGGCGCTCCTTGCACTCGAGGCAATTGCGCACAGCACACGTGCACACCTACGCACACACACACTCGCGATGCTACGCGTCTACGCCGCTACGACTCGCTACGGCACTAGGAAGTGCTAGCCGTACACGACTTGACCGTATTCCACTGTTTTGTGAAGCCTCTTTAAAGTTTTGTTATTACAGTTGGCAGTTAATAATGAAAGTCAACAAATTGCTTATGCCAAGTTCCTTCATCTTTTTTAATTACAACATTCATTCTCATAATATCATTTATGAATTAATTGCGTATTATTGGTAATGTATGAATTTTATTAACATATATAGGTAATGAAATAACATTCATAAAACACTAGAATACGGCCAGGAAGAATAGAACTAAAACTAGAATTAGAAGAAATAAATCTACGATAACTTGACTAAGACAGATTATACTATCAGCTTACTATAGAGTTACTAGGAATATGTATTAGAAGTCATAATTTCTATACGTTCTATATTTTATGATAATGAGTAAACATTAAAAGACAACTATTCTTTTGAAAAAATCTATTGGCGCTCACGTTAAAACTATTTCTGATGGATAATTATAACAAGTAAGTAACATTGAAGTACTGTAATAAAACATTTCAAAATTCAAACAGTCGTGTTATTTGAAGCGACTTTGGAAGTAACCGTTGCGTGATGTCGGTAAAACAGTTACAGTTGAATCAAAGAACACGACAGACTTTGTCAATGTCTGAGCTCCTGGTACACTTACCAGTCGCAGGCACTGGCGGAGAATGCCTCCGCTGGACATGTTCTTCTCAGCCTCGAGCTCGGCGAAGTTCAGCGCGCTGGCGAAGATCAGCACGTCCGCCATGCTCACCAGCCGCTGCAGGAAGGTCACGGCCACTTCCACCGGCATGCCTTGCGTAGGCTCTATTACGTCAAGTTCGTTCTGGAAATAGACGAAGGTAATTTGAAGAATTGCACTAATGCTCACATAAAATGCTCTGCTTGAAGAGAAGAAGTTTAGATTATCGAAAAATTCATCAAGAGCTATGTTTTCGCAAAAAAATAATCGTAAAGTATGTAAAATGATCAAAGAAAGTCAGCATGAATTAAAGTCACCATTGTAACGTTTTGAATGTGCCTGGAAAAGTTTATTGGTAATCGTAATATCGGTAATTTTGTCGGTAAAATTGTTTTGGTAAAAAGGTGCGAGAGAGTGTTACATTAGGCGAAGTGGCGGAGGCGAGCAGCGGCAGCAGGCCGCCGCACGCGATGATGAGGTTGTCTGCGAGCTGGCTGATCAGGTGCACCGTGTTCACCACGAAGATCGCGTTCTCGCTGCTGTTCACGAAGTCTATCACCGACTTAGTCGAGTGACTGCGCCACACCTGCGTACAGAAACGGGTTACTTACAAGTCTGAGCGCACTGTTCTGAGTCCTTGTGTGTAAGACTACTTAATGGTCAACTAGTATATTTCATGATCGTGTAATTGGTATATGAGAATTAAGGCAGCATTCGTTTAAAAAATGAATCAAGCTATTAAATTCAAAAAGGGAAAACGAAAGTAATCCATCTTAGTTCAATAAAGTATTGGACTAAAACACATAAAAATAGTTAACAGAATGTACTACATCATACGGTCGCATTGTCAAGTCTAAAATATGGCCTGTCAAGGGGTAATGGCTGGAACACCGTTTTTCAAATCGAAAGTAACGTTGACTAGTTATGGTATCCACTTACTTGTATATCCGTCTCGAGCGAGAACAGCACGTCGGAGAGCAGGCGCTGGTGGATGTAGGACCAGCGGAACTCCGGGATGCGGAAGGGGGGCCGCGTGGGGCCCGGCGAGAACATCGGCCGGGAACACTTCGACGGACGCTTCGTTTCTGGACACACAACATGCAGATTAGAGGTACAACATTGTTTAACACGATTGTTACCATTTGTAACAAAATGCCTGGTTCAGGTGTAAAGGGTGGCTTTGGCGATAGCTTTAATTTGCCTGAAGCGTGTCGATTGAAACCTTAGCTATTAGTTTATTCCAATAAATAATTATAATTTATGGACAATAGATTACAATGCGAGGGCAACTTGACGACAAACTAGGTTGAACAGTTGTTCAACAGCCTGTTGAAAATACTTTTGTGTATACACTTACCGAAATGATTAGAATCCACCTGCGTGCTAGTGGAAGCGCTTCGCGGCCTCTTGGGCGAAGTGGAAGTGTTAGTCCCCTGCGTGGCCACGCCCTCCCCCCTGCTGCCGTCTTGCTTCATCTCGCTGTCTCCAGGTAAACTCACTCGCCTCTTGTCTCGCTCACCATCAAGGTGCTCTTCGTCGCTTTCATGGTCTTTGTTAGCTAAAGGAATACTCTCACTAATGGTAGATATCGGCGGGATTTCCGGCGCCTTCTCTTCTTCTGGTGTCGATATCTCGACTCTTTGGCTTTCGTTTTTCTCATTTTCTTCGGTAACTTCGTCTTTCTTTTCCTTTTCTAACTCTATTTTCTCAGCCTCTTCAGTTCTAGAATTGACTAAATATTCACCATCGAGAGGTAAGACGTTGCCCTCGTGTGGGTGGTCGGAGGGTATCACCCTCTGCGGGCTGTTATCGTCCGTTACAATATTCTCACTATTGCTTTTCTCACTTTTTGTCACAACCGATGAAATTAAGTCTGTTACTAATTCACTAGCGATCGTCTCGGCGACTCGCTTTTCATCGACGATCTCTTCTATTTCCTGCTCGAAGTCGTCCCGTCCGTTGGGAGTGTTACCTTCGGAGTGCAGGCCGCCGGAGATGGCCCCCGAGTCGGTGTCGTCGTCAGTCTTTAACCTCACAGTTTCTAGCGCTATGGTGAGCACGTCATTCACAATGTTGATGGCGACGCGCTTGGGATCGTCGGTCTCGTCGTCAGTCTTGTCTTGAGATTTCTTGGGGCTGGTGGCCTCGCTGGGCGTGAGGTACAGTTCGGAGCGGTCTGACAACTCGGAATCCCGCTGCGCGGGCGCGCGGGCGGGGCTGGCGCTCTCGCTGGCGGACAGGCTGGACGGCAGGCCCTCGCTGCGCTCCGCCGCCGAGCCCACGTCTCGCACCGGGATATAGTCCAGGCTTCCCTGACGGGACAGGGGTTCGTCACTCTTCTCCAGCGTGCCCACGCCGGACTCGGGGTCCTCCAGCAGCTTGGGGTCCTCCTCGGCGGGGGTCGGGCTGAGCTCGGCCGGGTGGGTGTGGTCGGGCGGGGCGGGCGGCGCGGGGTCTGCGGGCGGCGGCGGACACGCGGGCTCGTCCACCGCGTGCTCCAGCTCGGCGGCGTCGGGCGGGCGCCGCGCGGGGCTGTGCAGGCGGCACACCTCGCTGTACACGGGCGCGGGCTGCGCGGGCGCGGCGGGCGCGGCGGGCGCGGCGGGCTGCTGCGGGTCGCAGCGGCAGGTGTCGACGTCCCGCAGGCTGAGGCCGGCGCCGATCTCGGTCTGCGCGGCGTGGTGCAGGTGCTGCGGCGCGGGCTCCCAGCCGCAGATGGTGGAGATGGGCCGCTGCTGGCGCTCGGCCGGGTCCGTGATGTTGTCCGCGCGCCGCTGCTCGTAGTGCTCGTACATCTGCGCGAACTGTAGCTTGAACTCTTCGTATGAAACCTGAAAGTACGAAATTATGAAATCCCATTAAAACCACCATTTTGATGTTTTAGAAAACACGCTAAGAATCATAGAATTCCACGAATTTTATACCTTGGAGTGTACAATGGCGAGCGTGTCGACCCACACGCGCCAGCCACCGTACTCGTGTTTGATGGCATGGTGCAGCAGCATGCGGAACAGTGAGTACACCATGTCCGAGATCTTCTGCTCCTCCGCGTTTTTAGGGTGGATGTACGCCATTGCTATCAACCATTCCTGTAATAAAAGATTATGTCCGTTTAAAGAAAATCGGGTAATACTTCTTAATAAAACGAGCACTGTATTTTAAAACATAACTTAATTTTACAAATTATAAAATGGCCAAAATGAACCACATTTTGTATCCCTTTCATCTACTTTTCGTTAGTCTACTGTACACACCTGCCACACGGACATCTGCAGCACGGTCCTGCGGTTTTCGCGGTTGTTGCTGCACAGCAGAGTCATGTCTGACAGGAACAGCTTCTTAACCTCCAGCAGCTGCTCCGTCTGCTTCGACTGGCGGATCAGCGTCGCCACTACTTTCAGGATCACTGGAATATTTGGACAATTTTGTCAACATTCGAAAACGTGGTAAAGACGTCATTTCGTTTAGGATAGGGTTTTAAAAAAACAGTAAAACTATATCAACCTGGATTTAGAGATGGGTTTAAAAGATCTTTGCTCAGCAATTTGGAAGACGTTGATTTTTTTTTCAACACCTGGAGCGATCATGTTTATAATGAGCTTTCAACTTTTATTTCGTACTTTATTTAATTAAGTTACGAATAAGTAAATAAGTGACGTTATCGTGTCAACTCACTCGGATTCTCCAATCGGAAGTGAGGCTGCGGTTCAGGATGGCTGGTGTAGAGGATCTGCTGTCCGACGTGCTCGGTGAGCAGCTCGTACAGCGCGTTGTAGACCGGCAACGCCAGGCCCTCGCCGCTGGCGCCCAGCCGCGTGGCCAGCAGCGTGTACAGGTTGTGTGGAGACATCACGTCGTATTTGCGTCTGTACACACTCAAGTGTGGTTACGTAGAGCAGGTGGTTAAATACCATCAAATATGTATGAGAGAGAGAGAGAGAGGACTTTGAAAAGAACGTTGGATTCTATAGTGATTTTAAAATGAATAAGCACTTAACATGAGATATTATCATTCTCGAAAAAGTTACTACTTGTATATTACCCATAGTCGTGGTAATAAGTGTGAACTGTTCAAAGATAAAGTGATTAAGAATCATAATTTATAGACCGGGAAAAAGGAAACCAGGGAAAAGACCAGGAATAAGTTGTATAAGAGAACACATAAAACACTCACTTGTGTGTGCTTCTACTGAGGAAGAATCCTAATAACTTTAGTGCCTGTAATCTGATCAGCTGACTTTCTGACGACAGAAGTTTGAAAATTGTCCTGACTCCGCCCTGAAATAAGAAAAAAATTATTATTAAGTAAATATCATCTCATCATAAAACGTTTCTTTAAACAGATTATATCTTACCTTAGCATCAAAAGCTGGTACCATAGAACTTGGATGTTCAGACATCAGAGATATTAACATTTGCAAAACGTCGTGCAAATTCTCATCCTGAAAATACAAGGCAGAGGTTAAACATTAGAACTGTCAAAGTTGTACAGATTAAATAATGTAACGTATCACTGAACAACTCAGTTTTACGAACAAGGGTACACAACTCGAAGAAACTTAGGCGAACATCACTCTCGACCTAACTTGACCCGTTTAATAATAAATTGCTCTTCAAACGAAGTTCCCATTCCTTTACCGTTGTAACATGTGAACCTTACATATTCAATTTTAATTTGTTTTAACTAATACGGTCACAAGTTCAAAAGGTTCTAAGGAACCAACCAATTTACAAATGTGTTTTCTGGTCGGTACCTTTTCAATACTAATGTGAATTAAAAATAGTCAAAATAAAAGTACGTAGCGCTTGATACAAGTACCAGGATAACATACCTCATGCATAGTAGTCAGATAGTTCAGTATGGACTGGAGTTCGTCTTCTTTGACGCCGTTACCGATCATAATTAATTGTTTCAGGAACAGCAGAATGTATGCACGGATCGTGAGGATGTCCTTGTGAGCGGGCCGGGGTCCCTCTGCAGAAGAAATGAATCGTTTTTATCAGTTCATAGAAATGATACCAATTACAAAGGAGATTTTGTTTTATTTTTTTTAGGCTAATTATTTTGTCTCCTGGAAGTTGTTTATACTAAAAATGGCGAATATCGTACCGTACTCACCCAATCCCTTCGGTGTGATTCCACTCTTCGCTCTCGGGTTCACAACCCAGTAGTAGAACTTGAGTGTGTGTACTGTTTGTAGGACAGTGCTGACGCGCCTCACGCTGCCGTATATGTGTGCGTCGGCGAGGAAGTCGGTGGCCAGGTAGCAGTACAGGCGGGCCTGCACGGCCGCCGGCGTGTGGATCCACAGCGCCGGGTTGAACAGAATGTGGTCCAACAGCTGCCAAGTGAGGAACGATTGGCAGAAAGACTGCGATTAGCATAGACCTTAAGCTGTCCGATGGTTGGAAGCGTTATTCTCTCTTGCTTTATGGGTGCCTAGTAGTTACAGGGATATACGTTTGTTACGTTAGCTTTCTAATTTATTACTGTTACAATTAGCGAGGTCCTGTTTGTGCCTACGTAAGATTTATCATTATAGCTCAACAGTAAATACATTGTTACACAGATAAATATAATACCTACTGACTATTCTGAAAAAGTAAGTTTGAAGTTATACTTGGAAAAAGATGCAGGGTACAGATTTCGTTGAAGAATAAAAAGCATTTGTGCAGAAGAAGCTGAACAAAATCAAAAACTTCATTCGTGTAGCATAGTGTGGGTACTAACTAACCCTTATACTGTACACAGAAATAATAATATGGTATATAAACTTAAAATGTGTTCTATATTTGCAAAGCACTACCAGGGTTTGAAGGTCTGGTGAGCTCTAAGATACTCGGGCTGTGTAAGTGTGGGTTCAGGACCAAAGATAAATAAATAAATCGGGCTTCCAAATTACAATACGATTCCAGAATAAGCATCCAACATAATATGTTTGGAATATCTAGTTACATGACAATGATAAGATATTAACTTGTGTATTGTGAAATAGAAGCCCAACAATCCGGGTAACATCAAACGAGATAAGAGTATCACATTTGATGGTCCCGTACATCCCTGGATGAGAGTGGGTGTGCAGAAGTACAGCTGTCGTACAGCCGGAGTGAGGAAGCAAGAGGAACATGCGCTAACAACCATCGACAAAACACTTCCGTTTACAGATCACATCGTATACGTGCTGAGGGACCTCCCTCCCGATCGGAAACAATAATATATTCACCTTACAAAACATCCCTTTGTGGTCCAACAACCACTTACAAAGAGATTTCTCCTCGAAATAGTCTTCGACAAAGTATTTCGAAAGTCATTTAAATATGTAACAATAAATATTTCCAATCGGGAAAGAATCCAGAACAAAATTTACATAAAGGACGGGGCACCGGTCACACTTAAAGTACCTAGCAGTCAAGAAGGGTGATTGATTGTTTTTACAAATTGCAAACCTATTGCCTGTACAACATGTTTCAATATTCATTACCTTGGTTTTGAAGTTGAATACCTATATAAGTGGTAAAAATTTAACCACAACAAAAATATAACAGTTTTTTGAGATATAATGTTGTTTTTTGAGAAGTATATCCCATGCATAGCGCCCGCTTGTTACCAGCGGCAGTCAGCAGCGAACGATTGTTTAATTACCTAGTTGATTGGTTCAATCCAATTACACATGTTAACAAGCCCCGAAGCTGTGTGCCGATACTTCCATTTCATACAGTGCAGTGGTTTCCGTGCCTGTTTACATATGCTTACAATTCACCTGGTGCCACCGCTCGACTATATTGACAAGTAATCATGTACTTTGTTTTGCTAAGAAGTTTTCTAACGCTGTTATCCTCCACTTTCTACATTTTTACGAAAAATAATTAAAATATAAGGATACAACCTAATACAAGTCACGAAAACATCTGTGTATAATGAATAGACGAGCTAAACAACGAGGCAATATAAATTACCTTATGAAGGCAATTTTCGTACTTATTTATGGGATGTTGTACTTTTGTAGCGCGTTTTAAACGACCTGTATTATGGTAATATCCGAGAAATTAATCTTGATGTTTCGGCATAACGATAAAAACAAAATTTATTGCATTAATTTCGGGAACAAACAAACTTGAATGGAATATAGAAACAAGATGACTATTTTATAATAAAAGATATCTTTATAAAAGCGTGGTTACGTCAATATGGATTGATGATAACGTATTTACGGAGTTTGTACATTAAACTTATGTGTTATATTATTTGACTGTCTAACTTGATATCAGTGTATTATAAAAACTTTAATCATTATCTTATACGTAATTGGTGTGTGATATTTTCTTGGCTAGTGCCTAGGTAACAACGAACATACCTGCTTGAGCAACAGATCAGAATTAGGAGAGCAGCAGGTGACAAGATGTTTGGTGAGATGCAGGAAGGAGGCGAGCGTGTCGGGTGTGAGGTGGTCGCGGCTGCAGCGCTGCAGCATGTGCGAGATGACGAGGAAGCCGCGGCACTGCAGCATGTGCTGCTGCACCGTGCTGCACGACTCCACCAGCGAGCAAACGAACCCCAGCAGCTTCGAGCTGACGGAGAAGAAACATGGTAACACTCGCATAGGTAAACATTTGTATAACATTTATATTTAGTCCGGAAAACTTACAGTTTAAAACGGGCGTCATACTTAAAACGGTGTGTGTAATTCTTGGGATCTCTGTAATTCCGTACTAAATAAAAATATGGCAAGAAAATAGACCGCATTTTATTAGCCACTTAACATAATTTTTTAATCTCTTGGTGTTAAGTAATTACAGAATTGACGGTTTAATTATAACCTCGTCAATTTATTTAATGAATTAGTCCAAGTTTGTTTTAAAAACAAGTAGGCATATCGTGTTATGTTATGTTATCGAGTTTGCAAACTAAGTGATTAAACTTGTGACTTAGTTCCGAATGTTCGTCAAGGTGAAACAACCAGCAAACATACACAGAGTATCAATCAGAAACAATTTTTCGGAAAAACGTTAAAGAGAAAAGGCCCGTGATGACAACAGGGATAGGCTTTTAGATCCGGGCACGCGTCACCACAAATAACAAAAGTATTTGTGTCGCGTATCGCCCGGACGATAGGAAGCCCACGTCAGGATATCCGCCGCCCTCGACTGACTGTCGGACCAATGTGGTGTAACACCTTCTTAACGGCTCTCGCCTAAGCTAGATAATACTTTCTTATATAATTTAAACAGGTTACACGTTTGGAAGAGATGGGCGACGATTTAAGCCTATAAATAATACATCATCAACAGTTCCCACCGGCAGTTCCATAGGAATAATGAAGAACGTAGTAATTGTCTCGTAAAATGTATTTCGAATAATTTCTGTGGAAAACTCTGTCGCGGGGATTACGAGATGCCTCATTAGATGACACGAGAATAGGTACTCTTATGCATAAATTTAATCCGGGCGCACCTTTGATGTCAGCCGGTACAATTTTGACGGTATGGAGGCTTTATTTATCCGGATCCAGCCGGCCGTGACACGGGGTCGACGGCGACTCTTTGAACTGTCACCGCCGCTGTTATCATACGCTTCAACCTACGTCAATATTACGAATGTGTGACCGATGTCAACAATATACCTCACGTATACATACTCGTAATACGCGATATACTCACATCTGTGTCTCAGTTTTTATATGGGGACCTTATTATTTGCAACGCGAATATTGCCTCGAATAAACAGCGCTTTCGAATCAATAGCCCGAAGCGTCTAGCAAACTTGTTTTGAAGAGAAAATAAGCGCAGTATCGCTAAATAAGCTGGCACTGCTATTGAATCACTAATAGGATTACGTTTAATTTAACGCTAAAAACGCAGAGGGGAAACATTTTATTTTAAAATGTCGTTTTTAAAAGACTTTACCGTAAAGCGAAGAACAAAGAGAGAGTTCTGAGCTCAGACAACACGAATGTTAAAGAGTATCTAATGAAACTGTGGGAGGTTGATTCAAATTAAAATGTATCATTAATTATTCAACTACGCCGTAGGTTTGACATGTTGTTACTATCTAATTTGTTCAGCTTTAAAGTGTATCTTTTTGTTTCGAGTCCCAGAGGGATCGACGGGTTGAAAGGGATCCATCTGCGGTTTGGGCTACTTCCGTATCCGGATATTGCCAGAAGATAGTTTTCAACCTATCTGTATTTTTACCCGTCACCAGAAACATTTTATAAAATTTAAAATTGCATCATTCAAAATGAATAAAGTCCATTACTTTCTTTACAAAATGTAGCTTATATTAACTCATTTAATCGTGTATTTGTATCTTTAAAATATTAAATCCGTATACAATCAAACATCTGCGTCTCTTTTTCCAAATTCATTAACATTTAGTAAAAGGACAAACATACAGTCGTATTTATATAATAAGTAGGGATTCTAAGGTATCCTCATTAAAATTAATGTCACGCCAGATAATTTAATAACCGCCCTTCGTAACCCTATGCTAATATAAATTGTCGCCGCAAAATGTCGCTCATAAATCTATTTCGTTAAGCGGAGTAGACACCAGGCAATTAGGAGTTGCTAGGAGTTAGTTGCCGACTCGTATTACAGAGTCGCTTCTGGCCGAGGAGTTGGAGAGCGGAGCCTGCCGGTCGACAGTGAAAGTGCATTTAGCCAACTAACGCCCGAAGCCACTACGAATATTAATGAGTGGCTTTGGCACTCGCAAACGCTCGCTAAACCCAATGCTAGTGATTTAGTTTCGGAATTCAGAGCAACTTTATTTCGAGCCTAACTAATACGAGCCAACTATGCAGTGACGCGAGGAGGCAGCACTTTGTTCACGGGACGTTCACCGAACACAGCCTTTGTTGGACCTCTGCTCTGAATCAATTATCACCAAGTTTAGTAATAACATTTGAGACGCAGTTCGGAGCTGGGCGGCGTCTACTCATTTAACTTGGGAGACACTACTTAGGTTACAATTTAATGCCGAACTTTCGCAGTTTGTCTAACGTATTTTGTGAGTCTTCTCACTGAGCTGATTACCGTGGAATTTATCTTATACGTAGATACTTACCAGAGCATGGGGTCCCGCTTGGGGTCTGTGGCGGGGGCATCATGGGGCAGGTCCAACTGAGCGAACAGCGGGAACAGGACTTGTACGCCGCCGATTGAATTTAACGCACTGTGTATCGAATGCGTCACCACTGCTTTTACTTCCTGTATTCAACAAACAATAATATACTTTTATAATAAACATAGGTTTAGGCCGGAATCAAAACATTCTTATATCGCGTATCAATCGCCATAAAGTAATTACAAAAAATATGAACTATGTTAATAAATACAACTTTTCCTTTGGTTCTACTTCAGTGTAAAAGATCGATCAATAATTGGATCGCATGCGATTACCTAAACTTTGATAATTTGAGACCATAACTTCGGCATTACCGAGTCGGGTAAGAAAATAATAAATACGAGGTAAGTTGGGTAAGTCTGACTAAGTTATAGCCCGACTCAGCTCACTTCCAATCAAGGATTACACTTAGGTCTACTATATATTCTAGAAAACAACTTGTTCAGAACTCTTATGAAATGACACAAAAATAATTAGAGAACAGATTGCTATACGATTCTGTTATTTTCCAGATTACGAAAATTATAATTATTTATGCTGAGAAGAACCACTAAACGTCACCGTCAAATCGCAAACATTTTCAAATTAATCGGTGACGTTAGTAGGTTCAAATCAACGTAAATCGGTGATTTACTCACAATTTTATCATTTACCTGCAGCATGAGCGCGTGCGGCGTGTGCACGAAGTATGAGACGTTTCCTTTGGGCGCGGACTGCAGACACAGCTGGCCGTCCGTCGCCACGGGGTTGTACATGAACACTATCCCGGACGACAGCTTACCGTCGTACAGGACCTGGTACCAGACACACCGTGTCACTATACTGCTGCACTGCTTGACAATACATGTGACAGTGCATTGTGAGAGACGGAAAACTAGTCAGAACAAAGAGTGCAACGAATGCTTGTTTTCTTTCAGATATCAAGTAAAATGAAATTTTAGATACATGTTGCACCTTTTGTGTGATAATAGACAATCACGATCATTAAAAATGCATCTTTTAAGTTAGTTTAATGCACCAAGCATTAAAATTGCTTAAAGAAGATTTATTTTATTGAACTTAGTGCGTGTAGTCACAAAAAATCATAATTTAGCTTAATTGTATAGTTTTATCAATTAAATACTAACTAAACATTATAATCACACACAGAGCTCGTTCATGCAAAGCTTAAGAGCGGCACTGTTAGCATTTTACTCACTACCAGGATAACATAAACCACAAGGAAATCTTAAAAAAAAATACCAAAACCAACACTAAAACCATTACTTACAAAGCCTGTTTTCCCATTATCGCTAAGAAAAAGGAAGATAAAATGCGAAATATGTACAAAAATGAAAAGACGAAGAAAAATATGGAGTACCTCAATATCAGATAATGTTCTCCCGGTATCATGTTACCAGCTAATGCGTTTACTTCCGTGTTCCAGGAAAACAGCCATTATAAGTTGTTACAAAGTAAGTCCATCATAATGCACATAAAATACAATTATGATCGCATTACATTACACACTAGCGAGGGTTAAACACAAATTCGTTAGTATTTATGAAACGATTAGTCATGACAAAGTTTTGAAACCTACTAAAAGTACCATCCCTGAAATATTACATGATGAAGATTAATAACAGGCCGTGAAATCCTGTGTTAACTCTATTTGAAAATATTTGTTCATCAGTTCATTTATCCCAATAAGTTATGATCAAATTGGATCGACACTTAAAATGAAACCAATTGACGTGTAAGCTGAAAACGTTAACAGATTTTGATTCTCTAATCAGTCTGTACACTCAGATATGTAGAATAAGAAGTAGGTACAAAATGATATTAAAAGCAAAACGACAACTAGGCCAGCATAAGCTTAAAAATGTAAGTGTCGGACTAGTATCACCGTTGACATTAACCACAAGAGAGCGACACCTCTCGAGAACCGGCCACTAAAAGCTATCCAAAATGTAGGCTCAGCGAGCCGGGAGGGCCGCGCGACCCGACGTGTGACACGATGGGCTAGATCCAATACAACTTTAATTAATGGAAGACCCTGGGAAATGTTCCATCTTTTTACTATCTGGTTTCAGTTTGTAACATTAATAAATTGCGACGTACGCGTATAGTCCCAAATCTAAGCAACCGATTAAATATATACTCGTAACCCTATTAATGAAGTCATTATTGTTTATGTTTAAACAGCTGATACCGTCGTTTACCACTGTATCCAGTTAATGCAAGTCGAAACCAATTTAAAATACTTCTCGGTCAGAGGGTTTAAGCCGGGACGTGCTATTGGTTCCGGGTGTTGCGGCGCTCTAAAGTGAATCCTGGCTGAGTTAAAGTTTGCACAGAGCACAGACGTGCATTACCGGAGCTAATCTAAGTACCGTCTCCGCGGGAGTGCACTTAAGCTTTCGCTACTTTCTGGGCGCCTGGTGTGCGTAATGAGATTACGTGTGTTGTGTTTACAAGTCACTGGCTTGGCTTTATGTTTTAATGGTGATTTAAATATTTAACGATGAGTCGTTAAACTGTTTGAACATGCTTTGCACAGCCATGTTTTTACAAAATGCGACAATCTTTTTGTTAATAGTAGCTCCAGTAATTATGGACGGCCATACGTAAGGGTTTATTTTAGATGAAAAGTTCAGCGTAAAACGGTAAGCGCGAGATTTTCAGATTTTTCTCTTAGCATTCTATTAGCTCGCGACTCCTTCGCGTGAAAATTGTAATTTCGTGCTATCTGAGAGAGCGGCACGTGCTTCCTAGAATTAAACTTTTCTTTTATTTCACAGCGGTATTATAGCTTTGAAAATTTTACCACCGCTACCTTTATAATAATTTTAGTCTTTTAAATGAATACAAATGCTACAGTTATAAAATACTGAAGATGAACTAAGTTACTGAAATGTATTGTATTCAGTCATATTGGGTTTTTGTTAAAACGTCTACTCGATTCTCTTTAGAGAGCACCTATTAAACGTAATTTGTCTTGTTAACGGTAGACAGCACTAACATGGTTAAAGTTTGTTCTAAAATTACGACCTCAATCAAAACTTTTAATCATCTTAACACCTTGAGGCAGCATTGGGTCCTCTCGATTAGCCCGAACTTATCCAAAGAGAAATAGACCAAGATGACACTTTACAGGGTTACAGCGACCTATCCAGTACATAATAATGACGGTTCTAATTTGTAACACGAACAAGGGAACATCGCCTTCTCGTCCCAATCTCCTAATACTAAAGCCATAAACTTGTCGTCATAGGCGATAAACTAAGCCACTAGTGCAATGACTTAACTTGCATACTTCTGCTGCAGTATCCGGTTTATCGCATAACTTGCCAACTTATGACATCCTGGTACGTAGCGAGTGAAAAGTTTTACACTTAACAGAGTGTCTTTGACTTAGTTAACATGAATTATGTCTTTGTAAGGAAGTTTAAGTGCAGTGGAAGCGTTCTTTCATAAAGTTCATGTTTGAAAACAGTTTTTGAGGCGTTGAGTAAAATGGAACGCACCAACTCTATTTTTACTGCGCCGTCTTAGTAGAAAAGTAGACAGTACAGAACTTGAATCTTTTTTTTTTTGTTTTAAGTTCTGAGCACATTCAAGTACATATTTTTTATCCAACAATACGTAGTAATGGACACTCCAATATACATAGATTTCCTGTCGTAAAATTTTATAACAACTCTACAATGGCATAAAAACTTGTGGTATAATGACAAAATATAATTAAACTAAGCAGAAACAATCAGATAAATTGTATTATTGGAAGCTAACTCCTCGTTGTTGGAGTACAACAACAAAAACAACATACAAAGCCGTGTTTACCAAGTTGGTAAGTTAAAGTAAATTCTGCGAGTGCCGCGCAGCAACGATTTAATATTAAAATACATAAGGCGAGGCGAAACAATGTCGGGCCCATCTCGTTACTGGAGATTGTTTTACTTTAAGATGCAGTGATGGAGCGCGAGGCTCGCGGCCGCCACACCAGGCGAGCGCGAGCTTCGAATGTTTCTAACTATTGCATAATAATAGTCTTGAAACGAAAATTGGAAAATGCTTCATCGAGGAGGGAGATAACAGATTTAGTACTTATAAAGCTAAGCGGTATGATAAATTGTAAATCGTTTTGGTCGCTCAGAGGACTTGATTGGAATCTTAACATTTTTTAGTTTAAGGCTAACCTAGCTTTAACACAAGCTACTCGCTAGCATTAGCTTAACTGGATTTAATATCGTGAACAGATCTGTTAATTTAATAATGATCGTATTGAACATGCTGTTTGTATTGGCACAATCTGACAAGTAATTACAGTCCTATATCGGACATCTAATCTAATTGAAGCTGTTAAGATCTCGATTAACATTTCAGTCATAAGCAGAATCAATATTACCTGGAACTGTTCTAATTATGACAAAAGGGGTTTAATTATAGTGCCATAATAACATGTTTAGCTTTAATCAGTCTATATTTAGTAACTGTCTTCTTGTAAATCAAATTATGTGATGAACGGGCAAAAATATGAATAATATAAATTATCCTTAGCATGAGATGAAATGAATAATATTGTAGTTCGTAATTAATTAAGGAGCATCTAACTGTATCTCAGTAAAGGCTCAATAAAAAGTCGACGAGACTTTAATTCCCTCACATTATTAATTCATTCTAATGGGCATTTAATTCTGTTACCGGTAACCCACATTGCGTACGAGGATTATCATGTCAGGGATATGTAGTTAATATGTATGTGAGTAATTAATTCGGCCTAGGTATTCCGTTACGATAATAACAGATGGGTTTCCTATTAATTGCCAATATTAATAATCATGCGAGATATTGATAGAGATGGGGATATTAAAACCTTATTGGTGCAGATGTTCCGGATTACACGTATTGTGATGTCGAAGTATAAATCTGATGACGTAGGACAACAATAACAAATGAGGAAAACCTAAAACTCCTATTATGAACTATTTACAGACCAATCGAATCATAAAGGCATACATCTATCGTTACATATGTTTTTTTTTAAGGAAAAGATCTGCAAATCTGACGAAAGCTTTTAGAAGGAACTTAAACACCCAATATAAATTTTTCACTAGTCTTGTCTGTTGAGCCAGGTATTAAAATGAACAGAATAGTTACAAATTAATTTCACCTCATGCAGCGTGAATGTAGTTCCACGAGGCACGAGCCAGCAATATATTTAGACGCAAAAGATGGAACTTAAACTTTACATCCGTGTCCGTAACTCCGTCATAAGTTAGTTCCGCCTTAATAAAAGTTCTAGACAAGGCGACAGGCTTCCAGCAGGCTGTGTATTAAAACTATGCCTTAAATAGAGGAACAAAAAGATATTGAATGTTTACTTATTCTAGAAATAATGCTTCTGGGAGCTCAGAAATGCTTGAAGGTAAGTTATTTTTATTGAAATCCATTGCTGAAAAATAGCTCATCACATGAATTAAGTTAAAGACTCGCGTCTTGTTCAAAAGAAATGTCGTCCACATAAATTTGAGAAATGTAAACCATATTTTGTATAAATGTTACTTATGTACGGACCAAGGACTTTTAGCTTTGTACGCTGTCTCACCTCTTAAAGTGGCTGTCCTACCCTAGCAGCTTATAGTACAGGCACTGATATCAAATAATAATTTATTAAGGCTCGGTGGGCCAAATCCCGAATGCTATAAAAATGACAATCTCTAGAAAGATACTCGCCAAGTCGCCATTTATTATTCGTTAGATACGGGTCCTTTAAGACTTATCCCATACCTTTATAGACGGATAAATGGATTATGTATAAAAAAGAAAATACGTTTGAAACAAGCTACAGTACCTAGTACCTAAGAACTGACTATGATTGAAATATATTATTGTAAACTAAAGGCAATGTAAAAAAATAAGCAAGTACTCCTTTTTATATTTCCTTTGGAGATCACCATACCCAAATCGTTTTACAACACTTTCTTATCAAATATGCACGCATCAGGCTAACAAGGGCTGCGAGAAGAAACTTAGTTAATGCGCTTACTGTACTCCACGTACAAAGGGGTATCTACTAGAGACGAAGTACTTTAAAGCAACATAAATTAACTAGAGCACAAAACTTTATAATAAGTGTAAATATGCATGCTTGTTGAATTTACAAACATATATGTGCAAACATAAGAGCTAAATCTTGATGAACTCTAAACTTTATTAGAACACATTTAAATTAAATAATTGATTGGAATTAAAAACCCCTCAAAGTAAATAGTACAATTGTATCCTATTAAATGGTCTGCAGAGTTTCATCCCAATGTTATCGGTCGCGTCTAGTATTTGATGAGCTCCAAATTAGAGCTGAGGCTTAATGTATACAGTATTAATGAGGTCCCACTAAGCCGGACGATGCCGCCAGAATAATTTATTATTTTCTTTCAACGAATTAAGAAAAACAATGGGGAGGGCTAAATATCTCCCTAATTAAGGACGCCGAATGCGCGCCATAAAATATTTCGACGAGTAAATTAAACATTAATTTACGTTATGATTGAAATATTAATGTTGTTTGGAGAAGCTGTATTTTATTTTGGATTTGTAGAGTCAGCATTACGTATTTTAATATCTATTGACTTACTTAAATGTCGATTAGCTAACCGAAATTGAAATATAACATTGAATAGGTATATGAGTAATCGACATGTAATTGCAGGAGCACCTCCCTAAAAGCATAATTCATTTAACTTGACATAAACAAGAGACTGATGTATTATTCATAGTATTGTCTCTATGAGCGATATAAACAAACGTATGGAACAAACACAGCCATAAACTTAAAGCTCTACCTTCAAAATAAGTCTGTTTACTATGAGCAGGGTTTTCAAAATCAACCTACCGTCAAAATTGCACATAAAATTCGTTTTAGTGCCCCTAAAATTTACGTACCAAGTACATTCTCATTACACAAGTTGTTTTATGACGTCACACTAGAAAAGTTATGTGGCCCAGTACGGCTCGTAAAGCGACGCAAGACGGTACAAAGGTACTGCCCAATAAACTGCTGCCTGAAACTGAACTTACGAACCCTGCGCAAATATGTGGCCCTGGTACACGAATTTGTTAAATAATTCAAATTATTTCAAGCCTACTTTCCCTTCGAAGTAGCAAGCTCAACAAATATATCTAAAAACGTATAACTAATATTAAACAAAAAACGAAATGAGATCGCGTAAAATATTCATGAAGCTAGTACTTCCGGAGCCGTGTGACAGACGCGTGAATATTAGTCAAATTAGTACGTGAAGACCGAGCGACGGAGAAGCTATCCAAACTCATTATTATCCGTAACTCCGTCATAATTAATAAAAAAATCAATTAGGAAAGTTTTAATTGCATTTCAGTGGTGGCGGTAACACTCCAGTTTTTTTCTTTTACACACAACTTTGCGTTGAATAATATCGTTGAGGGAAAATTTGATAAAATTGCCGTCTTGTGCGGTAATTTCGGTTTTATGAACAAGGAATCACAATGTCAGCAGGTTTTTAGGTCGTGATTGCTTTTGTTTTCCAACAGCAGCGTACGCAGAATTATTATGCCACCGAGCGATAACTGATGTCTAGTTGTCCTTATACCGACTTTTCTAATCAACTATAACAAGTCAAGTTTATTAAGACCACGTACATAGGCGGGATCAGATTCTGCCGTAAGTAACTTTCACAGAAATGTACTCAAAGACCGTAAACGATCCGAGCCCCAGTAAACCTGGAAAATTCTCGAGAGTACAACTATAAATTACTTGTACCTATTCGCCTTTCACTAATTCGCTCTCAAACTGTACGAGAAGATTTCCTCAAGTCGAATTATAATGAAACCGCAAGAGAGGGCGGCCATTACGAGACGTATCAAATAGGTCGGGCTCGTGTTCACGGCGCGGTGAGAGTCCCAAACTTGCGTTACGACTTGTGTCGGACGTGAAACTTGACCGGCCGGCCGCCCCCACTGTTTGTTGTTGTCCCTCGGCCGAGGCTCCTGCGGTGCGCTGCGGTCCTGGTACTACGGTACATTCCAAACTATCCATTTTCTGGGGTTTTCAACCCTTTACTTATAGATAGATGTCTAATTTGGGGATAATCCAGAATGTTAAACATAAAGTATTGTACATACTGAAAGTTCGGCCCCATAGCTAGTTGTAATAATATATGCAACAACATTAATATAATAAGTAGATGGTCATCTTATCCGCATTTGTTGATATACGAATTCTTAGTCCGAAATTCTTTAAAAAACCTTAAAGCCTCAATACAAAAAAACCGCAAAGTGAAGCGCATGTCAGTCCAACATCAGTAAATATGAGATGTACAAAACAGCCGGACCCCTATTTACTTAGGATTACAGAAGCCTTGAATGTTACCTGAAACTTTTACAATCCGGGACCAATAAATAACTTTTGAGTTAAATCCTTGCGTACATTTAGCGGGTTGTGTAAAATCACCAATATAACCGATTCGTTTGTACCCCGATCGACCAAGCTAGTTACAGTTGTGAACAACCTTGGAACTATAAATTAATATAAAACTTAACGTTAGTCCCAGCTCTATAAGTCGTAACGTAGTTATTTAGAGGATTTAGTTAGATCCCACTAAGAGAAAGTTAATGTTAAATAGTACCCTGTCAAAGTCGTTAACATGCAAAGGTTATTTATTTGAAATTTAATTCAGGTTCAGTTAAAAATATTCAAACGAAAATTATTTTGATTAAAATTGCAATTCAACGAGAAATTTTAACTAAGATTTTAAATTTCAAATGAGTTTAAAATGTTTCTGACGAATCCAATATGTTGACTATATTTATGAATCATATTGTTTACTATATAGTAAATGGACTTTGAGCAGTCTTATTTTATTCAAGTTATAAAAACGGTTTTAAAGCTTAAGTTGTCCAAGAAAATTAAAAGGACTATTTTTTAGGATTCTGTACCCAGGTGTGATAGGAAACTCACAACAGATGATGTATAACTTTGCTGTTATAACAACTGACGAAATCGAGGTAAGGCAACGGTTTACGGTCAAAAATTCGATGCGTGAACAATTTCAAGTTTAAAATTTGGTATTCTTCGTCTCAGTTGTACGGAATCCTCTGTTGACCGATTTTTTTTTGTTTTGATTAAATAATGTACCCTTAATATGAATGTTAGATAAATTTAAGTTTCATGCGGTTTCATCAATTTGAGTTATAGAGAGTGAAGATCCCGAAATCCTTTTCCAAACAAGATGTAACCCGCCCAAAATCCATCCATCAAGTCATCCGTCTTACGTCATGAACATTCTGCATCGGATCGTGAATGAGGTCGCCGTAGCGGTCGGCGCGGACGTCGCCGGACGGCAGCGGAGTGTGACACTCGGCGTCGAAACGAAACTGACCCTGGCACCACACATGAACACCAAACGGACATTACACAGTGATTTATACAAAATGTGCTCAGTGAACCAGTTGGCTTACATAACAAATATACACACAAGCGGGACAAAACAAAATAAAAACTGAATATAAGGCAAGCGGCGCGACATGCTTACACGCTTGCATGCTTCAATATCTACGAGCATGGAGGCATGCGCGGCGGCCACTTCGCGCGCCTCGTCGGCCAAGCGCCGCCCGCGGGGAGTCGCGTCTTCCTTCACTACTACACATGCTTCTTCAGGGTCTGCAGCCTTGGTCTCTTCCTCAGGAGGGGGCTTTTCTTCGTCGGGCGCCTGTATCTCGGGGGTTTGGGGAATGGTTTCGGGATCGGGATTGGGGGCATCAGCGTTGTCAAGCTTGGGAGCGGTAATCTCGCTCACCCTTTTATGATTCTCCGGCAAACTGATGTTGCATTCGTTGTCGAAACGGAATTGACTCTGTTTCCATGGTAAGCAAGAAACAAAATTTTCACATGTTAAGTTTAAAAAAATCACATTCTTATCAACAACAGTATTAATCTTAGGATAATACTGGAATTGCAAAAACATGTTTTAAAATAATTTGATTCTAATATATCACTTCTGATCAGTTTAATAATTCTTATGTCTAGTAATAAGTGTGTGTTTATGGGGTACCTTATATCCGGGCCCGAGCCTGTGCATGGCGCAGATCTGGTGCGTGGTGAGCGCCTCTCCGAACAGATAGATGGCGGCCATCTGCCCGCAGAACACGCGCTCCTCGTCCAGCTCCGCCGTCGCGCCGATGTAGCACTTGTCGAAGGGCTGGAGACAAACATCACCTATTAAAAGCCTCACCGTAATATTTTGATTCAAGTCTTTTTGGCCTTATTGTTGGGTTCAAAGAAAGAATAACTTTATTCGAATCTTTTAATCGATTAGATTTATTTATTTGCAACGACGTAAACAATCAAAATTTAAATTTGACTTTGACAATAAATACATTTTATAAAATAAATCTGTAAAAGTAATAAAATTGCGAAAAAGGTCACGTTAAGTGACATTTAAGCAAAAGGCTAAAATTATGAAGAAAATTTATTCGTAAACGAATTTCCTATTACCGTTCACAAGCAGAGGGGTGTGATATTAGACGCTCGCGGCTAAGTTTCTCCATAAAAATGAAAAATAAACTCTTCCAAAGTATTTGTTTTATATTTAGGGCAGTGAAACATCCCCAGTGCCCGTTTGTCTTAACCCTGCAACGATTTCAGTTGCTAAGCGGTTCCAATTTCATTTTAAAGGCTTTGCAATAAATAATCGGCGACAAATAAACGAGTATTTAAACAACAAAAGGTCGCGTAATACGATACTCCTTAAATAATTACAACAGATCCTCTTGACATTTAGAAGATCATTGACGCCTACAGCTCGAGGGCTAAGGGCTGTTTGCCCTTAGGTCATGAACTTCAGAGCTAAACATAAAAACTTTTACATTATTCACTGACCCTTGACTTAATACACATGTAAATGGATATAAAGAGGAAACGGGCAACTCAAAACACTCCTAAAATAAAGAACGATAAGTTTTATTGTGACACACTACTTCAAAAGTAAAATAGATCCCGGATTATTATTATCAAGTATTGGCGTTGATCAAGCAGAAACATGAGATGGATATAAAATTAGGCGTAATCAGAAAAAATACCTTAAAACAAGGAAACGTCAGTTCAATAGTAAATTAATGTACTATATTATAAGTACTATCAAGAGACAGGCCTATTAATTACTTTTATGAAACCTGAGTGTAATGATATAAAATAAAACGGTTAGTCCCTGAGGCGAGCCACTAGCCAGCAATGAAAGTTAATTGCTTTATTATATTCCAAACGTTATTATCAAAGGAATAAACTAAATAGGATTTTAAAAGGTGTTCGCAACGCTTGTTAGGATTTAATAGGTTTAGAAGAATTTTCAAATTAAATTAGTTTTAGGTGTTTGGATCATAGACGCTGAACATTCAAGCAATTACAATTTTGTTTGAAAATAACATTCCTAAACTGAGATCCGACTGAGTTAATTCAATGATGAATAAATGCTGGCTGAGATTACTTAAATGTATGTAGGTACGTATTACTTACATTTAAAAGTGCTCTTCAGATATGTTTGTTAAAGAATTTTTCATTATAAACGAAATAATTTATCTACTTTTCCTTAACGTCTTTCTAAAACGTTGGGCTGTAAAGTTACAGTAAATGAAGCATGCTTACACTAAACTCAGACAAAGCTAGGTGCGCTTACGAACAAGTCGGGACCTAGGTAACGTTAGGTAAGAGGTGCTGGAACAGTTTGACCCGGGTTTAGCCGCCAAGTCCCGTCGTTAGGGCCGTCGCACACGGCGCGTTATCCCCGTTTCAGTGCACAGTAATGTCATGTAAATTCCCATTTACGGCTAAAACGGTCTAGTGTTTAGTCACTAATGGTATTTTTAAGCTACACGTGCGGGAATTTGAGCTTACGTTTCCAAAACATTGGTAAACGTTTATGTTATTTTGCTTATGTTTTAGGGTTGATAGTACGCTATATATAGCTATAGTTTATTTTCACAAACGTCTGTAATAGTGTTTGAAACAGTAGTAGATACAAATAAATTGGGTGGAAAGACGTTTTGAATATGAGATAATCCCTAAATTCTTTTCTCTTAAGTAAATAGGGATTAATGCACAAAACCATGAGAGGAACAGTATACAAACAAGGCGATCAATAGCGATGTCGGCGTGCACACAGAGGATCGTACATCACTGTCCCAAATAATTACTTTGTGTCTTCATACCACTAGACACGTTCATTTTGCACAACTATGCGTGACCACGTCCGGCCCGTCCTGAATATTCATAGTGCATGCATGAACTAGCGTCACTAACGCCAACTTAATCCTGCCAGAAATACTAGGACCGCAGAAATGTATGGAGCTACTATAATGAAGTGCATATGGCGATTAAACTTATTATCTTCGGATAATTTAAAAGAGTGAACATGTACAATGGGATTATTAAAGCGGCTTTAAAGTGCACGCAATTTATTAATGCACAACGAACAGGCACGTGAAAGGATTGATAGATGATGTTGAAACAATGAGAGCTCATTTAAAATTTTCAATAATAACAACATGCATTTAAGCTCGCCGTTGCGTTCAATAAATATGTTTCATGAATCAATCATTATGTTATTAGTTTGAGTGTTTTTGCTTTAGGTTCCATTCAAAAAATTGGTCGTTACTTTTATGTTTACGGCATATTTGATTTTGTTAGTGTATCTCTAAAAACTTTCGACTTTTAAAACTTGTTATACTATGAAGTCCACGTACATCTAAAGGAATTTGCATAGCATTACTTGTAATAAATTGCTGCTAACGACACGTACGTGACGAGTCGAACGCACAAGTTGTCGCAGAGGGGGTGTTCGCCGTAGATAACCGAATGTATTATGTTAAGCTCCTATAGAGTTATGAGAGCCTGGTACTTGAGGCTGGATTAAGGAGTACCATTCTACCACAGGAAGGCAGATTACGGGAATTATTAAAATAACTAACTATTAAATATTTACTTGTTACTACTACGACGTATGGTTCAGTGTCTCTACCATGTATTCGTATTTAATATAAAGCTAACGTAATTTTGAATCCGCGATCAAATGGCACTGGATTAGAAGTTTATTCCAATTTAATTATAAACTCCTCCTCATAATCCCTTGAGATATTGTGTAGAACATTCTTGTAGAAGAGGTAACATAAAAATATTAGAGAGATACGACCTTCAAGTTGTCGAGAAAATTCTTTGATGTATCCATCAAGCTACAAAGTGAATATTTTTACACACGACAAACTCCAATAACCGTAGCATCGATTATTTATTAGGAAGAAGACATCGTTGCTTATGTTCGTATAATAGTCAGAGGTACTCACGTCGTTCGTGGAGACGAACCAAGCCATCTCGGTGCTGGAGGCGAGCTGCCCGTTCACCAGGCATTTGATCTCGGACTTGGTCCATCTGTTGTATATGTACACCACTGCTATCGCGTACCACCTGCACAAAATATGTTATAAGTTGAAATTCTGTAATACATTTTTTTTATTTAATTTGTGTTGTGTACAACGAAATCGCTCCCTCGAAAAAGAATATCAATTGGATGGTATTTAACAGCTGAAAAGGTTTAAAATGGAGAGTATTATCTCGCTGAGCACAAACAACAACGGTTGAAAATCATTTACATGAGTTGAACTGATTCAATAGTCGCAAAACTGTTGGTGCGACCTGCTCGCCGCTAATAACTTGTAAAAGCCGAACTCGCAGTCACGTGATGAAATAAAATTACCAGGATCATGTTGAAGCAAAGTTTAGCACAACAGTCGACCGTCGTCATAAACTGACTACACAGACAAGTTTGTTTATTCCGCTGGAAATTTTTCACTGCCCTGATTTAGTGTTCCGAACAAAGTTTTAAATGTTAGAAGAGTTCACGGGGAATGAGTACCTATACAACTTTATGCATTAAATATGCGGGAAAGTTAGAATTAAAATTTAAAGCAAACATTATAAAACATTATTCGAATAAGCATTTCATAAACATTACTGGAAACTTTATGTTAATTAAATAAACCACGATTAAATTCTCCTTTGAAATACATTAACGTTAGAATAATATCCATCAAATGTTTAATTATTTGTACGTAAGGTTTGGTACTTTCGATGATTATTGCCGAGAACATTTATATGTATTTATTAAGCTCTGTACGCACTGGAATTTTTAGGACTCTTCAAATTATCATAAGCGTCCGCAATTATAGAAATCAATTGCTAAGCAAAGCTAGACCTTATTGTGACCACATTCCTTACCTTCTAGGTTGAAATTCGTATTTGACACAGTGCTGGAACCCTTTGCCTCGCACCTTCATTGACGTGAGCACGAGACAGTTGCCGACGAAGTGCGCCGTATAGCCCACGCCTTTACTCGTCTTGAAGCTACGAAAATAATTGAATTTGTTTAACACTACATTTTCTATCACATTGATTTCGACAATAAAGCGATTGAATGCCCAGAATAAACGAGAGAAAAGAAACTAGGCAGTATATTTAATTAAACAAGATTACAGCCTTATTTAGAACCTCAGGCTACATAATAATTCCTGAAGCACAGCATGACGTTAAATACGATGCAGCGTCATGAATAAGCCACATGTGTAATGCATATCACGATCTTGCAGCCGGCAGACATGTGAGAAGTGAACTCGCAATTCAATTTTCCTCAAACACAAACGCAAAATGATTTAGCTTAGTACCAGGCTAGCAGGCACAGCCGGAGCTACACTTGAAACGTCCGAGCTCTACTCAAACCAAATGAAAAGTTGGGATCGCAGGTGCAACCGCGGTCTGCGGCCGCACGCGATTTACGGAATACAGTTTGCGCTCCCATACCGCTTTTAGTACAAATTGACTCGATATAGCTCTTTGTGAACTGAATCATGAACCAGTAACTGTATTAATGTTAGTACATATATTTATTTCATCATTTTAAGGGTTCAAGTAGGAGCCTTTAAAAAGAAAAGGGAAAAAACAACTTTTATGAAACTGTAAAAACTGCGGCATAACTTTCATAAATGTTTCCTTTTTATTTTATTCGAAACAGCAAGATACAGTCGCAAGTATTTAAGCTTACAATATTTAAGTAGCAGACATTTAAAATATTTTGTTTTTGTGAGAGTACAACGAGGAAAGAATGGAATATGCTTGAGTATACTCTACGCTAAGTGGTTTCAGTGAACGTTGCAGGAATTTAGCAGAAGTTCACTACCTAACTGGATGCATTTCACGAAATGTACAATTAATTAAACAAATTCCTGTTAAAATTCAGTGAAGTGCGATTCGACAGAAGAAACGATTTTATCAGCTTTATTAAGGCAGTAGAGCACAGGTAAAACAATGACGCCGCTTTAGGCAGTGTAGTGTGCTATTGCGCTTCCACTACTTTTATCATTTAAATTGTAAATGTTGAGGTAGGATCCCAGGTCATATTATACATATATGCAGTAAGAAAAGCACCCGTATAGTTACCAGTATAGATATGGCTTCTCCCGCTCAATGTTGACGGAGTTGATGGGGTCGAGGCGGAACCACGTGGTGAACGTGAACCCGTTCTCGTACGGCCAGCGAGCCAGCGGCGGCAGCACTATCGCCTGCGACAAACACACCTATTAATATCATTGTTGCTGAAGAGAATTTAGAAAACTTCTAATATTTAGTAGATAGCTGCAGTGTCGTATTCGATTCCAAAGTGCTGGTCACTGCTGTAGCTACAAAGAGTAAGAGTCACTCTCTATTTCAGTTTGGTTCGGTTTAATGATTTTAGCAATTAGACATACGTTTGAAAACTTAATGAGACTGCACTCAGCGTACTCAGCGAGCCCGTTTCATTTGACAGACATTTCTGTTGTAATAACCGCTGACACATGTTACGCAAAAGGTTTCAGGACACAGATTTTTCGTAAATCCCAAAGACCGAAACTTAGCAAGTGGTGCGGCAGTAAAAACTTATTTTATGCTCCGAAGGAAGCCCAACACATATAGGGGTCTCTTGTAAAGGATCCTATCGAGATATCGCATCAATAAAATCTACATATGAGCTCCTTTTATCGCCACTCGCAATCCGTTCGGTATGTACATATTCCAGTGTAATATACATGTTGTTGGGCGATATAAACAAGTTATATCTCACCTTCCCGACGCGGATTACAATATTATTCTCTTAGATTAGCATCACAGTGGTCTTATTAGGACTTAGTTGAAAAGATTTACGGACGAGGATAAAGTAGTAGCAGCAAGATTACCTAAGGCTTTGATCTTTACTGGCAATAAGCTAGAGCCCGGCTACGTAGAAATAAATGGCTCGTATGAGCCTAATTAAAGTTAGGTGCCTACTCCACTCTCAGCCACACTCGGGTTGCCCTACGAACGTTCTAAGAAGGCTTGATTAATTTTGCTTTTTTTCTACATACTTCGAGTAATAGTTAGCGATATCAGAACGCGAAATATAGGTTACAGCTATGTTTACTATAAGATCGCGAAGTATGTACGAAGCGTGTATGTATATGATGTAGCGATAGTCTGCATAAGTCGATGCATGCGAGCAACGAGCAACAGATCAATATAGGTCCAGAAACACACGGCCCTGTATGATTCCAAACTGCCTTCGTACTCCCGTCGACGTCAGCAACAAGGCTTGATTGGTAAAGCCACCAACATATTTATACATTATGTCCTACTGGTAGTACCGCTGCGCATCCCCTCGCGGCTATCGCTGAGAGTGTCCCGCAAGTCAATATTTATCGACATTTTTGCCGAACAAATATTTACAATATTAACAGAGTACTTGGGATGAGTCCTGGGGAATGCGTCCTTTTTGCATAACATTTTATTATAACGATGTGTTTTTTATAATAATAAGAAAAATGCTAGTTAAATATCTTGCTCATTTTAAACATTTACATGGTAATTCGTAAGACTGGAAAGTTTTTCACAATTTACCCAGCACGAGATGTACAAATGCGTGTCACAATGGTACTACACCATTCAAAATTTAAATTGTATGTTTATTATGTTTCATTAATTAATTGACGTATTTATTTGCGATAGCTACCACTGTGCAACATACAAAGGTATTGATTCCTCCGTTTGAAAAGTAGCAACTCAACTCAACAGCCTGCTACCGGAGCTGCACGAGATGACTCCTACCCAATAGAAGAGTGCTGGGACTCATTGATGACATCATTATAGAAACACCTCTCTCTTACAATCAAACGGTCAAATCTGAATGTACTGATTAGGAACTATTCTCAGCATAAGTATTTTGACTAAGAATAATTGTTACATTCCATAGCAGAAAACATGTGTTAGTTATTTGTCTATTGAGTGTTGTATATTGAATGAAAAAGAAAAACATTTATTTTATCTAAAACACAAAACAAAGCTAATTCGTTTTGTTCCAACACAAACTTATTAGGGGCATCCATTGCGCGCCGTCTAGTCTCGAGTTCGAACCCAGGTATTGTTTAATCGTTAAGTAAAGATTCGTAACTGCCGTGGAATTGGAACTGTGCCCGGCAAATAGCAATTGGCTCACGTCCAAATACATGGAGCTTACTGTAATCGCTAAATTGTAGGGGAACAAATTACCGTTGAAACACCTCCGCTACACGATAAAGTAAGTAAATATACCTGCTGATGCTGTGTCGATCAATATATATCTGAAATCTCACGATGAAAGTGTCGAATAAAGCTATTCAAATTGATTTTGAATGGAGATTTTTCCTATGACATAATTTCAAAACACCCAGAAACACCGATAAACGATTTTTGCCTCATTTTAAATTCAAGGAATTCCAGATTGGTAATAGTTATTACATTATAACAACATATAAATATAGAATTTTCTCGAAAATGTTATTACCAGGATTCCATACAACCGCTGCAGACTATAATACATTTTGGTAGGTAACGACATTAATACAGTGGCGGCACACGCGCGGACAGCCGGGGCGCCACGGTGAGGCTTATTTTTATTTTTGACGCGTATTATATTAAAAGGATATTCCGCACGGTTTATCGCGCGCCGTAGGCACGTCTGCTTAAAAAATGAGAACACATTGTATTGGCAAAGGCTACATAGAGATTGATGTGGCCCGCGCGTATGGTGGATATTAACCTGCCGTTAGTTTTCATAGAACGTGATTACTGTATCTAAGTAGCACAATTAAGTTAGAACTTACAGTTTTTATAGGAGAGGCTTAGGCTCATTTATACGCTGGCCTTTACCATGTAAACCTAAATCGGCTTACATCGGGCCAATAAGATGTAAATATATCTCAGTTTATGAATAAATTCATACAATTTACATTATGCATGTCAGTAGTGCACAATATATTTATGAAATGATTTCATTTCGCTACGTCTAGGATTATGTGTGCATCTCCGAAACCTAGCCAAGAAAAATGTTTTCCACACTCGTCTGGAAATGTTTCGTAAAGTTTTAAGCGGCTTCTAGTGCGCTCGGGACGCAATGTAGCTTGTATTTGTTTCGTTTGGTCTCCGCGTTTGTGATGTTTATGTCTAGGTGGCATTTTTCTTCTCTAAAATAAATTACTTTTAACGCGATACGAATTCAGCAGTAGCATTCTCCTCATTCATAACAAAACCAACAAAGGCCTCGTCTGTCTTTTTATTGACATACACATAAATCACTCTAACCACATATTTATCGTGTATTAAACTACCAGGCAAGCAGAAGCAGCTAAGAAGCGTCAGTTCGCCGTCAGATCTCCGGATAAGTACGACAGAGAGAAATGGACCTGCCCCGGGCGGGACGGCGATAAATAAGGAAAAAACGGACACACAGATAGCCCAGTATGTCACGCGGATTACGCCGCCGGCCCGTATTTGAATAAGAATTGCCAATAAGCAGGGGAGGGGGCGCTTAAACTGCGCTCCTAAAGTGTCCTACTAGCCTGGTATCGATCTGTAAAAGCGTTGAGGTTTTGAGCGAATCGTGGAAAAGAATGAGTTACGAAAAGCGTCAGTAGAAGTGTGCAATTCACTGCTACTAGAAGTAATGAAATGATTGAGGAATGTGTTCTAAGTGAGTCTAACACAATGAACAAAACTTTAAAGTATGAAAAGAAAAAAAAGATCAGATGTGAATGCTTCGCTATTCTAAAACCCATTTATGAAAACCACTTCTTTAAACAACTGAAAATCAGGTTATTCCATAGCGTGATAGGAGTTTATTTAGCTCAGGATACTTCGTAAAAAGCAACAATTTGACTTTATTCTAAGAAATTAATGACAAGGAAGTTCGAATTAGTAAAAAATCTCAAGAGGAAATTCCTATACAATACAATTTCTCTGGTTTCAGAATGCCGCTTGAAGGCTCTCCATTACCAAGATGATTTCATTAAAGCTCTTTAAAAATCCTGAGTCTGTTGTTTAAATAATTACCGGGTCAAAGGTCGAATTTTAATTCGTTCTTGTCTCGATCCGAAAAAATTACATCAGAAATATGAAAATGCCTTTTATTTCATGGACGGATGGATGAGAATCCCTTCAAAAACATTTTCAGTGCGAAATAATGGACAAATCGGTTGAGGGCGAGGCTCAGCTGGAGGAGTCCTTTGAAATATGAGCACTGTTTATAAATAAAAGCGGTTGGTAATAGCCGGCCGTTTCTCTTCATTTTGCCTCCAAATTGTAGGTTTGGAAAAACGCGTCAGGTGCTGGGAGCTGCTAACTTGTTAAATTGGACCATATTGTGGTATCAGAAATAAGGGTGCTTTAATGGTTGGGAAAGTTATAATTAGCACACTAAAACAAATTATTGAATGTTTGCTTTCTTGTTCCTATTATACCAAACATCGGAAAATCATATTTTGTGGTGCTCATTAACTCTTTATTTCAACAACATGATACACGTATTTGCTGTTTGCTTAATAGTCACACATGTTTAAATTTAAAGTATAATAATAGGAACGATTCTATCAACAATATTTATCCATACTTTGGCAGGTTTTGATCGCATAATTAAATTCCAGTCGGCTAAAAGCTGCATTAATTATTCAACATTCTAATCTGCATATGATTTCATAATTATACCAACGGATTAATTGATTTGCCCATATGACGGAATTTGTTAGCTAACTTATATATTATTAAATGATGCAACGGTTTACTCACGCGTATTTATTGGGATTGCCCGACTAGTTTCGGACCCAACCGGAGGCCTTAATCATGAGCGGTCGCGGCCGGGGTCGCGATTCGACAATTTAGATAACTCAAAATGCAAACATCTAAGATAATGTACATACTTTCTCTGTAATTAATTAATTGTGCACAATAAATAACGAAAAATAAATTACGTATATAACAGCAAAGTGAACGCAAAATATTTAGTGAGTAACTTTAGTTCAACTGATATAACTTTAAAAAACACAATAATACATTTAAAGTTATGAGTGAATTATTATCATAATTACTTAAAGAACAATCAGAACAGCAATGGTTTAGTATTATGCATGCTATTAATAAAATATAAGGCACCTTGTGAGGCAACCATATCGACAAATCAAGCAAGAGCAAGAAATATAACATAAATACTAAAACGAAGAAACACATTTACATTAATACGATCAAGAAATTTGGATATCAAACTATAATAGGTGAAATCGAAGTAAAAAATATTGAAGTATTGATGAACAAGCCTCAATTTAATTAAAGTCTAACTTTATTACTTAGTTTATAAAATAAAACACTCGACAATACCCTGCAATTGGAATAAAAAATTCAGAATATTCCTTTCATTTATTATTCGAAATCCATGAATATAGGCTTATAGCTTCAAGAATCTTTTCAATGTTTCGTCTTGAAGTCGATTGTGAAGTCAGTCAAGTACAGTCATCGTATTATACAAAACACATTTGAGTTTGGGCAACTCCGAGCGTTCGCCGAGAGCCACGAGTCACGTCTCAAACTTCTTTACAATAAAGATTGGATGAAATAAGTATTTCACGAAAATCTACCGACGTAGAACAAGTTATTGTTACACAGACTTCAATGGTTATTGAGTGAATGAACGAATAAATAAATTCTTTGTGTATTTTTTGTGAATTGTGTGGACGGCGACCTTTTTAGGGTCGGTTACTGGACTGAGCCGATATGTTATGAATTAGTATCAAGCAAATAGGCACTGTTCAACTGAGGTTATTTTATGTTAATTGTGATATTGACAATTGAACAAATGCGCGTAATCGCATTGAAATATATTGTAAGATAAACCTCAGTGTATCTTTATGTTTAGATAGAAAAGCAATCCAAAGCTAATCCTGTGTGTTTTAATTAAAAAATACAAACATTTAATCAGGCTGACACAAACTAAAACACTCTAACGTAATAAATAACTCAGTATTAAATTGCTGCCTACTCAAAACATTTAAATTATTCAGTATGAAAGTAAGTAACATAGCAGTAGTCTGATAAGTACGAAAATATTGTCAATTCTCGTATATTGTAGTGTTTCTTGACAAACAGCCAACAACGTGTCAGTCCGCTACGTAACGCTAATGCTGACGCCAGGGAAAGGTGAACGCATTCGTAATAACTCCACGTATCAAGGTCACTAGCTACTATGTTACCGGTACATTTGGTGTCAATTGCAACTGGGGGCGTAGCTCAGATGGTAGAGCGCTCGCTTAGCATGCGAGAGGTACCGGGATCGATACCCGGCGCCTCCAAATCACTCTTTTTTATTCCATTACATAATTACTTAAACGCAAAAAGAATTAAATCAACATTTTCAATAAAACATCGTGCTGCTTGGTAATAAATAAAAGTTTTCCACCAACTGATGTGCAAAATGAGTAAGTAACGTACAGCGCGGCGTCCAATTACAATATCGTGATATTTTTAATTGGATGCAGGTTTATTCAGTAACATAAACCCACTAAAATAATGTCGCTGACGAATACTGTAAGTGACACTTGACTTATTGCAGCCATTGTTTTGCGTCAATACTATAATTCTTTTGGTTTCCGCTTTGTTTCCGAAGGGTGTATCACAAAACAGGAGACCGCAGCATGTAGCGATGACTATACACTTCTCATTCGCATTCTCATTGGCTACAAGATTTTGAAATGGGTGGGACCGTAACATGATTCCCATAATCCCCGCAGGTAGAGGAATCGGAAGAATATAAAGCTCTTCGACTTTATGCTATCCTTATTCCGTAGACGTCGTACGTCCCATGGTCATTTTCAATAAGTCGAGTCACAAGCGATTCCGGGCGATTCTATTATAAATATTAACAATGGGAACGTACCGATCCTTTTCTTCCGGGAAAGCTGAAGAACACGTCTGGTCCGTTCCGGTGCGGCATCTGCCGGAGCACGTTCAGCAGCTTAGCAGAGTGACGCGGCTGCAACACAGAAAACACTTTCAATTGGTTTGTATTGTGGTACATAGGTAGTCATTTAGTATAAATAGTTGTTACGAAAATGCTCAATGTCCTCGTAGGTACAGAAACATTGAGTTTGTCCTTGAATTACTTAAGTAACCGTAAAATAATTCGCAATAAAAGTCTACATTAATAAGCCATTCCATTACTATCCCCTTATCTACAACAGAGCTTCGAATATAAGCCACATTTCAGAATTGAACAAATAAAAAAAAAATCCTAGCCAACCTAAAAGTTTTAAAATACTACGACATAAACCCTCTCGATATTGGCAGTAATGGCGCGCCCGATAAAGGAAGTCTTGCCAACTGAGAAATAATGAGATAAAATTTTATAAATTGCCGGACAGTTTGCTTATCTAAGAGAAAATATTTTAATCTCGACTTTAGTCGCTAATGACTTGCTTGAGCTAATCTTCCTAAATGAGGTAACTGAAGGCGTAGACTAAATACAAGCTAAAAGGACAAGCGATACTCATTCACAGGCAAACATAAACACAAAGTAACTGTGCCGGCTGTTCCGGCTAATTACTGCTTCGCCGCACTGTCTGTAAATGATGCAAATTTGAAAAGCATTCGTGCTGCCGCTAATTGCGCGTTTTGCCGTAGCCTTCCTCATTTGTCCGCGTTCTTCTGGTATCCCTCTAGTTTATGTTGCCCTGGTCGAATTAGATGGTTTTGCGGGGGCGGTGGCTGGGAATTTGCGTCAGGAATGCTTTCAATGGCGCGTGGAACTTTGCTATGACATTTTTAAATGACAACAGAGGCAAGAATGTTAATAATAAAAACCCATCGACTGAAATAAACTGTTCGTTGAATTCTATTTCCTGTATTACATCCACGGGGCAGTTCATATTTGACCCCAAGATATTTATTTATGATCTGATTTATAGCCCATACGTTATTAAATTTTATTGTAAAATCCGTTGCCGAAAAAGCCCTACCTCCTTCTGTAAATAATTTATCTTTTTATAAGAACTAAAATAATAAACGAATGCTAAATTTCAGTGGCGCATTTGATTTGGTAATTTTTGTGTTGTTTTACGAGAACATTGGTTTTCCAGTAGCTGTTTCTTGTTAACTTTTTTAGACAAAAAAATAAAAGTTGGTTTACCTTACTAAATTACGTAAAAAAATAGAGTTTACACACTAGTGATCACAGCTTGGCTGCTAAAGTACTCACCCATTTTCCATTAACAGCTTTCATGGCACTAAACAGTTGCTTGAGTTCTTTCACCGTAACGCTGTAACTGGCCAGGACGCCAAGCATCTCGATCAGTAAATCTGTAACAAATAAATAATTGGATAAATAAGATAGGATTCCTAATAATACTTGAATAATATTCAACAGATTCGAGATCTCGCCAATAGCAATACCGAACGGAGATGTGGATCAGATTATCAGCACAGCGGATACAGTAATTACCAATTAATTTCGTAGGATACGAGGCTCGCGCCGGTATGTTACGTAGCCTTGTGGAAGCGAACCTTTCCTGACCAGAGGTACTTAGCTACAGCTACCAGGACTGCAGGGCTAAGTGATAATGGTATTATTAACCCAAGTTAAACCCGAGGCGGTCGTAAAGGATGAACGTATATTGCTGGCTTTTGTTGTGTTGACGTTGAAAAAGCATTTATTTGTTGGGTCTTTTTTGTATAAAGATTTTTGTATTTTTCGTCGCAAAATGGGCATGTGAACATTTTTGCTACAATAATAGTAATGTAATTTATTGAGCAGTAAGCAGAAAGCTTTTTTTGCGTTTCACGATTCCTTGCCGAGTTTTTTGATAATAAAATTCATATATTTTATTTTATTTATGGATTTTAACTGTAATTAAAATCTTATTTATATAATGTTATTGTATTATTTATGTACCGCGATATACCTTATTAAATTAATATTTTCTTTATGACGATTCTCAAATTTAGGTAATTAATCGTAAAGACATCCAGACTCAGAACAAGCCTTCATGGTTCACACAAATGCTTGCCCTACGTGGGGATCGAACCAGCGAAATACGGTGCACCATACGTAAATTAATCTGCAAAGGTACTGGGTAAGGAATTGTTGGCTAACCAAATAAATAAACAAATAAAAAATAAGAATGAAAGGTTAGTATTATATGTTATAGTTATTATCTTAAAGATTTCCTTCAATAATTTTTATTCATCACTCAATCAATTATTTTTTTATTACTTTCAAATAGACCACTAATCAGATGGCAGGTTGTTTCTGTCAAAAGATGAAAAAGCTTAAAAAAATCCACGCTGTCTCTCATTTTTAATGCCAATATAACAATTGGAGTGATGTAATGAGTTCACTACGCTAAATAAACAAGTGAGTTTGAGGTCAAACATCCACAACGCCAAGGAGCAAAGCCAAACAAATACTTAGTCAAATTAAAACCACTCAGAATACTTCGAGCGCCGTATCTTTGCTATAACTGCCGAGAAACCTTAGTTATAAAATTTAAGAATAGATAATAACAGACAGCGCTTCGTTTAGAAATTTACAGAGGTCCTGTAGGTAATTTTACCCTGTAAATGGGAACCGAATCCGTGTACCGGTTTTTAATTGTACCTGTACAGTTGATCCATGTTTGCGTACCCCCGGGCTGGGTGTATTAGGTACTCAAATAATATAAGAATAATATTCCAAAGTATACCTACCGCGGGTAATTACAAAGCTGTACCAACATTCGTTACTTGGTAAAACACACAAGTAAATTGAAATGCTCTCGTAATTAATTCAAATCGCATTATAAATTCAAACGAGAGTAACCGAAACAATGCAACACATGTGGAGCGAGCCACACTCTGAATGTGTGAATAATGAATGACTCATTAAGATTAGTTCTACTATCGATCACTCTCCACACTATTATTGGTCAAAATTCGGAAGCTAACACGCTAAGTTCAAAAAAGGACCGTTTACCACTACCTAATTATTTTTCTACCGACAACTAACCGTAAAATAAGTAATAATCAACATTTATTAGCACCGCCGTTTATAAACAAAACATTGCTGATACTCATTTCTCTGAAACTCTCTGTTCAAAGAATTAATGTAACAAATTAAAAGCATTCCAAGCATTCAGTTTTCACGGCGGTTATATCCAGGCATTAAATGGTATGAACAATAATTTCCCAGGATGACAGGGCCTTCACCTGTCTGGCTGTACAAATTGATTTGGCAGAGTTGTCAAATCAATGGTAATCGGTGAAAGTTTCGCTTTACACTAGTTCATATAAAAGCCCCGCAAATTGGCTTTAAATATACCACACTAACCACGTTTACGAATCCAGTGGCTTCTCTCGAATAAAAAATACAATATGTACATCGTATAGCGGTTCGCTTCACAAAGAAAAATATGACTCTATTAAGGTAATGTTTATAGCGGTAGAAATAATTTGATAGAAATAATGTGGCCGTAAGGTACACTCGCCATTTATTGTCATTGTACCGTAACACTCTAAATTGTTTATTGCGTAGAGGTCGAAATTGACACCTTTACCCGACACTTGTGATAAAGAGGCTATTTGACCTATATTGTGCACCGCGCCTTAGAAAATCGAACCACGGTTGTCTTCCTGTGTTATATGTTTTAACTTCTATTTTATTTGCTATCAAAAACGTTTATGTTAAAATATAGTAAAGATACAAAATAAACTCTCATAATCTCGTAATAATATCTACTTATTTAACGTGATCGGTACGAAATTTAATGTTCAATCGCACAATGCTTATCAACACTGCGACAAATCCCTTTAGAACAGCCGCGGGGTGATGGGATAATTTGTGCGAGACGCTGAAAACCACAGCAGCCCCGGGCAAAGTATAGAAACATAATATTAATTTACATCGGAAATGGGTGAAACCACAGACTCCTGGATGAACACTTGAGCTTCAATCGCTTACCTGTTTAATAAATAAATAGGCATCGCTTAATATCTGCCATAGTAACGCGATTGTTTCAGAATTTCTATATCAATATTTGATTAGGTTCGTAAATTATTCCGATTACTCAGCGAGATAGCGCTCCGGGCTCAAATGAGGCTTGATACTGATATAGCCGTTTATTGCTTCGTTGCAAAAAATATTTGTTACACAGTTTTGCTGAACTTTCAAATAAAATCTAAACAAGAATACTCAGAAACAAACGTTTCAAAATGGTTTAACGTAAACCAAACTCATTTATCATTTCACCTCTTCACAATATAAAAAGTAAATTTATGCAATCTTAACATTTCCATAACTCTTTTTTTCTCACCGGGTGAGGTTTAATAACTGCATGACATTAATCACGGTGACGTCTCCAGTTCATGCTGTAGTCCTGGTACTCGCGCAAATGATTTAGCTCCGCAGTATTACAACTACTTAAAATGGGAGACGCATTAAGCTTTTCCTTAAGTTTTAACTCAATAGCATAATGACGAGGTACGTCTTGTAATGGGAGAAATTATTACTGCTTTAAATGTTTAACAAGCACGGAAAATTACTAGCAATTTAAATCATAATTTTATATATTTTGTGGGTACAAAAATTTAATAGATTCCAAAAAAAAGTTACCATTTCGCTAATTATTTAGTGTTCTTTTATTTAATTTTACCACTTTACCATTCATATTTTGCAACAAAATTGTGTCACTGACACAAACGCTATTCGTAGTATTTAATTAAATCCGTTTGCAATTTATTTCAATAGGCATTTGTTTCACAATTCTGCCAACATTTGCAATTGATGTTTATTAGCTTTTATTGTTTTCCAGATAAAAACTATATTCAGCTATGAAAAAAAGCAACGAATGCCGATTTGCCGGTTTATTACATACGTTGTTGGTGGATATGTTATTACATGTTACTCATCCCCATGTATCTACTATCAATCACGTTCCCTTTATCCAGGTACCATCACACAAGTGGGTCACGTGAGCTTTTTTAAAAAATCACCTAACAAAACAAAATGCGGAAAGTCCATCTGTCACGTAATGGCCGGCGCATTGTTCTCGGGTTAATCCCGGCGTCGCGTCGGTAGCTAATCCCTGCGTAATGCCGGCCTGCTCCGGGATTCGCGCTTCCCGGACTCCCGGAGTCCCGGGCGCCGCGCTCTCCACCGTGGCCCCGGTTAATGCTATCCTCGGGATATTAAAATGCTTCTCCCGATTATGCTCTCGAAATATTAATGGAGATTTTTCGCCCCAGTTCCCGGTGAAAAGTCATGTTTGTGTTACTTTTATGACCTCAATTTCGTGCATAACTAAGTAGGCTCGGTCCGCGACCTTTTTGTATGTTTCATTAATAAAATACCTACACGCAGAAAATTTGTTTGTTACGATCTGTTTTATTGGTGACGTCGATACGATTATTTGGTAGGTAATATTATCTCAAAGTTTAAACACCATAGTATCAACGGTTTATCCGATTTTATACGAGCTATCGTGGGAATTAATTGAGCCGCCGCGTCAGCTCGTCATAAAGGACTCCGGTTGGGTCCGAAACTAGTCGGGCAATCCGATAAATACGCCTGAGTAATCCATTGCATCATATAATAATGACTCTATACGAGGCCGCAAAGCCCTTTCTTATCTGTTTGATACCATCGCTGCCCTGTCGCAAGTCGGTCATAAAACTTCCTTCCGATTCACAAGGGACGTTTAGTAAACACTGGGAAGTTACCGAGTACGGTGTTTGTCCGAAATTGTCACAAATGCATGTAAAACAATACGCGGTGACCCGAGTACACGCTTGTTTGAGCGTCGAGTTCGCAGCTACTATGAACCTAAATGGAGCTATTCATTTGTTGGCCGACAGCGCCCACATCGGCTGCGCTATACAAACACAGATTATAATGGAGCTTTTGTACTAAATTAAATATTTCCCCATTGCCTATTTCATTTGAATTTAATCGCTAAAGGCCATGTCGCAAAATTAAATGTGTTTTATTCATAATGGTATGAATTATTTTAAATGGCTACATTATTAAATTGCAGACTGCTATTACATTAATAGATTCGCAAACGAGTCAACATTGTATTTTCCCTTTCATTGCCTGCTTCAGTATTAAGCCAAAGCTGAGTACAAGAAAATAATAGTAAGCAGTAATGCATGGAGTCTTTTGTCCTATTTGAGCCTAATAGCTAGACGGTAAGAAAGCTCGCGTTAGATCTCTAATAACCATAGCCTTATATTACGCCTCGCGCCTGCGATGTACTTTTAATATTCCTCGCCTGGATTTCTATGTAACATCATATACGAAAGTGCTGTGAATGTGAAATATAATATTTTCCGTGAGTAGGTTTCGTTATTCTTGTTGTATGATATAAGAAAGATACCCGAAATGGATCAATTTATTAATAAGGATTTAGGACTATATTAAGAGTTATGTAGGTACTACCTACTCACTTTTACTATTACTTAACCACTCTTTCTATAAATATTTTTTTTACTTAAAGCTTACTTACGAGTTGTACCAATATCCCAACTGATCCTAACCGGAGACAGTTAACACAGCTTATTATTAAAAACTTTGGCGGCGGAAACATGAGGCAAATTGTACGGCGGTACAGCTCATGATTAAGCACTCCGGTATGGTCTGAACCTAGTTTCATAATCATTTAAATAAGTTCGACGCGAAAGTTACTTTAAAAACTAAATACATGTTCCCAAGATGATACAAAACGAATATAACATCAACTTTAAAACACTATTTCAAAATGGAAGTCCATTCATTTGCCGCAGACGTTAAAAATGATATCACTGGCAGCTCTATTACGGCTGCAGCCATCACACATAAATGGTGTGTCAGGACGGATACCTGGGTATTATGTCCTCCTAGAAATACTTCTACAAATAATATTAAACATGTTCTGAAAAACTGTCTTTTAAATTTAAAGTCGTGCATCGTGACGTGTAGACTATACAAGTAAATAAAGAAAACAATTATTGCCAAATTTAAATAACATCTAAATACTGTTTAGAAGTCTTGTTTGATATTTTGCTGAGTTCTACTACTTGTCGTCAGATTCCTAAAATCTCCGCAACTGAATTTATATCAGTAGTACGTCCGATTTTTGCCAACTTGCAATAAACTCACCGATTTCACTCAATTCGTGTCTGGAATACAATATTTGTGTACTGTTGTGTAATACGTGCAATTGCAATGTACAGTGATCGTGACATATAATGTACATAATCTTAATATATATAAATCTCGTGTCACAATGTTTGTCCTCAATGGATTCCTAAACCACTTAACAGATTATAATAAAATTCGCACACCATGTGCACTGTGCAGTTCGATCCAACTTGAGAGATAGGATAGTTTAAATCTCAAGATATAGTCGCAATTTCTTCTAACCACGCGGACGAAGTCGCGGGCAACAGCTAGTAATAGTACATACACTATGAGGACAGGCTGCAAGAAAAACCAGAGGTCGTGGATTCGATCGCCACCACAGCCATAATAATACTACCGCCGGACATAATAATATATTTAAGTCACGAGCACGGTCATTTTGTTCTGAGTCTGGGTGTAATTTTTCTATTTTCCGTATGTATTTAGCAAAAAAATATTTTGTATTTTAATCAGTTGTCTAATAGTCACAATACAAGCTTTGCTTAGTTTGAGACTAGATGGCGTTAATTCAAATTATAAATAAAATAAAATGCTGTCCTCCACCATCAAAAGAGTTAGGTTCGCTTCAGCTGAATCCGGTAACACAGGAAGTCGCACCTAAAATAGCTTCGGAAAAGGTTACGCACAAGCATAGAAGACAGACCGAGTTTTAATTGAGGATTTACTGTTCGGGAAATAAATATAACTGAGGTTGTTGATCCTTAGACGTAATTTAAAAGTTTTAACAACAGGATTAGACTCATCCCTGCTTGAGAGGTGAACAAGTGATTGAGGTATCGCGCAGGGTTAGGTAACAGTAGCCATTTAGTGAAATTAAAGGACGTTTTTTTATACTCTGATACTTAGCAGCTTACTAAGCAGCCATTCTCAGTTTTGCCGTACCATTGGACACTATGAAACAATGACTAAAAACAAAAGATCAATGGTTTACAAAAAAATCTTATTGGAGGCGCCGGGTATCGATCCCGGTACCTCTCGCATGCTAAGCGAGCGCTCTACCATCTGAGCTACGCCCCCTGTTAAGAATATTAACAAAAACAACGTTCAATTTGTTGAAGCCAGCCCGAGGCAATATAAAGTAGATCAAGGCGTGGCATTCAGTCATACGAACAGCACTTGCGCATGCGCCTTTCACTTAGTGACAGGCAAGAAAGTAAAACGCGACAAAATATTGAGTCTAAGATAAACCTTACAACTATAACAATTAATCGTCGACCTAAAAACTCAATACAAAGTAATGAAAATATAATTTTATGTTAATTAATTACTACATCAAAAAATTTAAGTTCCTCTTAATTTGGTAGTCATTATTTCTGTTACGCACTAATTCAAAGTACTGACATATTATTACAGCGAAACAATATATTATAACAATTAACAATTTTAATTATAAATGTCACCTGCAGATACGAACCAACCCAAAACGAACACACATGTTAGGGACAGGATAAAATATATTCATTTTATAACAATAATCACAGAGGTCATTTACGTGGTTATGATAGATAATTATAAAATTAATGTAAAATTATAACTGTTTGATCAGGAAATGATAACTCAATAACCATTCATAAGAACACTAAGATTTTGTGAAGAAAATAGGATGGTCTGTTTTTTTTGCATCGACGGGACCACGCTACCGTTTTTATGGGTAAACTTTTGAACATCTGTCAAGTAAAAAGCTCTCTCTCTCTCTTCATAAGATATGCTTGCCTGGTAACTGTGAGAACGTACTTTAACCCTTTAATGTTAACGCATTTGAGGGTAGCAAAAATAACTCATAAGTAAACCATAAAAATATATATATTATGAAAGAAAGTTATTAATTCACCGAAATTAAATAGGATGTGAGAGAATACATTATAATATATTACAAGTTTAAAACTGTATATATTTTGCTTTACTTTCAAATTTATCTCAATTACTTTGCTTATTTTTAGTTGGTTACGACTACACTATTAGTTTTATGAACCGCGTGTTTGCCTTTTTTGGGTTGGGCTCTCAGTTAACCAACCCCAATAACAACAGTTAACTTCCCATGGGTAAACCCTTAAAACTCTATACTGTGTTTGGCGCCCTGGTACCTGTGAGAAATATTTAAGCCCTTACCTGTTTCACTTTTCATTGAGTGAGCAAACGCCCTAAACGCTCAGTAAAATAAATTCCTGTTAAGTTCCTTTAATCTTCTGTTACCCTAGTCTCCTTGGGAATCTTAAGATTTCATAATTTCTTATTAAATTCCTTACGACAATTTTGGACGTTATCCTAAAGTAAATACCGATATAGGCGCCTGAAGCAAAAAATATATTTGAAAAAATCTTTCAGAAAACGTCTTTAGTTTGTGCAGAGTTCTGATATCCTAGAGTTTAAAGACACCCTTGGGTCGTGGGGTTAGCTAGTATAATGTACGCTATTATATAGCGCATAGCAAGTCAGGTAACATAGAGACCACGTGTTTGTTTACTCACCGATGGTTTGTTCTGTAGATAGAAGATTAGTAGTTTGCGTTAAAATGAGTCGTTTTTTTTTTAAAATGTATTACTTAAAATTTGCAAAATGTAAGAGATTTGGAGGCGCCGGGTATCGATCCCGGTACCTCTCGCATGCTAAGCGAGCGCTCTACCATCTGAGCTACGCCCCCTGTTGATAAAAATAATGAATATTTTATTCTGAATGTGAAGCACTGCAGTGCGGATAGCCTCAAGCGATTTTAACTGGATCAATTCCATTGCGTAAATCTTGCGGACACGTGAGTTTACGCATTAAACTTTAATGACAAGTTTTGTTAAATGTGTGCACACGTATTCGTAAGAAGTGAAACTTTCTTATGATCTTATTTTTCGAAAATATATTTACTTACTTAAAATATATGCAACTCTACAGAAATTGGTTAAATAAAGTTAAATTAGATGAAGTTTAACTAATAGCTTTTATTATCATAGGCATGAATACAAACAACTTTATTTCATTTTATCCTATTAGTACCGAGGAGCTCGTGGCTAAGCTATAATCGCCTAACAGTTGGGAAAAGGCTAGGCCAATGATGGTTATTAGTACCGAAATTGATTCATTGGTTGATATAAATATTTTAGAAAAATAATAATATCTTTAAGTATTAGAAAAAGAGATATAATAATAATCTTCCAGAACAGCATTGTCAAGCTCCTTTCAAAAAATAAAGATGGCGCCTCGACCCCGCTCGAGGCACGGACTCTGCTCATATTCATACTTTTTATTAGATTAGTAAAATTAGAAAAAAGTGACGAGCGACGCGTGACGATACATTTTTCTCCAATAAAGAAATTCACTTCAAAACACTTACGAAAACTACATAAATGACATATTGAAAAAAGGTTTTCAATCATACACAAAACAATATAAAACGGTGTCGTCCTTTCATTAAATAGTCCAATATACGGCAGTTTTATATTGTTTACGTTTATGAGAATTCGACACTGACCGAACGGTTCTCATACAATTTTCTCTGTGGAGTCTGAAGTAAGTAATAAAACATATGTGTCGAGAGTATATCATTTCCAAGTGTAGTGCACGGAACCTTATTATTTCATTAAAGCTCTTCAAAAGAGTACTGTGAACCCTCGCTGGGCACCGGGTCTGCACCGGGTCTACACCGGGTCTGCACGTGTGCAACTTCGTAAGTCACATTTAATTAAAAGTTTTCCAGTTAAAATTTTCCGGCAACAAGTCTTCACTCGAAGCGGGGAAGGCGCTCGTTTTTTACTATCGAATCTCTTGCGGGAGATCTAAGAATCTGTTTAATTTACTGTTATTTTCGTGGGTTTTTTTTCGAGGAAAATGTAAAAGAGATTTGCATTTATAATCCCGACGAAACTTCAGAATAAGATGTCTTCGGTGAGATGCAAATTGCGACAACTGACAATACTTTTGAGAAAAAAAAAACATTACGAAAGCAGCTAAAAACGATTCTCATTGGAGGCGCCGGGTATCGATCCCGGTACCTCTCGCATGCTAAGCGAGCGCTCTACCATCTGAGCTACGCCCCCTGTGATATAAAGAAATAAAAAACACTTTCTGTTTAAATTGTCTCAATGAGTGTAGTAAGCATTACGAGGTCGCACACGCACTGAACGTGACTTTTACTTTATAGCAGTATGACTAAAAAGGATCGCGGCGGCGGCGGTATAACTAACTACCTTTGATTTAACTTTTAACATTATTCATGTGTTGCATCGGGGTCTAATCAAATCACTCAATCAATAGTTACTTTAACATTTTCAACGTTTTATTTTAAACAACACTTGAATATTTTTCCACTTCATCAATATTCAGAAATTTCAGTATTTTTACAATAATATAATTTTATTGAGAAAAATAATTTGGAATATATTTTTCAGTTAGATAGCCTACATTAAGAAAGTTAGTAGTTCTATTGACACGATAGAGCCTTCGTAAGTAAGGTATGTTCAATGAGTCCGTAATGTGATTAAACAGAGAATAAAAAACTTGTTGTACTCTTGTTCATAAAGCCTTATTCAGGAGCCAATTAGTGGAAGTTTGGAACTCTATCGAGCTGAACGGATTGCGATGGAGTTTGAGCACAGGTGCGAGTATGATCCCGGGATTACCCGAAATTCTTTGTTACTTCGAAAATGAATTTTCATTTCTCTGCACATCAATATTAATCCTTAAGACAACTTCATTTAAAATTTTAAGTCAGATTTCTGAAAGATATTGTTCGAGTTAATCTCAATCTAATATTGAACTCAACTAGACTGAAATAAGAAATTTTTAGTAATATAGTTCTAAGATCTCGCATAGAATCAGGAATGTTAAGAGGTTATATATATGCGTTTAAAAGAAATAAAGTTAAGTCAAATGTTAGTTTACTAAAGGTGTTTTTACAGATGGCTAGTTAAACTGTAGCCCTATGATTTCCCTAAGGCAGTTTCGAGGCCGGCCGTAGGTCAGGCTGTGCGTGACCAAGGGCGGACACATTTTAACAACCAATGACAGGTACTGTAGCGTGGACAGAATTTTCTAGAATATGACACCTTTTTTCCGAAAAATAAACAATTACATAAATTTAATATGATACAATCCATTCAGCAATATGTGAATAATGGCAATGATTCTAAAAAAAGGATTTAAATGACTTCTTCAAAAATATTCTTATTGGAGGCGCCGGGTATCGATCCCGGTACCTCTCGCATGCTAAGCGAGCGCTCTACCATCTGAGCTACGCCCCCTGTTGGTAAAAGTAATAAAACTTATGAGAACTATTCAACAACACCTCAAGGTTGTGAAACGCTCAAGACGACGAAACAGAATGTTGAGACATTGATTACTTACTGTATATCTACTATCTGTACCTTTATGCCTTGCGTGAGATATTTAAAAAGCTAAATGTACAAAGAACTATTAAAGATCTCTAATCTGAAGTTAGTAAAACCTATTTGAGTCATGACATGGGGTATCGTGCGACTATTTTGTCGATTTAAAAGGATTCTGAGAATAATCCCTCTGAATTCAACCGACAATACTTGTTACATGGATTACTTTTTTAGAACACTCTCGTTTGTTGCAAATATTAAATACTGTATTGACAGGCAGCTGCAAGAACTAGATATATAAAAGACACGTTTATTATTTGTGTGAAACCTTTTCTTCAGTATTTTCACTTACGGCGTAATTTAAGAAAAAATTGAACTAAGTTTGGTTAACTTTGATTGAGTGATTTGAATCTTTAGATGCGAGATGAGGAATTTCTCACATCTATAACTGTCCTGTGGATATGCAACAGGATGAATAATGGGCCGAGTCAGAAAAATGCCCTTTCTTAATTTATCAAATATAAATGTGGAATGTCTTGGATGTTTATCCCGCGCCATGTAACTCGTTAGCCTGTGACCCCTGTCGTAGAATGCAAGATCAGTTGTAACGCGCCAAAACGTCTTGGACTTTACGAAATTAATTAGGTGACTAAGCCAATTTCGCTAGGAAAAAGAAAAAAAGGTTGCCAAGGTTGAAACAGTTGGAGGCGCCGGGTATCGGTCCCGGTACCTCTCGCATGCTAAGCGAGCGCTCTACCATCTGAGCTACGCCCCCAGTGTTAATAAATACGAAACACAGCAACACATTTTGATCAGATAGTGTATCGGTGTTCGAAAACAAGGACTTATAGCGAGACAGGCGTCAACGCGATACCTTTCACTGGTGAAAGAGCACGTTTTGGGTTGCCGACACCGCCGCGCGCCGCGCCCGCTTATCTCACGTACTAAATCACTCTGATATGTAATACAAGTGTTACGCCTCGCTATGAATGTACTAGAAATCCTAGCAATAAAGATTACTCCAATTATTAAGTCGCAAGATTATATTTCGGTATCATATTCCGGAAGATAAATATTTATAAAATAATATTCATTTCGATCATGGCCTTTCATAGTTGATTGATCTGCTTTTTCATTATGTGTATAATATGTCACTATTTTTTATAAGAAAGAGACATTTTTAAGCTATTACGCCGCCCATATACACCCCCGCATACATATAACCCACCTCGTTTACTTCAAAAGCGAGACAAGGTACTTGAAACCTTAAAAACAGCGCAAATCCAATATTTAATTTTGTAAATTGTGGTGCCATCTTTAAAGCACAAACCATTTCAACATTTGTTTTTTTTAATACTTTCCAAGTAGCCAATCGAATGCGAAGTTACCGAGAAATTATGAAATGGGTCTATTTGCAAGTGACAAAGCAAACGCGCCACAATAAATTGAACTAAGTATCTTAAAGCTGCCATTCCATTCACAAAGAGCTAAATTAAATTATCTCATTAAAAATCAGTCAACCGCACGAATTTAGTTCACACCTCTACTAGGACAACATAAGTCGCAAGGATAGGATACACGCATGCCACAAAAACTTCAGGTAAAAAATGGGATGAATAAGGATCGACTATTTTGGTAAGATTAGGATCAATGTTCTCACAGGTACTAGGCGATCATAGTTAACAAAGTAGTAGTAAAAATTTGAGTCGAGCCAAATTCCGTAACAAAATATTGTTAAAATATTAAGTTATATTATTATTAAAGAACCCTATCAACCGATGGATTGAACTGTTTGAAATGAATTAACCATTTCCAATTTTATCATTGGCTTACATTGTTATTGGAAAATGGGATTAAGTAATGTAAAGTGATTCGTGTGTAACTTTGTACTACGGAGTTAATCCCATTGAGTGAAACGCATTTTATCATCCGAGAAATACAGATAACAATTTTAAAGGGATTTTTTAGGAGTACACATATTATACTTAAAGTAATGAACAAATTAACGTTTAAGTTTTTTTTGGAGCTACCCCTGGAGCGTAGTGTAGCTTGCAAGTGCTTAATGGCAAATTTCACTATAGCAACTATCATTTCGTCATTCGTTTCGAAATGACAATAAATGGTCTAATAATCCGCAGACACTTAGCCGATGAGAATAAAAAAAATAGCAGTAACTCATAACAAAACTCCCCAACCGCATGAAGCTATGCTACCCTAGTAGCTGTGAGAAAACTGTCTCAACCCTTTTAAAATCCGATTCTTGATTTTTTCACGCCATCTATTTTAGGATATTCTTCGTTAGCGTTTCATACTCATGATCGCCAGGTATCCTTGGGATTTTCTGATTCTATTAAAAAAAACTGAAAATACCTTCTCATCTCTATCTCTTTTCATTTTAGAAACAGCATGTAAGTGAAAATCTTAACTATTTATGGGCCATATAATTAATAACCGACCTTAATAACAATAATGTTTATTACTTTTTAGTATGTACACTAGACTCCCACCCATACGGAATACGATAAAATTATATTGTTTGCTTACGATGTGTTGCTTTTTACTACGTTTTGTATTTTTTTTTTCAAGTAAAAGCCGCACACGCAGTAAGTTCGTGTGGTTACAAATTCAAAATGTGTAGAATGCGTATTAGTGTTCCCAGAGGTACCAGGGATTCATACAATACAACAATGTGTAATATTAGGGAGCTGTACAGTGTGCGCTTTAACTTTAACATAGTTCTGTGCAACAAATAAAGCGCCAACTAGAAGTTTAATTGCAGTAGTTGTATTCTGATATTAGTTTGGCTACTGTGCATACCTACATTGTGGCGAACATTGCTAGTAATAAAGTAAGTTTCTTAGTTTGGAATTTATTAGTTTGAAGTTGTCGTGAAACTCGTGCAAAAATAGACATAGGGCGGCAGACATATAAAATATGTATAGCAATTTGGAATGTAAATATTAAACATACGACCACTAAATTAGTCTGTTCTTGAATGAAAAATAACTTTGTTTAGAAAACTACATAACCTAATAAAAATAATAAAAACAAGACAAGCAATAAAACTGTTATTGACATCGTCGACCGCTCCGGCCGCGGAGAGGCATTGTAGGCTCGACATAAAGAAACGAGGCCGCGTCTGCCATTATCACTTGGATCTAGTAATTGGGACATGAAAATGTAAACACGACCTGGGGAATATGATTGAACGAGGTAGCTGCGATCATAAATAATATTGTTGGCTTTTATTTATTTCATCCCCTTTATTTTACCACAGAGAATTGTAGTCCAACATATTTTGACCAGATATTTTTTAAATATGTCTCCTGGGTGAGGTCTAGTTATAAAATAAATGCAGACTTTAATCATATCTATCTTGCCTGTATCTTGAGGTTTAGCCTGCCTAATAAGACCCCAATTCCACAAGATAAATAGCTACAAAAATTCTGGTGTTTCCATATTTTCTCTGCGTAAATGGAGACGACAGAACCGAATCCAAGATTACGAAAATCGTTAGCCGTGAGATATAAGATACATTGTATATTGTGAACGTAATCAATACCTGACCTTGCACAATATTCACTGCTACTATCACTTGACAATTAGAACGTGTTTTTTTATGATATTATCAACAGGGGGCGTAGCTCAGATGGTAGAGCGCTCGCTTAGCATGCGAGAGGTACCGGGATCGATACCCGGCGCCTCCAATTATTATTTTAAATTATACACCATATATTTTTTCTCGATTCTCTTTTAGTAGCATATCAATAGCTCAATATTTAGCTACACATTGAAGTCGTAGAATAGTAAAATGCTTGTATCGTGGTCTACTTATAACAAAGCCAAATATATCTAATATATAAAATTCCCGTGTCACGATGTTAGTAACCGTACTCCTCCGAAACGGTTCGACCGATTTTTATGAAATTTTGTAAACATATTGGGTAGGTCTGAGAATAAAACAACATCTATTTTTCTTACCCTTAAGTGCTAAGGGTTGGTCACACTAAAAAAATATATTTTATTTTTTGGACGAAATTGTTTGTTTTTATTTTTTTTATTATGTGACATTAAAAATACATACAACTAGAAAAAAAATATTCGGCAAAACAACGTTTGCTGGGTCAGCTAGTATATGTATATATTTAATGATAAAAAATGTATGATGCATAAAGTAAATTTTCCACGCGAACGAAGTCGCTGGCATAGCTAGTTACTGACAACTATTGTGATAAACGCTAATTTGACTTACGTACAAATACGCAATCAAAGAGATAAAAAAGCGGTGGGTTATATCAACGTAGCCGACAGATTATTTCGGATGACTGAAAAGGGTTCTTTATTTCTCACGATTACCAGGGCAACACAAGCCCACAGAAGTCTTTCAAAGTAAAGCTTTCGGAAGTTGAAGTTCCTAAGAAAAATACAGCAACAGACATCAAAGTAAAATTAGAAAATACCTTCGTATTCTTCAAAATGCCCACCGCGACATACTTGAAATAATATAGGTCGAAAATAAATATTAGCATAAAAAACTGAAAAGTATTGTAATAGGAAATAGACGGGGTAGAAATAAATATTTGAAAAGATCCTTTATTATTTAAGTGAAGCATCATTAATAATCAGGAATAATAATATTAGAGACATCATTCTGTGATTCATGCCACCAATATAAGCAAAATTGTAATAAGTTGATAAGGGTAAATTAAAATTCCCTATGTTATTTTTTGCAATCGTAAACATTGAGAAAAATGTGGAATGTACAGCACTCCTCAAATTCTCAGGCTGGTGTTATGGTTCCCAAAGGCACCAGGATTTCAGACTTTACAAGGAGATAGACCTCCGTTTCCTTCATTCAAACAGTCGATGCAGTAAGCAAAACGCACCTGTTTCATTCTTGTAAAAAAATCGTCTTTTGAAAAAGATTGAAAGGGTTGAAGCATATTTCTCACAGATACCAGGACAACAACAGATGTAGCAGGTTAAAATTCCCATGGAAATGTTTGTGACTTGTATGTTACTTGACAAGGGTCAAAAGATTATATTTAAAATTCTTTGCTATTTTCGTACAATCTCAAGCGAGAACTCGATGGAGAGACTTATATATTTTAAAAGCTGATAATATTTTTGTCCACCTGTTACTTTCCCTCTGTAGAATATATAATAGTGCTGTATAGACTGATAATCTTCCCGCGATTTAAACACTGGTCGGGTTTTTCCACACTATGGCATATACCGAACATTTCCATTACTTACTTAATCATTTTATAACGTAACCGATCACTTATAGGGAAATAAAAAAAATATAATTCATGCTGGTAGCGAAAGAAAAGAGACAACGAGTTAATCATTATTTATTGAATATTTGCGTACACGATAAGTATAGGGTGGGTTTCAAAGCTCCATTAACACACACTGCTCATTTTAACCTCGGGACACATTGACCCCGTTTCGGTTGTAAGGTAACGTGGAAAATAAAGAACGAGCGAAATGAAGGGAGAGATGTACCAGGCGGGCATAGAATACAATAGGGAGCGTGCAATGAACGAAGTACGTGGAAAAGACGTGTCCCTTTTACGTGTTCACAGCTAGAGCCCATTCTGATGCATGGTGGTTATATTGGAAGCGAAGACGGAATTTGGAAAAATCATACATATATATATTACATACATATATTATACAGACCACCTTAAATACTAATGCCAACAAATTTATTTATAAGCTTCGTAAATAAATGGCTTACTAAAATGGAAACTACCCCATATGAAATGATAAAAATAGCCGGCAACATATCTGTGAAGTACCGGCTTTAACAACGCACGAGGGTACAATGTTACGCAACTTGAGTCGTTCAAGATTTTACCATAACGGATATTGTTAAGAGCAACGAGTTTTTACACAAGGGGCAATTTCATAAAGATACCAAGTCGACCATGAAATTAACAAAGATTTATCGTAAACGTCAAAAAAACACGCGTCAAAATAAATCAAATTAATAACGAAATACATGTTTTTTTATCAACACCATAATGCGCATTTTTTTCACCTTCGCACACGTACAACATTCATAATACATACACCAAGACAGTGTCTTCTTCTTACCCCATAATTAAATTAAGAAATGACTTGGTTATTCTTATAATTTCTCAGAGTACCAAGGAGTTATAAAGTAACAGGAGGTGTTTCACAAAAGGTGCACTCATACAGTATATCTCTCTCTTTCTTCTACAGTAAGAACAGGTGCTGCAGTCAACTTATTACCAGGAGGGTAGAATTATACAATTTAAAAGCTAGAAACATACCAGGGTCGACAATCCTAAAGGAGATGTTTATCATAATAAAAAGGGTTACGGAGGGTCGAGAACTTTGTGGAAGGGGCGGACTTTAAGACTCCCTTCATAAAAAGACGAAGCGTCAGTTGTGAACTATGTTCTTAACTTCTCACCTTTACTAGGCAAACATAAACAAAGAATATAATTGAATGGACATACCAGCGACGACTGTTTCCGCTCGGGGTAGCCTCTGCAGCACGTGATGTATGAGGCCCACATCTGTACACGCTTGTAGATTTCGTACACTCTTGCGTAGAATTGCAATGAAAACGGACCATATTTCCGCCTGAAACAAAAAAATCTTAGTAAAAAAGCATGCAAAAACATTTGTTTACGATATTCAATCATATACCTAACGTCAAATTGTCTAAAAACGGGTATAAAGAAATAAGTGGCACCGTTAACATTCAGAAAAAGGGCGATAAAATTGAAAGCGGTATAGGAACAATCAAAACCGGAGTTCAAAAGTTTAGAATAAGCCAACAGAGCAGGCTACCGTATTAGGGTATAATCCACTTGCCGCGTTTATTCGTCCATACCGGCGGCGCGCATCAAGCCAGAAATTTTCAATTTCAAAGCTTTCTGTTTAATAGAGCCTGCAGTGTAACGACGGCATGCAAAATATTTTTAATGAAATTCTTTTTTGTTTGCGCTCTCGGCGCTGCAAACCTGGTAATTTTAATTTCACACAATACTATGTGTGGCCCGGCTTAATTTGCCCTAATTTACGCTAATGTAACAACAGGTACGTTGAGTTGCACTGCACGGCTAGAGAAAATTAGCGTACCCAATGTTTATAGATATGTATATATATGATTGATAGATATGATACAACAAAATATTTTTGAACATCAACCGTAACGATTCTCAATCTTCTTACAGACTCTATCGTCATATTTAATTTTAGCCAAAAAAAACAAGTAATTTAATATGCAAAACAACTTTCGTAACTAGGAACTAAACTAAACTAATATTTACATATTAGCGCTGCTGGAGCCGCGGAAGCCCTAAAACGGCGGAAATATAATAACCTTGTTGGTAATTATATTTTTGAGCCGTTTGGGGTCGAAACGTTCGGGACATGGGGACTAGGTGCACGAGTTCTTTATAAAGAACTCGCAAAGCGTTTGGTCGACTCTACACGTGATCAGAAGGCTGGTCTATATTTTGCCCAAAGAATTAGCATTGCCATACAACGTGGCAATGCAGCCAGCCTTCTGGGCACGTTTCCCGACTTTGGCAGGGATGAGGATATCTTTTTTGACGCTTTGTAAATAATGTATATTTTTCTTTTTATATTGATATAGCTTTCAAAAAAACAAGTCCAATTTAAAGTTAGTTAGTCCGGCCCGCATTCAATATTATTTTCAAATTGCATGTTCACACGCATTTTGAAAGGGTTGATTTTAGTTCCCATCGATACCAGGGCAGCAGGGCCGCGTAGGTACTGTTTGCGACGTTCCATACGAAGCGTGAATTCACACCAGCATAATTTTGTTCCCAGATGTATCAAGGCAACATGCGGTGAAGGCGGTGTTTAAAATGTTACACATACATATGGTGTGTTTTTTGTGTAGGTACGATTATATTACTCGCCGGTCTCTTACCCGGTAGGACGGTTTCAAACGGAAAATAAAATGCAATTATTTAGTTTGGTTTCGGTCAACTATCGTCTAAAAATCATTGGTAATTTTCAATGGACTTTAAAAGGGAGGAGTCCTCTTCAGTTTTTTAAATATTTTTTATCTCGGAACTTCGGACCGGATTACCCGGATTATTAGTGTTGATTCTTTTTCATTAAACTAGATAAGCTGTAACGGTCCTTAAAAATGTCATCAAGTTTGGTAGTTTTAATTTGAAGTCTTTAACTTGAAGTTTTAGTTTTAAGTTGAAAAAATAACTTTTTTAAAGTTTTTCAACAAACGTAACTAACGTTATTTGATAGTCAATATAACTTTATTTTTGTTAAATTATGCATAAAAATCATGTCTAATTGAGTCTTTGCTCAAATAAATATTCAATTAAAATATTGTTTCGTGTAGCCGCATGTTTCCCCCGCAAGCAAAACAAAACAACAACACACTGGGATACAGGGGCATCAGAAAAGCGTAGGGTACTTGGTATACAAAAGCCCCTCGTACAGGCTCTAACGAGAACCGGTTGTAATTATATTACATTCTTCTGCTGTTAGCAGAACAATCTCAGCGAAATTACAAGTTCAGTGAGAATTCCCGCTCTCACCCCAGCGGTGGGCGGCCCACTGAGGTGAGGCATTTTTATGTTCAGACTTCTTAGGTCGGTCATTTAATTATTCAGATTTCAGCTGTGATTGTTCAAATTAAGAGAGAAATAACAGTAGAGAAATATTTTGTAATTAAACTGGTATTCGTAATCGCGTCCGTGGCGATGCTGTTAATGATTTTAATCGAAATGAATATGCAACAAATAAACAACGAGAACATATTTTAATATTAAAAGATTTGATACAACATGCTGGAGGGTTGTAAAGAATTGAACGTAGACAAATTTTCTTTATTTAGAACTGTCGTGTTAACAATTTACTTTTAATGAAAGGATTGTTTGTTTGATACAATAATATCCAAAGGAAAGCAAAGTTAGAACATAACATATTCCGCGTGGCGAAATAATGAGCCGTCACGTCACTAACAAACTTTTCACTCAGAGTGCGGGGGCGCGGGGTGCGGGGAGCGGGGAGCGCGGTACCGGTGACAAACTTCACACAATGCAGTAACACAGGCCTGCGTGTGTGACGAATGTAATGTGTGTAATGATATCCGGTACCCACTTCCTTATCAGATGGAAATCGTTACAAGTCTCATCAACGTTTCCCCGAAACCCAACTCGCGGTTCCGCCGAAAAACTTCTAAAGAATATGCTAGACTTACGAAAAGAATATCTCAGTAGTAAACAAAATGGAAGACCATATTTTTTCGGTTCGTCTCTAACTTTTAATATAGGATAGAGTTTTCTCACGCGTTTTATCTAAAGCGTGTACTATTAAGTGAAATTGTTAAAGTTACACGAAGGCCATTAATATCGCAACATGACTGCAGCAAAAAATGTGTTATGACAGGGTAATAAAACCTTAGAGGAACATAAGTGTGCCTGTAAAGCCTCCGCCGACAGCTGACGGGGCCTACACGGCCACGGGACCTTGTAACCAAAAACTTCTCATAAGGTGAGTCAGCAGTTCCCGAGCGAGACGCTCGAACATTAGTCAATACTAAGTGGTGGCCATTGCTGCGGCCGACTATATCGAAAATCTCGAACGTTTATTAAAAGACATTCAAGAGATTTTTATTAAATGTGTTACATTTTCTTAGTAACGAATAAACGAAGTAAGTAAACTGTCCAACGTCTATTTATATAAACAAAATAATGATTGAGCGGCATTAATTCTAAACGGCGGACAAATTTGTCTTTATCACAAAGTATTGGGTTCCGTTCAAAGGCAAATCAACTGAGGTAGATAAGCAAATACGTAAACGAGTTTTTCTTTTATCATCTGAAACGTTCCGCTGGCATCAAACGATTTTGTGAAACTCACTTAGGTATGACTTTGTTTGAAGATATTGTAAATTGAATTAATACATTTTGTTTTTACTTTCTTAGAAAAGGAAAAATAGGCGACAACTGAAGATGTGTAGCATGTCTCGGTTTGATAGACGAGCTACATAAGTCCCTATCACTTAATGAATTGCTCGATACTATTTTGAAAATTATATTTTTTACGAATAAAAAGTGGTCAAAATATCTCTAAAATAACGTGGACATGTCGGTTAGGTTTTGGCACCGGTCGCACACATCTATCGGCATTAGGCGCCGCTGTATATTGCATAAGCAGGCTTGGAACACAACACGCGGTGCCACTGATCCATATTTATGCGATTCCAATACACGATATCAGTTACGTAGCCAACAAATTCACCTACCGGCTATTGCACACCGACCATTGTATGTTGTCTTTGCATAATTTAGCAAAAAAATATACTTAACAAACGAAATAAAAATCCAAAAAGACAACTATGTTTCCGCCCGGGATCGAACCGGGGGCCTTGTGCGTGTGAAGCACACGTGATAACCACTACACTACGGAAACTTGACAACAATATGCTTAATTTTGGACAAATATCAGCTCGTGCCTTTCACTACGACAATTTTATTATTGCCATAAGACGTCAATCAGTCTAATGAGATATCAGTACGTTTCAAATTATTGAGCCTTATGTTCTCCTATGTTCAATTATAAAGAATTAACACAAATTTCAATTAGAAACATCTAAAAATACCATTAATAACAAAATCTTTATATGAATTAATTAATAACGAAATTTTGTTAACAGTGGCATTTTTTAACAAAAAAAGTAACTTTTTGTGTAAACATTCAGTTTAAGATTGATACATATAAAGTAACGAAAATAAAATTGTACGAAAATACATCAGACGTGTCTAAGGAACCGTATAAAACGGGAACATGGGCACACGACATAAGGGTCTTTGGGAACATCATCAATTTAACATCAGTCTTCTTTAGGTTAAACGGTCCTTATCTTAAAAAAGTTACCCCTTTCAATAAGATCTCGCGCATTACCAGGATCGCATAGCCAGCAAGGGGATTTAGCCCCGTTAAGATGCGCCAAGGGGACGATGACTCACGGATTGTGCTCCGTTTGCCTCCTAGTTATCTTTCGTCGTATTTTTAATACGACACTCTTGGAACCCTTCTGCACATACAAGTGGATAATTTAAATAGAAGGATATATTTTTTTATATATAATAACAAAATGTAACTATCTAAACTACATTTTCCGTATGACATGGATACATAGTAATCGAAATGTGATATTCATTTGATTTAACAACACACAAAACCCTTTTATTACTGAAATAAAACAAGTAGCATTCAAAGCAAAGGGTTAGCGGGTTAGGGTATTACAAGCTCAAAGGCAAGCAAGATCGCCTTTCAACAAAAAGTACCACAAAAAGTGCAATCGTCTTCTGTCTCTTTCTATCCTTGTGTAGCAGTGTAAAGCGAAGCTTTTGTCCTTTATTCACGATTGTTGAATGAGGACTGTTTGTCCTTGCGGACCTAATACCTGTTTATTTATTATGCAAATGTAATAAGATTATTTACCTGTAAGCTGGGTGGGCAGTGGTCGAGCAGTTCTAACATGTGTTGTATGTTTTGCGCGTCTTGTATCACAAAGTTTAACTCCATGTCGAACTCGCCGCCCACAAGCTGTAACAAACAAAAATATACATTATTATTTAGTAAAATGATAGACAATATTAATATTCGAAAGATTTATTCCAACTGTATTATAAGTAAAAATGCCTTTCACTTGAACTACGTTAAGTTCACACATGATTGATCGCAAAAAGACATTGTACAGTCCTTCGGTTTTCTCGATATTTTTTCTATAGATGGTACATTTGTGACCGAGTGAAATATTGGCTATATCTTGAAAAGCTGCGGGGACAATGGGGTGTTGTACCCGTCGTGTTCGACGGACATTCAATTTGCGCGATCGGTCAATCTCTGTATAGCTTCTGCGAGCCTGGTACCCGCGCCTTTTGTGTTCCGCACAATGGCGTCAGCAAAGAACATGAAAAATGCTAACTAACAAGCTTCGTTCTTATACCAATCAATGTTATATATTGACAATCATTACATTTTAATTTATTTATCATCTGATTTTGTTTATTGTATGTAAAAATCATTTAAAGTATCTACCCAGATCTTTGTAATTATAACCAACAAAAGTATGTAAGAAAAAAATACCATGGAGCCACGACCGAAAACTATGTATTTCAAATTTTATACCGCCTGTAAGCAATTAATTTATTATACAGTGAAACTAGAAGAAAAAAAAAAATGTAAAGTTCCCGTTAGCCGAAGCTCCATGCTGTGTATAGGGCGGAGTATAACATAACGCTGTCTCGTACTATGGGGTTGCTGTCACTTTCGCTATGGTGTAAACATACCACGTACCGTTACTATAGAAACGTTAACAATGGGTTTTTACCCCTATGGTGTTGCAGTACTAGGCGATCATGAAAATAGAGAAGTTACTAATACCAAGGGGTTGTTAGCATTTTGTTCTAAGCGGTATAGAAATAAGTTATAGGTTTGTTGTATAGCCATGGAATAGTTTTGACGCGAACATGTAGGACCGCACAGTATAGAATTAACTTAGTAAGTTAATAGACTGATAAAGTTATTATGATGTTTAATTAAAGATGATTAGGTATACAATACTAATTTGTGTAAAAATACATATTTAATTTCTATACTAATTCGTCTTTATTTATTCATCGATCGTATTGTAAACATGTTACTAACATAAAATAAAAAAAATGTTGTTCACATACATAGCTCACTAACATTAAAACAATGCAAAATGGTATTGAATTCCCAGGGAGCACACAGTTTAAAATAACACTACGAACAATATATTTTCACAGTACATTTAAAATTCTGCCACATTAATTATGCTACTTTAATGTTCCGCGTACAGAGAATTAGTCAAAATGTTATTTTATTTAAATTTACATATGTTATTATTACTTGTAGCAATTTGGAGCAAAAGTAGAGCCAGTGTTAATGATGTTGCATTAAGGATGATGTTCCTCGTACTTGAAATGATAAGTTTATTTTAACTACGAATTTAATTAGTTTCGATATCAATTAATTATGTAAGAATTTATCAGTTTTTCGTTAATTTAATATTTTTCTACATTCTAGCGTATATATCAAATTCTTTCCGCCTGGGTGTGTAGAATAAACCTTTACTGCAACACTATAAAGGCCGCTCTTACAGTCTATGGTGGGTCCGGTTAATTGAGTTCATCATCCTAGCCTTTACCCAACTATTTATATTGGGGTCGGCTTCCAGTCTAACCGGACTCAGGTAAGTGCTAGTAGTAGTATTTTACAAGGCGCGATTGCCAACCTGACCTTCTCAACTCAGTTGCCGGGGCAACTCGATACTCCTAAGTTAAACTGTCTGACAGACTTTCTAGCTTCTGACTACCGTAACAACAGTCAAAGGTGTGTTATTAATAGCCGAAACCCACAGTGTAACATGCCTTCTGCACTGAGGAGGAACTCGTTGTATAGTTGCAGAGATGGTCACCCATCCATGGGCCGATCGTATGAAACATAGCGTAACTCATGATAGATTCACTTGTGCCGTTGCAACTTAGCTCATAGCGCCTTCCAATTAATTGAGTTACTGATATTTTTATGTACAGAATGTCTTATTGTAAATATAATTACAAAAACTCGTCTACACTAACCCTTGGAAAGCTCATGTGAAAAATATAGTTCGTTTGAGTCTAGCTGAACAAGTCACATTGTACGTACACAAAGTCTCAACCCTACAAAACGGCATATCATAAACTCTGTCAGCAAAATTATCTGCTAAATCTCTGAACTTTCAAAACTGAAAAGCGTCCCACTTAACCCTAAAGTGCTGACGTTAAAAATTATGAAGTCGATAAAAAGTGTGCGATCGGAACGGGACGTGTAATCGCATAGTCGGGCTCGGGGCGCGGCGCGGGCGCGGCGCGGGCGGGACGCGTGCGGGGCGCGGGCCGGGCGGCGGCGGCTGTCACTTATAAACGTGATTATTGCCGGTAGCCGGTCGGCACGGCAGCTCGGCCGGTAATTTGATTGCTTGCCCGCCGGTTATTATTGCCGGCAACCCTATATCCGGACAGATCCGGTTATGGTCTCCAATAATAACGTTGGCACTCGTCTCTTGTTATTTCATTAGTATTTGTTGAAATTATGAAGGCGCGGCGTACCTTGTCAGCCAGGCAGGCGCGACGAGGGTCTCTGTTAGCAGACCTCGTAATGTTGGGAAACGACACGAACAGTATCACCCACTCCGTTTTGAGTTTTACATTTCTAAAAGCGCCTTAAGGGGCCAGTTGGAACCCATGTTACGAAATAATTATTTAATTTAATTACGGTATGAAAATAGAAATGAACATAGGTTTATAATGTGTGTGATTAGCTGCCCTAGCCGACAAATTCACAATATTCAAGTGCTCGGCACACACTGATACATGCTATGGTCATAAGACAAACAAACATAGTACCAAAGTTTCCTCAATATGAGTCTCATAAGGCAAGTTTATAGAAGCAGTTAACCTGGAGCTTGCATCAGTTGACTGGAGACAAAATATTCTAACATGGGAAAATCTGTGCTCGGGGTAGTCGGGTAGGCAGCCACGACTGTCGATTATAAAGGTAGTGCGAGCGAGGCGGCTCGTGAGTCGCGCTCTCTGCATTCGCTACGGTGTAATTACGTGGAGTGGACGTCTCACGAGCACGAGCCTCCCGCGGGAAATACTCCCGACGACTGTATTAAAATGCGATGACATCACGTATCGCTGCCACAAAACCTGCACTTTATTTTTTCCATTCATTTTTAAATAAAAAAGAAGGTGAATAATTAGTATGGAGATTCATTACTTGCATGCTTTTAACTGGTATTGCTGGCACTTATAAATGCATCTAATTATTTGATTTAACACATTTATTTGTTTAAAGACAATTAGAAAAGTCAAAGTATAAACATAAAGAAAGGTAAGACAGTTTTATAGAGTTTTTGTATGAGCTCAGGTGGTAAATTATAAGTGTAATAATCGTAAAGATACCATCAAATAAGCTAAGTGTAGGGTAACAGGAGAGCTCAAAAAGGCGTGTACACGCGCATTAGTTACGCGAGACAAAGTGGCCGTAAAATCTCACGCAGACGTCGCCATGATAAATTGTACGGTGCAGGCTCCGAGCCCTCGGCTGCTAACAGTGTTAGGGCCAAAACGTTTTATGTTATTTTCAAAGAAAACATTTAGCGGCATATGAATATTGATGGCATTTTTATTTAATTTTAGGTTCTCATCAGAACAGTACAGCTCTGTACGTTTATTTTGTCAAAATAAAAACTATGATTTAATTATAATCTTATTTACAAGTCTAAATAATTTACAAACAATGTTCACAATTCTAAAAAAATAATAATTCCAAAAGTATTAGCTACCGTAGCAACTATTACCAGGCAATAAGCGTTACGATCCAAGCGAGATGGAACCTTTCTGCGTCCGTCGCGAAACAGAATAAACGTCTTAACAACATACGATGACGTACGACGACGTTGAATTTTACTTAGCCTGCGGCGTTTCAGTGTATTCACGCGGTAGTCATAAAAGCCGTGAAAGAATTGCTAGTGGATTATTTGAGAAGCCTAAACAATGCGAGATTTCGTGAACCATTTTCGGTGAACGAGTCTCAATTACCGGAAATTCCGCCTTTAACTGGCCTCCGCCGGATTTAGCCGTTACAGACTTCCTTAGGGATTTTCGAAGAAAAAGGTTTGCGTCAATAAAATGGCTCCATTATTTTGCAACAAAATAATATTCACAATGAGTTATTCAAATATTTTATAAGAATTTGATAATTGGACAACTTTTTGGGTTGAACAGGACAAAATGTTAAAATTCTATAAAGCATAAAGTAGAAGGGTTTAAAAGACGTAATCTAAACACTTGCTTATATTAATGTCTTCTTAATTATGTTGTCCTAGTATAAAAGTTTAGATAAAATGTGAACCCTATTTTGTCTCTACAAAAAGTATAATAAAATATATGTATGGACGAACCAAACTTAGTACAAGTTTACACTTACCAAAAAAAGTAAAACAGTAATTAAGTGTACTTACACACTTAATTACTGTTTTACTTTTTGGTCATACTTTTATCAACTTCACTCGTCCCAAAAAGCCAACTTTAATTTAGTAAAGGGTTAAATATGTAATCGCTTGTACCAGGAGAGTAGCAAAGGAAAAGAGTACCCGGCGTATACCTTCCCTTCCTTAGGGCGAGGGCATTCTCCCGGGACCATAATAAAGAATTACGGATTCACATAGTAACTAGGAGAGCAGATATTCGAAAGAGGTTTAACTGTCATCAGATTACTTTGTTTGGATACCGCAAAATAATTTTATTATACTTTTGATTTGTTATAAAAAAACCTTTTCAAAAATAATCACTTCCTGTGATTTCAAACATATTATTTTGTAGTAATTTGTTTCGCAACATAGTAGAGATTTAGTTCTTCATGCGGTTATTACCTGCAAATAGAAAAGGTTGTGTTCCTCGTATTTATTCTCTTTGCTTCCCCAGAAAGTATGTTTGCAAAAACTTAAAAGGGCCATGAATATGCAATAAAAGTACCAGGTTGACATAGAGCGCAGAGGATAGCAGTTCGCAACAAGGGATGCTGCAGTAACCCCTGCGGTTAGAGGCGGGGTCGCTTCAATAGTGAGCGTAGGGTGCAGATTTATCCCCGATGGCAACACAGTGCGGCGCGCCTCGTTAAACATTTGCCCGCCGAGAATTATAATAAGCTGTGTACGTTTCGAAAACGAGTCTTTTGAACTACTAAAGAATAAAACTTGTTCCATAATACCTAGTGTTCCTTCTTTCCTGCTAGCATTCTTCTTTATTTCAAAGTTGTTTTTTGTATGTACGTTTTCGTTGACTTAAACAGAGCAAAAGATTGCGATGCTTATATAAAAGAGAATAATCATGGTACTTATAAAAAAATACGTTTCGTCTTTAAACTTAAATATGTATTTAAATATATTCATAAAAACAAGTGTCAATACTAATAATTATATTGAAAGTCGTTACGTTCATTGAGGTTGAGGACAACCCGGTAACCCTTCAAATGCGCGGGTTAACGCTCAGGTCAATGAGTCCCGTCGCCGCGTCGCTAATATTGCGACTTTGATGTCATCCGACACTATCTATTATTAATAGTAATGAGTTCCACTTTAACTATGTTATTTACACTACAAAATATATTTTGTAAAGCAAAATAGTTGATCAATATTCAATGTTTTTACTAGTATTGTAAATGCGACTGATTATTTTAAAACTAGTGCCCATTTAAAACGTTAGGTACTACTCTCAAACAAGAGAATATTTTCAGGTTTTTGTTTATCGAGTTCTTAAGTAACCAATTTGTAATGGCTTGTGGTTAGTTCATTCCATAAATTATACTAAAATTCCAATCGTAACATCAAAAGCTTTCGGCCATACTGCTATAGGCAAATAAAGGAACACATCCCTTCGTCAGCAAAAACAGCCCCGCCCCATTAGAACGGTACTACTCGCACGTTATGAATGCCTGGTACCTCGGGACGAAACGATGACGTCATACCAGCGACGGATCTTAAACAGCTGATATTTGTTGCGTATAGTTAAAACAGATTTCAGAGGTATTGAGAACAATGAAGGGAAAAATTTCGCTTTTCCACAAAAAATAAAAACTATTTTATTTAGGAGTATGTAATGTACACACTAAAGGGAATAAATAATGAATCCCCCTTACGCTACACAAAGTAAAAATGCATGTACGAGAGCGCCATTACGTAGATAAACAGGATCACGGGCTATTAAGGTTGAAACGCTTTCAACCAAAATGTCAACTGACAGATAAGTCGAGTATTTTTATTTTAACCCTCTATTTATTTACTACACTGAACGTTACTGAGATTCTTACAGGTAGAGCACATTGACTGTTTGGTATTTCTGCAGTTCTTGTAAGACTTGTTTGTAGAAGCTCTAAATAGGAATCTTCTTTCTAATAGGCAAAAAGTATTGATGCAGTAAGTAACACAGTCCGGTCAAGCCATTTTATGCCCATATCGAATTGAATCAATTTAGATGTTAGTTGGGTGAGAGCGGCGTGTTGGCGTCGCTTAGGTACCGGCGCGGCAGGAACACCCGGCCGCTAGCCGGCCCGATAAATATCTCATGAATAAGAATATTGCATTACGTATTCCCCGCGAGTCTCCTCTATACACATAGACTGAAAACTAATTTACTTTAAAGCGTATGTTTATAGTCGTTCTGCGCCATCTCGACACACTTCATTAAGAAAGATCGTAAAAATATTTATTTCTGAAAGCTGAATGCATAATGGTCGTGTTAACAATGATCAGAGCTGCCCCTGCCCTGTCCCGTGAGTACTGAGTCTAGTAAATATTTAAACCAGTGTATTGTTGCTCATTGAATATTAAGCTCGTTCAAGCATATTTTATGAGCATACTTCAGCATCTGAATGAATTATTACAATTTAAAGACAAATCTTACGCGATGCAAAAGTGTTGTATTTATCTCAGACCTCATTTATTCCGCTTAGTATGAAAAATACGCTGTTAGTTGAATGGCGGTACAGGAGAGCTCTCCGCGGCAGTCTCGTTCAGTTTATCATTGTCGAATGGTATTGGGAAGTCACACTAAAAGCTCTTAGAGGACTCGTGGAAAATTCGTTTATGTTTTTATCTCGACAAAATTGATTTCCGCTGAACTCACGATCAAAGTAAAGGAGTGCTCGGCATCACCTATAATATACAACGTTACTGTACACGCTACTGGGCGACCATTTGTCAACGCATCTCTCAGAAAGGCTTTGCAACAACGTACGTACTTAGTGAGGGCGGGCACACAAACTATTAGGTCTATAATCGTTTTACTGGCTGCTGACACGTCATCGAGATCTATCTTGGTCTACTCGCAGCCAGCCATCTTGCCCAGATCATCACACCCCCGTGCCTGAGGACGTCCTATATTGTATTAAGGTAAAATAGTTTTAACCTCCTCAATGTAGCAGCAACAAACAGGGCGTAGTTTGCATTAGCCTGTCCTTAATTCTCCGTGATCCGGAAAAAAATTTGGAGTGCTTGCTGAAGAAACTTGAAGTGAGAGGCAAAAGTTTAGAGCCGAGGTTAAGTTACTCAGTTCAAGTACGTAGGTACTTTGGTTTTTAGTTATTTCCGTCTTGGCCTTGTATTTTAGATTTTACGCAAAAAAAATCAATGTGACAAAAAGTAATGTTGTTTCCCTTATAGTTTCTGTAAGCTTCCCTTGCTTATTTAAAATTTATGAACACTGGAATTTAATTCAAACAATTCAGTTTGAATAAGAACAAAAGGTCTACAACTATACTTAGCATAACTAGATCCAGTCGAGAAGCACGACGTGTTAATAGCTCCCTAAGTGTGTACAAATTAATTAAACATGTTAGTGTTATGATCCCCTGGTAGTAATTACATTATCTAGTAAGAGTACGTAATGACAGGTGGTTTTTACTCTATTCGAGTATAAAACAACACCAGGTTTTTTTTTATCATGAAAAAAATTATTGTATCTATGAACATATTAAACAAAGTTTCTTCTAATATTTAAACAAGCATAAAAACATTGAATTAATAGCATAGGAACGACTTGCTATCTATATTTGAATAGAAGACAGTTCTAAACATTAACTTAATAACTTTAGTATAAGATTAATTGAGAAATATCCTCAGGTAGAGCCATTTAACCGGCGTAGCTGACAGATTACAGAACTAGTTACAAAAGTTATCGCGACTTACATAAGTTACTTGTTACAGTTTTAATAACGTTAATTATGAATGAAACGGAGACCGGCGGATGTCACGTCGCCAGGTGCCACTTTATAAGATAACTTTCATATTAAATGACTTCAAGGCGTCGAGAAATTAATTTGTAGAAATACTTCTTTGTGACAGAAAATAATTATGTATCAGGTAATGGTAAGTTTAAAACCGTATCCACATTTCATATACATATATTTATCGAAGGTATCACTGCAATATTAAATATTTTCGTAGCGAAGTAATTTTTCGTTCCATAAATATGCAAAGTAATATGGACATCATTTAATTGCTACAAACTTATTTCAAATTTCGCCCAGCGCGGCGTCCCGGGAAGCAGCAGCGGAGTGTAATTTACCCGGTCCAGTACTCGGCGGGCATCGGGAGCTCTCCCCTGACGAATAGCCGGTAAATATCTTCAACCTGATGTAATTAAACGGCGAACTGCCGATAAAATATCAGGTTTTTAAATTATGTACTTCTTCGCAGAATATCACTATATAATTATATTAAGGCCCGATTTTTCAATCGTCAGAGAACTTTTATCTGAGGGATAAATATGGCCGTTTGACATATTTTCTATACAAAAGCTGTCAAAACGTCAAACTTATTCGTCGAATAAAAGTTATCAGGAGATTGAAGAATCGGCCCTAAAAGGTATAAAATTAATATTCGCCTGAACATAAACGTCACATTATAACATCGTGGACATAAATACACAAAATGCATCGCTACAAGTGTATGTGACGTGGCCAGTAATTAATCAAATTTATTTAATAAAGTTCGGTAGAACTGTCGCGCGTCGGTGACCCAAATCATACACAGATAGACAAGTGAGTAAATAAAGTGGTTTGGGTGATTTGAACAAAGGGAGGTAGCCCTCAGCCGCTCTCGACAGATATTATGAGACCTTCATTATTAACGACGACGCAGAATTGACTCCCGCAGATTTCGACCCTCCACTATTGCCGTAATCTCAGTAAAATACCGACTCTTGTTTATGAGCTCTCGGTAAAGGTGTGCCTTTGTCACTTATTATATTTTATCATACTAGAATTACGAGAGTATGACAGCCACTTATTCTACGTTATTTTATATTTGTTTGTTTTGTTTTTAAAAACAAATTGCCATAATGTAAAGCCGTTTAAAAAAGTGTAATATTTGTTTTATTAAGCTTTGGAAGACCATCACGAAAATCCACGATATTGTTTTTATATTAATAAAACCATATTGAGTTAATTTATCAGAAAGCTTTGACAAACAGGATATAAATAAAGTATGTCTGAATCAATTCAATAAACTGTCAATAAATTGTTTTTACTGTTATTGACTCAAATTCCATCCATTATGTTGATTGAAATATTCGGTTTGCATTTATAAATTGTGAGCAGGTAGCGGTGGGGTTGACAAGCCATGCAAATATTCCGACACAATGCGCTTGAACTGTGTACCTACTAGGGCAGTAGAAGTTAACAAGAGGCAATGGTAGGCGGGCGGGCCAGCTCCAACAATGGCGTTAAATCGCGCCGAGGATATTAGTTCGAGAGGCCGCACATCCCGGCCACTTTGTTGCAATTTGCGACAATTTACTGCTACTATTTCGTAACTAGGCCTGGGACTTCATAAAAGCCATTTGGTGTTTTATAATAAAATCATGAATCAATCATATCTAACAATTTCCTTAGTTCTATTTTGATGAAGGACAAATAAGTATGTACCATTTCTCTAATCGGATCTCCTTGTTTCTGTATTTTATACTTGTTGATATGTATAATAAAGAAGGAACTTCATAAAAACCTTTGCTCGGAATAAATCCCGATTGTAGAGTAATGTCTTTCTGAGCTTTTTCCGCAGTGAATACCTAATGAAATAGAATATGTATGAGGGGTTTACGCTAAAAAGCTAATCTGTTTGAGTCGTTGTTCAAATTAGCTTATAAAAGTAGCAGAGGAACATTGTCAGGACAAATTATTGACTTAGTCTTGAGTTAGTGTAATGTGCTGAATAATCATTACGTTGCTACTGCGTATAAGACACAATAATAGAGGTAAAGTGATCCGATTACCTGATCGAGCAAGTGTCGGATGTAATGAAACAAGTTCCCACCCGCGAGAGGATTCCGTTAATTAGTCGCGACCTGTAACTACTGCGGCGGATCGTCCGAGCGCGAAGATCGCTTGTTTGCTAGTTAAAGAGCCCTGTCATCCGCTCGTAAACGTGTAATCTCGGTCAATGAGTTGGGATTTACGATAATTTAATTTGGGGAGCAAACGAGAGACCGTATGAGGTTGGGGTAACAAAGGTGTTTAATTAGAACACCTGATGTTCCCACTACAAGTTACCGACGTAATTGGCAGAGACCATGTACGGGACCGCCGAGCTCTCGGCCTGGCGCTAGTGCCCCATTGCATATTAAACATAACTTCTGTGTATTCTGTTAATCTGATTAACACTAAGGTAGCCCGTCCGTATTAATAGAGCGTTAATTGCAACTTGTGCACACGTTTACGGCACCTTGTGAGTGTGGCATAAATAACAATTACAAGGTAAGGGAACTCGCTGAATATCATATTACTTAACCATTTTCATGCAATATGTCATCAATAACTAGTAGAATTTGCAACAGAAAACGTAAAAAACGAATATCCACCAAATCTAATAGAAATGATGTAGCAAACCAGATTACAGTTTCTTTATCACAAGCAAATAAGATCAAACAAAGAGTTAAGTTGACATATGTAGTTGCTTACCAGGGTCCCATGAATCCAAAGAGGCCTCTGCTAAGGATGGGATTAGAACCGATGTATGGATCGTTTTTTTTTGTAGTGAAGAAGGGAAGAAGGCGGGCTGACAAGGACAGAGACAACAAATAAAAACTGTTGTATTCTACATAAATGGGTACGCCCTAAAAAAAGGCCCCTGCTTGCATTATTCATACGGATGCTAATGGAAATGGCAGGTCTTAAAACTGAAGACGTAAACAATGGCGAACTTTATTGTTTTTGAGTCGCGAGGAGAGACTGTGAAGACATTGTTCTCTGATGAAAAATTTGCGACACAAATGAAAACGGAGTGTTTGTTGACAATTAACAAATCCGTTTGCGCATTTTATGACGAGCCCTGACAATTGGGGAAGCTGTTGTTTTTATTGAGTGTTTACTTCGTAATATTGTCAATATCACGTTGTTTTATGAGCAAATTGTTAAACACGCATGGGTATGATGGTAAAATGGATACAAGGGGTCAATTTATTCGGTACGGTTCTCATTTATTCTTACTTTCCTACCTTCCGGATTGTGGAATATGTTTTGAGATTACCAGAACGCACATTGGAGTTTAAGGCGCTAACAAAAACATAGATATGATTGTATCTGCAACCACATATCTATTTGAGACACAATAGGCCCAGGAGAAACCGCAAGTGGACAGCATGTGCTGGTAACAACGGAGGACGCAGGGGAAATTAATTAATCGAACCAATCACTACAACAAATACACAATCATGTAATGGATTAGTTATATGCTTGGCTGCGCGATACTCCGCATATGCTACATAATTACGTATGAACACATAACACGCGCATTATCTATCTACATCGCGATCTGATCGCATCATTGAACCGACGCTATCATTTGTCGAACATGCAGTTAATGGCATTGACAGTTGATTTGTAGCCGATGCCAGCAAATATGAACGCGGGAATTACGATGGAAATAGCTGTTGTTTGTGTTACATTTCACAAAATTTTAATACACAATATTTTGCCAGCTTTATGACAGAACTGATATTTGACCTGAGCAAACAATTCACTTTAAGCGCCTGAAGCATTATATAATCAATTTAAATTTTCATCTGTTGAACAATTAAAGAAGTATAATCATTGTGACTCGAGAGAAATGCTAACAAGTAATTACCAGAGCCGAGGTTTTTTTGTAAAACCTGGCAAGAAACTTTGATATCCTCTTAACTATGCTCGCTCGAGCGTCTCCCCTAGAGGGCACTTAAATGCATTCACAGAAGAGAGGGTATTTAAATGTCTGCTGTAAAACCCTCCCGGAGCCAAGAGGGAGCGCACATACTGCATTTTATTTACTATAACCCATGTCTTCCTCAAAGAAACTTTACTATAAAATCTTGGAGTATGCTATTGAGTCAATAAAAACTGCGTACGATAAGTAACGAAGTAGCTTGAATTAAGTTGCATTTTCTTTTTTTCTTTAGCACCAACGTCATTTTGATATTTTAAAGGAAAAAAAACATATTTCTGATAGCAGACACAATACGGAAAGCAACTTGCAAAGTTTTTCGGTCTACCCGCCGCTACCGCCGCTACGCACGGCGTACGGATGGAGAAAAACTTTTATTTTCGGTAATTAGTGGCAAACCGCCTCGATGGTAACGCCTCAATGCATTTCTGAAAGCTTACAAGCCTAATAATGGCGCACACTTTTTACGGTTTTATTTGCTCTTGGCTTGGAGAAAATACTTAAAAATAACAAAAGAGAAATCGAAAGCTTTATTAAACAATTTCCGTCTGATTTACAGGAGATAATAAATTAAGACCCTTCGGTATAAAACATCTTTAATAACCATTTAATAACGTTACCACCATAAATAACGATTTCCCACCATTTGCGGACTCTTTGCGGTTGACATAAAAGCCGAGCAAAAAGGTATCGGCGTACCAGGCGCGCAGTAATAAGAAGAGCCGAGACGCTTGCGGACGACACCATGCAATATTGATGCGGTGCGCGCTACGGATGGCCGGTGGCAAGCTAAACAGACGGGTGAGATGCGGCGAACATTAGTGGTATCGTCAGGTAGCGAGTGTTTTATGTCGCGGTCTGCTACTGGCTATTGATGGCGCTCGGACTCGATGTGCTCTTACAAAATATCGATTTACTTGTTTTGCTATCCGATTACTCAGAAAGAGGATTATAACTTTAATAAGAATACAATTGGATTTTGTTTCATTGTATTCTACGACATTAAGGTTTATAAGAGAAAATGGTACGTATATTAACATTAATTACTTAAGCTTACCTTATTTGATTCGAATACCGAAAAAAACGAGTTTTCTTAGCAACTTGGTCTTAAAGTCTGAGAGGTCTTATCGTTTTCTTTACAGATAAAAAAATGAATACGCAAAAACGTGAGTTAAAAAATGCAGGTGGTAGTGCACAGCGGTGACAATAATAGTTAATGCAGTCCTATTAACATACTATAATATTATTCAAGACCATACGTGACATCTAACCGTGCTAAACTCTTGGCACTTGCGCGTCGAGAGCCTGCATCGGTGTGCTCTCCATATTAAATAAGTCGTACGCGAACAAAGGATTTCGCAGTGTCGTGCAATATTGACGTACCAACAATAGCACCGTTAATAATGGACCGACTGCAATGCGGCCGCAGATAAACTGCTTTTTAAAGCGCACAATAACTACAGGTTATTCCAGTGCACAGTAGGTACCTGCCTGCGACAGACGTGACCTAATGAACTGGCTGCTTTCACTATAAAAAGAACTGCTTTGTGCAGTACTCCTTTGTTCTTCAGTGTTATTTGATTAACTCTGTTATTGGGACTAACTTATTCAAATATAAATCACGGTAGCGAGAAACTTGCCTGACGCAGCTGAATAGCCATTGTCTAAGGAGCAAGCGTAAGAGACCTTCGTCAACGGTCTCGGTTTTCTGCTCTCCCGGTAGTTGTCAGGCACAATCGCGAACAAAGCGGCTCTGAGCACAGTGGAGCTTCCTGTCCCGCGGCCGCGCCACCTCCGGCCATCAATAAGGGCGGCTCGCATCCGGCCCGGGCGGTAAACACCAGCCCGGACAAGCCGGTTCAGCTCACAGCCAGAGGAAATAGTGCAGAACCTTAACTGCTGCCAAGTGAAGGTATGCCACGTGTCGATACACATATAGTCCTCACGAGTGTCACTGACACTTAGGTCGTTTAGTGGAATGATCATTTCTTCGAAAAAAGACTCAATACCAACGCTAATCAAACTACAAAGTGAACTCATATATTTATTGAAGCTAACTTACTTTACATTTTATTTTAAAACAATTACATACTAGTATCACCCATAAGATCTAATCTCTCTAATAGACAACAAGTTTAATCGGAAATTGCTGTGATTGTGTCACAGATCGCTACACCGTGGGATCCCACTTGTCGTGGTGTTATCGTAATGCGTGCAGCTTATATTCACATTGTTTGAAGTGGACACTCTGAGCCTATCTATTGTGCTCAACTATCCACTGTAGCGGTTTTAATGAGGGTCCTGCCGCCCGCACTAATGTAAGCAGGTAGCTCCGACACCGAGATCGAAGCGGGATAAGCTCGCTAATACGACATGTGTGTTACTGAACCGTTACGGAGGTCGCCACTTCACTTTATTTCAGCCAATTAATTAACCGACCGCATTTCGGTTATAAAAGTAAATTATAACATGATTTTCTCATTGAAATTTGTGTCAGCAATGTTTACAGTGAAAAGTTCTCGGACGCCGCGTACCGATGAGAGCGTCGTCACAAACTTTTCTTAGACTTGTTAGGGCCTGCTTCAGATTTAATATAATGTCGATAAAAATGCAGCACCTTCCGTACCTTAAGATATCAATCTCGCAGCTGGATACTACACGTTGTGAAGATAAGTAACGATTTTTCGAAGTTCGTTGTATTGTCTGAATTTGAATGTCATTTGTAACTAGCGTAATATTTACGACTGTTTGCTGGTAGAGGAAGCTTTTTTTTATAATAGGTACACGACACGTAGCCTTTGAAATTATATTTGTGTGTTAAGTAGGTCTTACGCGTGATACGATCTGCACTAGTAAATAGCAGGATGCCGTTAGTAAACTAAATGTATTTTTCAGTAATATCAGTTTGAAAAGCTCCCAAGTTAGCAGTAAACAGCAACAAACAAAGCAGTAAAACAGTAGTAGGTCGGCTATTAGCCGGGAGTTAGGTCGTCGCCGGCACCGCAACCGGCGCAGCGTCACAATGCCGGCAAGCCCGTTTCCGGTTCCGGCGCGCACACACGCCAGTTTCCGCCCATCAATAAAGCAACCAGCGAGGATCCGCTCTTGTGTCTACACGAAACATTGCCTTTTTCTTTTGCCACGAGGTTTGCAGTTAGCACGGATAAAAAGATTCATCGCGTATTTAGCTTACACTTTTTATTTTACTTGGGTGGTCGCAGCTCTCCCAATACTATACCTACATTTAAAGTCCGTGTTTTTGATGCCAGCGAAATCGTGATAGAGAGATATTCAGTAAGATAACCGTCGGCATTGCGGCACAGGTATTCCTACTACTCTCGAATCGGCTATTAATAATTCTGAGGAAATTTGAGATGTACTAAGTCTTATATAAATAATCCACAGAGATCGATGTTCAGTTAGGTAATAATAAACAACTAGAGAGTACCTCTGATTAATCCGAGCGCACAAAATACACCAATTTCCAGGAACCGGCGCAGGAAGCCGGCCGCTTGCCGCCGGAACATATAAAATCTTCGACTGAACCGAATATCCATATTGCATAGAAATATATTACGAACTTTCATCCGTGGTACAATATTACAAGTTATCCGCGAATATAAGAAATATCACACTTTACTCCGAAGTATTCACAATTTCAAAGCTTTCGTGAAAAGGAGGAGCGGATCAGAAATGGTTTATAGACAGTTTGCACGGGCTTAGACGAGTTTTTAGTGAACGACGAGAAAGGGCCTCGATTAAGATAGTCTGGGGATGTCTACTCGCACCCTGGATTGTATTAGATATTTTTATCCGTGGTATTATCGCCCGACCTATGTTTATATAAATATTCCACGCCCAGGCGAACATTTACATCTACGGCGATGTTACTGAATAACATCAAAGTTTTATTCTGACTGCGAAATAAAACGAAGGCAAGAAATAACTATAACTGAAACAGGCCACATAAATAAAGTCGTGAGGTCAAACCAGTTGTTTCGTGTTCCGTGGGCTAACTCCGCTTTATGGCTTCCACCGTAACTTTTACAACTGAATTGAAGCGATGCATAAAACACGGACAAGACACATATCGATCAAATTACCAGAGAGGTGACCGGCGCGAAGTACCGACCTACATGTAGCGTAACAATAAAAAAGCTATTTTGTGTGCCGCAGTTATAGGGAATGCTGCGAACCAAAATATTCGACGGATGTGTTCAGATTTTCAGATATGTTCGGCACAGTCGCCAGGCTGCGAGCTTTCAGCCATTCAAACCGCTGAAAGCCGGACGCACCTGCGATACGGACTCGCGGCCTTTTGACACAGGAATCCCATTTGATTGTCGGACACGCGGAAGCCGATCCTGTGCGACCCTGTGAACATGGACCGATGTAGAAAAAAAATGTAACATTGTAAAACTCACTTGCCACCTAAACGCAAGCTTTAAAGTGTGTTCAGATTCTTTTTGTAGAAAATTGTTTTTTTGAAATGCACAATGAAATCCCTCAATTATCATACAATGTTTACGACGAAGCGATCCAGTAATAACAGGGCATTCCGTACATTCTCAAACTATCAAGTTGCAACTATTCAGTTGAGAAACTCCATTAGGGGAGGGGTCCGGGTAAGATGACATTGTTTGCGCTCCGATCGAAAATCGATAGTGTCCGGTTGAACACCGCGCAATTGTGGAAGATAGACGGCTTGTATTAGCGAAGGTACCAGGCAAGCATGACACGGAGGTAGGCTGCCGCGCGCTACCAATAAATAACATTACACTGGCGTTTCAACGTTTTGGAGGCTATGTACACACAGTAAGAATCACAGAAATACTTTTAATAAGTTATATGATTACCGTAGTCAAACGGACGGGAATTCTAATCCATGTTTCTAATTGAAGAAGAGTCACGTCAATTACGGTTTTATTTCCTTACACTTTTAATTACATTTCAATCTTATTGAAGACACTAGAACAAAACTAAGTTTAAGTAACGGGCTTTAACTTTCGAAATGTTTGAAAATTATTAATTTATTAATACCTTAATTTATTTCGACTATTGAAAAACATGCAGACAAACTTTTGAGCAAAAAATATTCTTACAACGAGAAACTAGAATACTTAAGTAGAAATCTTTGGATCCATATTTCTCATAATTATTTTCTGAAAACATCTTTGAATCTATTTGTCCCTGACTCAACCTCTGCCGAGATGTTTTCCAATAAGTCTTTGACTGCAATCCTAGTCTCCTAGACGATATTATTAATCTTTTCGTACATTTCAATCTTGAGAAATTTGTAGTCGACGTCGATAACATCTAAAATGCTTTTAACAAAATATCGAGACATTCGCATGACGAATCCGTCTCACTTAAGGCAGATTAATGACCCGACTGATATGAGAGTGGAACGTTAAATGCGAACCTAAATAAATCACTGCTCAGGCTTATTTTGTGAACGAATTAAGATGTATTTGTTGGGAAACATGCTGCGTAGCTTTGGGTGAAGGTTTTAGAAGCAGCTGTGTTATTTATTCTTATAGGATTTAATGGCTTATAACATACTAAAAACACTATTTATTTTCTCAAATTATATTAATTGTACTTTTACGTTGTATCAATACAGCAGCGTATAAGCTAATATACGATAGCATAGCAAAAAAATGATTGTTGTAAGCAATAAACAGTGAGTTGGCAGCTAGCTCCACTCGGAGTAGACCAGCTCCCCAGTTCTCTGTACCTTTATCACGGCTCTCCGTCCGACTGTAACAGATCGCTATTACAGATACCGCCATTGTACACTCGCTTCAATTTTTTATGTCTCTCGTTTGTTATTCAAATTGTGTACAGTCATGAGCGGAATCTCGGATCTTAAGATATTGTTTACGTACAAGAAAGGGGTTTGTGAATTTCTTCAACTCATCTGTGAAGCAACCGAGTGGAATCAAGTAAATTAGGTTTTTTTTTACCGAGACTTTGCTGTAATGATATTTGTCCCTCGTACTATATTTATGTACCTACTCGTTATTATAAATTTACCTCATACCGTACAAATTAAATAGAGTAAAGTGAAATGTACAGCACTATAACTATTTTTCTATGGAAACCTTGCAATAAGTAAAGTCCAGATGAAATACATTTCAAAGAAATTGTTCTCTATAAAATATAATATCAATAGCTACCGAGCAAAGATATTGGATATATTTGATTCATGAAATAACGGCCATGGAATGTTCCGCAATCGCGTGGGACGGTCATATACGAGGTTGACAAGGATGTACATATACTATGTGTTAGAATACTATCTTAACAATACGATTCATGTAATGTGTATAGTACATGCAAAAAATATGAACAGAATTCGTACGTAGGAGAGAAACTACGGAATAACCTTAGACACGAGCGGGCGAGTCTTTAATAATTCAGAACATAAGTCAGGCGGGGGTTGCAAAAACACGTGAGGCCACAGTCTAACCGCAGCAGCTTAAAGCAATCGTGTATGCGATGAGCTTAACACACGTCGGCGGTGAGTCATGTACGCGGTGTGAGCGATGTACGCGGTGTGAGCGATGTACGCGGTGTAAGTGCTCAGCGCTCGTCAGCGGAGCGGCGCGGCGGCGGCTGCGGTGAGCTCGGCGCTCGCTGAAGCCAACACTACACCTTACGGCGCCACTGTAAGAGCTCACTCATTTAGGTTTGTTTCTTTAATGGTTCAAAGGAAAATTAATTGACGTTGCTCTAACCGCGGATTACACGCTCGCAACTCAACTGAACGAAGATATGATGTGATTAAAGATTTTATTTATTTTTTTAGGTAAATATTATGTTAACATTTTATTTTAATGAAGCAACAATAATTGACATTTATGGCAGATTAGAACTTTATAAGAGATGATTTCTTCAGAAAATAAATCTTGTGATTTGGTTCATGTTACAGATATAATGTAACGTCAAGTAGAATTGGTATCAAGATGTCATTCTGAGAAAGTAGATTAGAATGTGATAGATGGGTGTTTGATAAGTTCTCGTCGAACGTAGCCAAGCCATAGGATAACATGTAGATAAATGTTGGCAACTGTAATGCCCTTTGCCTATTTTATTTAAATATCTTTACTTCATATCCGTCGAGGGCTATTATCATAAAAACTAAGGAAGCATTCTACAAATGGTAGGAACAGTATTCGTTTAAATGAAGGTATTCCCCTGGTTGTGATAGACGGAATGTTTGCTCCTGTGAGCACACAAAGCGAACTAGGCAACACTAGGCGTAAGGCAAGGCAATTTAATAAACGCCAATTTCAAAGTTTATCTCCCTTGTAGGTCGCAGTATCGCTCCCGGCCTCCTTTAATACAGTTATTTTCTAAACGCGGAGCACACGCGGCACCGTTGTACTCGTATGTGATACTCAGCCGCTCGTTCTTTAACTCACGTTACGGAAACACCACATCATATATCTTACCTGTGAACAAAAAAATAAAACATTTTAGAGGACTGCATGAAAATGTGTACAAGATATTACGAACATGAAAGCCGAGACATATTTTTTGTGTAAGCGTTTTATTTGTTATAATCCGTATAAAACATGAGGGGGTACCAGGGCAGCATCACTGCAGGGGATCATCCGGATTGCGCCTGTGTCGTGTGGCTGGAAGCCTTCCAACATACGCCGGCTATGTGCAGCGTTTCAAACTCGATATCGTTCAAATACAAAATATTTTAAAACTTTTTAGTAGGTAGGAATGTCAAACCTAACGATTTAATTTATATCCTTTATATTATATATTATTTATGTTACTTATCAATAAGGTTAACAACAAAAATCCAACACAAATCCTCGTATTTGTATACCCAGTTTATTGAAGCAAAACATGAAAATTAACTTTTCTGCAATCCTTAAGGGTATCGACGCATGTTGATTTCCGCGACATGATTCCATCACCGTAACCTTACAAGATTCCATTTCAGTAAGCGAGCACATCTCGGATGTAATACGCGATCCGGCCGCGGGCCATCTGTAATAATGCACCGTATAAAAAGGCATTAGCATTTTAAATGACGTCGTTACGCACCCGACCCGCGGATTTCCTTGTTAATATCTTTTTCATTTTCCTCTCTGGAAAATACGCGTAAGCGAAGATCATTTTATCGGCATGGCATTTTGGATAGTTGATAATTAATTAGGAAGACATTAAGAGACTTGGTGAGGTTTCAGGTGTATTCGGGAGCTTTTGGAACAATTATCAAGGAACTCGAGTAATTTAACAAGCGCGTCGTTCCCAGCGATGCCGCAATTTACCAGGAGCCAATAAACGCGGCGGAGGCGTGACAAGCGCCGTGAATTATGCACCCGCGTACAGAAGACTCCCCGCGGAATGTCATTGTGTTCTCCTCGTGTTAAATTAATTTAGCTACGTAGTCTACCGACGCGTAATGCCGACTATATTGGCCCAATCATCCCTTGCCGTCTGCTGCCACGAATTATTCAAATAATTATATATAAGGTGTGTCACCGGGGATTAAATTGTAATTGATACACGCGGCTGTTTACTTATACTAACTACGCAGTGCTTGGGTGTATATAGCAAAACTCAAAGATATTTTTAATAAGAATTATCTTCAGCCATTCAGCGTTCAATAACAAGGCTTAATCATAATAAAACGGTCAACATATTTAAATGTAATGCGATGAACCGCGGTTAAATTACAGTTGGTGCACGAACAGCCGTGAAATGCAAGTTGAAATTAAATCAACACCAACACATCAACAAGCCGTACAAATGACGCGAGACAATTTATTTATCCACAAACGACACGCTACACAGTGGACAACAGTTCATGTTCATTAACAGTCGTGTGTGGGCAGGACACTGACCAAGTAACCACTGAAACAACATACCTTTTGAACAGCTTTAAGCATTACAAAGACAAACTTCCCTAACCAGTACACCGTAAGTCATTTATTTTCGTTGAAATCTCACGAAAAGAATCTTAATGAGCCGCCAAAAGTTTTAATTATTTCTGCGAGTTTAGTATGCTTTAAATAATTTATAACAATCATAAGCAGTGTTGTTAGGGAGTTTAAAATGATATGACCATTATGGTTTTCGACTCACATGAATGTAGTTTTTATTTCTCTTTTAAAATAGGTGAAATTTTATAATATAACAAGATGAAACCACTTCTAAGAAGCCGGAAATATAAGGTATTAAAATACTCAGAATTGACTTGAGCAAGTTAATAGAAATGTAGTAGCTTAATATCAGTCGACATCGGCTGAAATCATCTGGCAGTCGAGTTATATCGTAGCTACAGCACTACCAATTAAATATGGAGGGAGAACGGCGCCTTGTCGGGATTTGACATTGGTTTACCAATTACACAATTATGTGACCGAATTGAGAGGTGTTTAACAAAATATCAGTGACTAATGACCAATTAACGCATCGTTCAACAATAACGGTATTTCTAGTGGCTGACCAGAGACAATGAGACAGATATGCCTTAGTGAAAAACTAGTTATAATTAATAATTTGCGTGGCACGCGTGTCAAATGTTGTGAAAACAGTCACAGCGGCGCGCGGCGGGCGGGCGGGCGCGCGGGCGTGGCGGGCGGCGCGCCGCTGCTATTCGCAAATATTTCCCGTCAAAGAGTAACGGCCCTTTGATGTCCCATCATGTATTCATGCAGGTGGCTCGTTTGACTACCAATGCTACCCACTACGGGATAATCTGCTTTGCAATGGAGCTATTACACCTGCGGACCAACTCACTTCTCTCACACTCCAATCTAAAGGAGCGAGATTGACACCTTCAAAATTAAAAGAAAACCGCTTGGTTTGTTTAAATCTTGTTCACAATTAAAATAACAATAACTAGAGATGTAAATAAATAACTACTATTACTATCGAACTAACTACAATAGCAGCAAAGAAAATAAATCTTCAATCACGAAGGAGCACTGAAAACAACAACAGTATAAGCTCATGTATTTCTCTTTTGTTGTGTTTCAATACTGTTTCATTCAGCTATTTATTAAAAACTGTAAGTTATCGGTTCGGAGCGAGGCAGTGACCTGTTGCCCATCCATTGTCTATGCACAGCGTTCTCATCCCGGCCGGGGTAAAAAACAACGCCTTGTAATAGCCCCGTAACACTCGGATCAACTCGGAACAACACATTAATAACTAGTTTACACCGCGGCTGTGCTCGCGAGAAATCCGGTTTATCCATGGAGAAAGTTACGTTCCAACGCAAATTTATGATCACTGTGTTTAATAGCTTTACGATACATTATGTGGTAACTACGACGATATATTATTAAGTTGAAATTTGAATGAAGTAGCTGCCTTAAGAAAATTATGCGTCATCGAGGATTACGAAAAATATTGTCCAAAGATTGGAGCATCTTTCGATTTTAGTTTCAGTCAATCTGTACCTGTTACTGCCATGTTAAATGTTATTTTTCTTGCATGTGTATTCTTTCGCCTTAGACTAATGTATAATCTACAATAATTTTGACATCTAGAATCTTCTTTACTGGCTTTTAGACCAGTTAATAATCTCTATGGATGTATATTCATATCTCGCTGTTTTAGCGGCCTTGCCAGCGAGCGCTTAAGGCATTCTGAGAAGGATTGTGATTTTAAGGTAAATACGTATTTGTTGGCATCTGAGGGCCGGCGCAGCGACGTTACGTGGCCCATGTCCCGGGGGGCGGAGGGGCACACCGAAAAGAATTTAAATGTCTTATGTATGTATTTGTAGTAATAAGGCTATGTAATCTTACACATATTCTAGCATGTTTTAACACGACTTGTAGATATTTCATTAAGTATTGAACATTCCCAAAACATTATAGTAACATAATTAAAGTACAATATTGAAAGCATACCACGAAGACAGCGGGTCCTATTCAAGTGTCACACAACACAGGACCACGTCTCGCCAAGCCTCACAAGATCCGAAGAACATATTAATTTCCAAAGCAAAAACAGAGACACTCGGAGACACAAGAAGTTTGCTAACTGCCGCGTCTAACTCGAGCCTAACGAGGGAATTAGGTTAGCATGGTGTGGGCGGTGTACACCATACTCGTGTACCGGGGTACCGGTCTGCCTCGAGCGATACCTCGACTAATACACTTAACACAGATTTGCTTGTTATGGAAACTACATAACTGAGCGACGACATCCAACATCAAAACCGAAATCCTTAGACTAACATGATAAAAACTTGATCTCTGAATCGGAGTTTCTGTCATGATTTATTTTCTGCTTCACTTTACCTAAAGAAGTTTTCTTTTTCACAAAAATAGCATGAGGAGTAATAAACTGACGGATCGACTTCATAACCACTGCATGCCTCTGGAAATCTCCTGTAACGGCTCCAGTACGACGGTATACAGTAAAACTTATTTAATACTTTTAACACTGTGTTTACATAATAAAATCACCAATCTCTGAATGTTTCGATACAGTTATCAGTACAACGAAACATTTTTAATTAAAAGGCATCCTCTTAAACCAGATCCCTATCAATATTATTAATGAAAAAAGTTTGTGTAACTTGTGAAAAATTTCGCGGCGCGTTAATTAATATCGGCGCAGGACGCTCGCTCGGGAAGTTTGTGGTCATCGGCGTCGCACCGGCGTCGGGGAGATATGTGGTGGGGCCGATCCCATATCAGTAACCACTTAAACACTTACCGTGGTTTGAATCCGACGATCGGAATTCGCATGTTTCACCGGTCGAGAGAGGACTATGTGTGGTCACATAGTATGCATGAGGTTTTGGGACAATATTCTTTACCATAAAAGGGATATTATTTTTAATCAAATCAGATTTAAATCTGAATGAAAACTTGAAAGTTATAAAAATAACCAATTTATTCAAGATAAATAACCAAGTACCTGTATCTGAAGAACCTGTACCTTAATCACGATAAAATTACTAAAACATTATCTAACCAGATTGATCCGTATATTCTTAAGGGTTGACCCTTTTTCAAGCTTAATTACCAAAGGACGCTTAAACAGCAGAGTGGTAAATTACTTATATTCGAGTTTAAGTTGACACAAAGGCATGTGATTAAAAAGTCTTCTCTGTCAACTCAGCGTAACAGGCGCACAAAGTAATGTCAATAATGAGCGGTATGTCCGTACACTCCGGTAAGTTACAGAGGCAGGGGCGGCTGTGCCGAGTGCAGCGCACACACCGCGATATTTTGTTCAAACAGCAGTACAGGCAGCGATATCCCGCACTCACCCGAGCGACTGTTATCACTCCGTATTATCTCACGTTACTACACTTATTAAAAGATACGTCAGTATTTCAGCAGAATTCGTCTCAGTCCCAGTTTAATTGTTGTGTTCTGTTGCGAATACCAAATGGTAATTAAAAAGTTTACGTCGCTCGGTTGAACTGATTTAGCCGGTTTCACGCAAATAATGCTACTGATAACATTTTCATGAGTTAGACTCGAAATTAAATTATAACGCAAACTGTGACATAAATATAATTTAGCTGTGAGCTTCCAAGGCTTGCCGTATTACAGTGCCGCGGGAACTGTCGCAAGTTTTAAACTAAGTTCTGACGAGCGGTAACTGCGATAATAGTTATCTTCTCCAGGTTATTTCGCAGAATTGGAATGTCATACTCTATTAATCAATGTTATGTGGGTAAAGCAAGTTAAAGGAATAAGATTAGTGATCTTTTGTATGATCATAATAACTTGTGTTAATAGGTATATGTTGGTTATTCGTAGTTTCAGTTTCGATGAGCAATGTTTTGGTAGTAGGCAGGTAACAGGTAAGGTTGAGCAGATGCGTGAGGCGAGGCGAGGAGCGGAAGGACCTTGAGGTGGAATTTGTTGGTGTTTTGTTGGCGCCCCATTCCGGGCGGATTATAAAGTTTAAATTGGTTTACGTAGGCATCGCGGGGAGCGCGGGCCTGCATCTCCGTCACGTGTCACCACAGGGCTGCCGTATAACTCAATACTCAACATATTCATGTACGATTATAGTATTTTATTATGTTTACATACACACGAATTATTCACACATTTACAAAATCATATTATTTAGCAAGCACTTGCTCTGTAAGTAAGGCTCTTACCTTTTACCTATATCTTTAGCGACAGGTTGCTACAAACATTATAACTTAAATAACTTCTCTACAAATTCAAAAGCCCTGACTTCTTTTTACAGACTAGTTGAACAAGTAACTTTAATCGGGCCGTACTAAGGGCCGCAGCCCTACGTCAAAATGAATTTTGTTGCGTCAGATTTGCGTCGGCGAGAATTATGTCGCGGACGTGTGACACGCGCGCCCCGCACGCCGCCGGCGACACGAGCGGGACAAGTCGTCTTATTTATGCGACAAAGAATGTCATTGCATACAAAATGACGGCTTGTCTCACGTAAACGTTCCTGCGGTTTTTCATTTTCGCGCGTATTAAATTGTCAGTCCGTGTCTTCGAGCTACGCAAAAGCTTGTTTGTAGAATTATGATTTTGTTACGGCTTCGTAATTTCAGCCGGGTACGGAAACGTCTTTGTTAGGTGAGAAAGCCGACCGTGCGGGCTATACGCAAATTGGGTTGGTTACACTCATTTTACATAAACCTAATTGTTACTGACATGTACGTTTGTCTGTGTGCACATATTACATACACATTAATGCCTGAGTAGACATGGCACATTTCGTAGGCCGTTAATGACCATCCTTTAGAATGTTAACGGTGATAAGAAGTGCTTAACGTAGCTCCAATACGAGTTAAAAACCTGATATTGATTAAAGCTCCGGCTTGCTCTAAGATTTAACTCAGTAATGAGGCAGTTGTCTGGTAGTAGCAGTAAATAGCAACTTTTGATATCCGAGAAAACTTAAACACGGCTTACGGAGCAATAACTTAATGAATGACATTCCATGAAGTTTTTACATATCAGTTAGTGTGAGAACGATAATGATACCTATGATTCATGTGTAAGTAGATCATTTCTAATGAAAGCTCATTGAATATCAGTATAACATAATATATATTGATTGGTATGAACAATGGCATTGATGTAAGTATCAGTTCAGTACGGTGATAGGAGCCGCGAAGGTGGTCCGTGTGACGTCACGAGAGGCGGCGACGCGACGTCTGGGCGCCAGCCGGGCCCGGCGCGCAGCCAGCCCGCACTAGCGTCTAGCGTCGGCAGTCGCTTCAACAACTCGCTTTGGGTACTTGTTTTAATTATAGTACCTATATTTTAAGGGAATGTATCAATTCGACTAGAACTGCTACACATAATTATATTGTCTATACCTACTATGTACTGTATCGGTAATTTCAGTTTGGTCATATATACTTTGAAAGGATAACTGCACCAAACGTAAACAGCTTCAACTCTATTTTTATGAGAAAACTTTATTTTTATAAAATCTCTTGTATTCTCTCGTACGTGTACAATTGTTTACATCGACATCTCATATGCTATCAAAAACAGATACCTTCGTAATATTAGCACTGTTTGTATTACACGTGTTGACGAGGTAACCGAGCCTGTTTGTGATGTCACACAGGTAATTGATTGACGGCACACAATTAATGCATGGTAACACTGGATTAGATTAATCCGTAACTACTTATCACAGAACTGACATTATAACTGTCTGAATGCTTCTTGATCGCGACTCAATTACTTCATCGTCTGAAACTCACAGCGAAAACCAACAATTTCATGTTTATTAATTTAAACTTAAGTTGTTCTCGTTTCTTAATTATACGGTAGGTATAAGAAACTCGTGGTAGTCTCGTCTCAAGTTTTTAAGCAATATCTCGACGACATGACCTTTAAGATAGGTAAAGGTCATCTTTAAGATAGGGATGAAGGACTTAATCAACCTCCCTCCTTACCAGATGTCTAGGAATGTATAATGTGATCTTCAATATGAATCTGGACAGACGAGCTCGCCGCCCTCGCAGATATTAAAACGCCGCAACACACTCCATCATTTAATTGAACTGTTTTGATTAAGCAATTATCAGTCGATTGTCAGCGCGCTACATTCACATTTAATCAATAAGCCGCCGGGACATCCGCGCCGGTTAATCCGGTATAAAATTTCATTGAGCAATAAAATCTAATAAGTTGATCCATAACCCTTCGGGAGGCTGCTGGGCCTCGGCGCTTATCCGGGAGATCTGCTCCCGACGAGAATGAATAAGCTTTTAAGTAGTTGCCATGGACCCCAGGACGAGTTAACCTAAAGGTATCTTAATTTCACTTTTGGTTCAAATGGGATCACTTTAAGCCAGTCTGTGTTTCTTCAGTCGATGTAAAGTCAATGAGATTCGTGTTTGACGCTCCTCACTCCTGCACAGTGCGACGAGCACTTACTCCGGCGCCGGACCCCCAACCCGGCACCTCTTGAAGCCAACAAACAGCAATTATCTGATATAGCTGAACCACTCTTGTAATTGCTTCGCGCCAGAGATTGCTGCGAATAATTTGCTAATGAAAAAGTTTAACGACCGCAAACGCTCACAATTGGGATCTCAAGTTGAAGAGTTGCCGAGATTTCACGAATTATGACCTCGTTTTATAAACAAATTATTAGAATTGGACCATATTTCACTTCGGGATTTTATCTTTTTGTAAATTTTACCGATATTTCAATTATGATTAAGTGGATCCGTGGCGAAGCGTAAGCCGCACGTCAGATTAAGTTGTGTTTAGCTCATTGATATTATCATACATAATACATAGGTAAACGTTAGATTTGATATACTATTCCTTATTAATATGACATACCTATATACCCGAAATATTGGAGGATCATTTCAAGATTTTATGAAGGTTACCAACAACCCTCTAAACAAGAAAATAAAACGAAGTCTCGCCACTAGGGACACATAAGTGAGCGGAGCTTATCCAATATGCATCGTGAAGAGACCGGCGCGAGCAAAAACATTCACACCTGCTACAGTCACGTGACACCCGGCCTGTTACCAAACACATCCGCATAAAAACGTTTTACATATATAAACTCTTTTAGGCATGTTTTTGCGATCCTGGTGGTGGCGTAAAAGAATAATATTGAAAGACGCATTTAGAAAACAGTCTACATATGATTTGTCAAGGTTTATGTGAATTTCACTGAGTATTGTATTCCTACAGTAATTATAATTTCTGTCTATATCCTAGGATCGCATTACATTACAGTTTATGTTATGACATGCACGTAGCAGCGACGTAACCTAACTGAAATCTCAAGTCAAGGAGAGTGTACAACGGTAAAGTGTCGGGACTAACGTATCTGTAACCCGGACGCTTAACTTAACACCCTCCTCGCGTGTCTGCCACCTTGGTACTCAGTGCACTGAACCGTGTTATTCGCTGTATAGATTAATACAAACTCATTTCAAGAAAACGAGAAAGGGATCAAACAGATATCACATACAATCTGTAAGATTATTAACAATGAATTTTGTCGTTTCGTTATTTTCTCTAAAGTAGCAGAACATAAATACAATCGGCAACGGAATATTTCAATTTAACATGTTAAGACTTATATATAGTTGTAGGTTAAACGGTTCAGAGGTTGAATCAATTTATTGTACAAAAATGAAATATGTCTCCTTTCCTCGCACGCATGGCAGGTTCTCTGCAAATGGCTTTCAGGAATTCGGAACACGTTCGAGCCATATTACATGAATTGAGTAAGAGCGCTTAATCTAATTGTTGGACTAAATGCTAGTTAGGAACGGCAACTTCATTAGAGAAAACATTTTTATCGTAATATTAAATATTAGTGAAGCTGCGAGAGTTACTAATACTACAAGATTTATACGTGTTTGTAAGCTAGATTTATTACGCCCATGCAAGAGCAGCGAGATCGCCCCAGTATCGTGGTTTCCAAAACAAACAAAAGCTTGTTTGTTCGGCAGAAGTCACAGTGAGTGAAACATCTATCTATCATTAGGGGCTGAGCCCGCACCGCTACTGTTTTCTGTCGGTTAATGTGCCATGGGACTGGGTTGGGGTTGTTTTGTTCAATATCTCACCGAAAGCTTACGGTTCACACAAATATCGTTAGTTGGAAACCAACTTTATGGTGTTAATTTCAGTAGTTCAATTTATTAGCATTGGACGTTGTTTTCCGCTCGGTTGCAGACCACACACTAAACGTATGTTACACACAAAAGCAAAAATGTTTCATATGTTCTGCAAAGTTATTTGGACACACTGTGAGAATAACACCGGCAAACCATACAACTGTGAATATTGTGTTCTAAAATAGTCCTGATAGTATAGAATAGACCAACTCGAGAATAATACGTTTTACCATTATATTGCGGACATTAGTTCATAAACGCAGTTGAACCCCATGAAATATTAAGAAGTTAAGAGTTGCTATCAAATATCGAATTGCACCAATAGTAATAAAAGTTGGAACGGTTTTTCAGCAGCGTTTCACAAACGGGGAGTTGTTCAACAAAAGACTCAATTCAATAAAACCCAACACATAAAATCTCCAAGGAACAATAAAAGCTCGACTTTGTATTCTTCCGAATATAGAGCACAATTTCCTCAAATAGCCCAAGTTTCTGTAACGTACTCGTACGTGGGAACCGCACGGCTAGCGAGGGGGCGAGGGGCAGGCCTCCTGGCTAATGAAAATCATCTTAAAAGTTTTTTAATTATCGCGTGTGGGCACAATAGGCACGTCTGGGCCGCTCACAGCGCAGTCCCACTTCACATGATCTACGAGTATTGTTCCACGCTGAAAGAGATAGTTCGCGCGGATAGCGAGCACCGAGCCATCTGCACTAAATCGAATCGTTCGTTTATAACCCCTATACATTGTATAGGAAGATAATTGAGCGATAGTCGTGACTAAAAACGAATTAAAGGATATTTTTTGCTCGAAAGCTCACCCAGCATCAACCAATACAAATAAAATTAACGACAATCTTAATATTTTACGTGAAGATCATAAAACACATAATTTAAAATAATCATGGTCCCATAAAAATGTTATTGGGAAGTAAAAGGCGCCGATATCACAAAAGAGTCCGTATGACGAGGGAGGCGACCCGGTTTTATAACATACCTACGGAACGTTTACACTCCTTTACGTGAAATGTACTAAATTACAGAGCTAAGAAGCAATTCAGATGTTTCATGTGTGTTCGCCGAGGAAGCTTCATTAATAACATGTTTGCTGTATGTAAAAGAAGTGATCGGATAAGTAACGAACGAGTGATTGATGATATTCACGCACCACTCAATTCAGCAAACGTCCTTGTTTTTTATTGACTAGGGATAATCAGCCTGACTTAGTGCTAACGATTCCTATAACCTATCTTCACTCTTCCTTTTGCAATTGACTAAAATATATCCGAACTACAAATCAGCGTCTAACATCTGTCGTCACCGACAATCACAGTGACACACGTTAACGAAGTTAGGCGACAGACACAGTTTATTGACATCTATACATACATACAGTCGTGTGGAGACGAGGCGATACAAGTTAATACGATACTCAAATGCATACTGCGGGTAGGGTGTTGCTCACAGTTCTCGCGGTGTTAAATCACGATACATTCTCCAGTTTAGTTGTTAGACTAATCTAATCCAAACACAGGCACGTTACGGCGTGTTTGTGTAACGTATCCTAGACTATAAACATACCAAAGATATGTCATGATTGCTGTTCCTTTCTTTATTAGTTCCATCGAAGAATTTCATTTCTGTGGTGTCTGTAGTCTACGAAAGAGCGCAATAACTCAGTAACCACTAATGACAGTTTGGAAAGACCTTTCCAAAGACACGGTCATTATAAACGGCAATTTTAGACATAATACATACAATTTGCATCCAATGTACTTTTACAATAAGATTTTGAATTATCTAAAAAAAGTAAAGCTAAAATATGGTATGTATTTCCATCACACATACTAGGTACATGCATGTTTCACAAAGGGGCTATTAACGTGATAAATTCGCTACACCAGAGCTTCAGAGGTCATTAGAAACTTGTAGATGTAAGTCTCACACGCCAATTGACTGGCGCTAATTGAAAGCAACCCAAGCAGACCGGGCATCGGGGCAGCAAACAACTTTCAAGTTGAAACTGTGACTTACCGGGAGGGCAGATAAATGTTCCCGATCCGAGTCAGATTGCCAGCGGCTAAGAGCACACAGAAATTGATAGTTTCGGTTTCAATTGGACTTTATTTTACTATCTATTTAACTAGAGATTTGGTGTTGAGGTCTTTAGAAAAAAATCTTTATTTCACATGAAACAAATTTAACTAAATAAGTTTATTTCTTAAGCAAACAAACCTTCAAGTACTTTATAGAAATGTGCAGGTCCTAGCGATTAAACAGTTTTGTTTGGCAGTTATATTCTAAAGGAATGTTTCTGGATAATTTGGTGGTGGCGATGTCTGATGTCGACACCGGCTCTCACTAAACTAAGCGGATTGCTGAATTATGCAAATTAATTCGTACAAACTTATTTTTATTAGTCCGCCCAGTCGCCATATTCATCTCTATTTTATGACTTTATCATAAGAGGATTAAACCATTTAATCACCAGCACGTGTATTAATATAGCATAGGTATTCTTCTTGAAATACGAAGAATTGATAGAAATTATGGTTACCTTGGCAGACACAGAAAATTGTGACGGACGTAGTATCACGAACCGCAATTGTTTGGGAAACACATAAACTCGTGCAGAACAACAACGGAGCTCCTTAAAAGTCCCGTAAATCTGAGTTGATGCGTGCGCTGCGTTAAATAAAGAGCAGAGCGACTTATAGCACGTGAACACCTCATAAAAATGGTGATTTTATTGGGGTCGCACGTGTTGCCAAGAGGTGAAGGCTCACTAGCGAGCTGTGTGCCACCAGATAAATAATAAGCTCACCGTGTATCTACTTGGAAGACAATTTAATTTGATTAAACCTTAAAGGGGGCCTTCAAAAGGCAGTACACATCTAATAACGTATTTTAAAGAGAACAAAGTAAAAAGCGCCTTAATTAATGACTTAGAAACTCGTTTAATTACTGGAATGTAGTTCCACTAAGATGGGGTAAAAGAATTCGTTAAGTTGCAGTTTAGAAAGAAATAAGAAGAAAGTAAGAGACTAAACGCCGATTCACGCGCCCTAATTGAAACAAACTCAGCTCAAAGTTGGGTCGCTCACACAAAGGCGACTCGCAACTGCGACTCAGCAAAAAGCGGCGCGCGGCGGCACACGGCGGCGCGTGGCGGCACGCGGCGGCCGGGCTGCGGCCGGGCGGGCGCTAGCGCGGACGGTTCCACGGAAACCTTCATTTTGCCACGCTATATACGAACTCGAGCGATGATTTACTGAAGCGAATTTTTCGCGCCCACGATCCTACTACATCTCGTCTAATAGTTGCTGAATCAAACATTACTCTCAGTTGCCAAAGCGAATCTATGAAGGAGAACCGAAATTACTTTGACCGAGATCGACGTCAGAATAAGAGAAAATTATAGAGCATATCCGAAATGACCAGTCGTAGTGGTAGCGGCGAATGATCTCCATAGTGTCAGAGGATGATTTATCCCGCACGTCACGGATTGAGAGTCCGCGGCTTGACAAATGAGGTCCCGCAGCGCGCACCACGCGTTAATCACGAATTTAGAGGCAACGCAGCAGCGTGCGGCGCGGGGACTCGAACGGCGAACCTATCGCCCATCGCCTATATTTTCATTATCCTTTAAGCAAACAACTTCGTACCTTATTAATGTGCTCGGGTTGGCGGGGCAACGCGTGGGCCGATATTAAAATACTTGTTTTTGTAGGTGAAATTGTTCGCCGGGGCAGATGTTACCGAAAGTATCTCCCGTAAGAAGTTCGCTAGGTAGCGAGCTCGCGGAGGGCGTGTGCACTCAGCTGTCAAAATTATTACTCCTACACGTCGAGTAGGTGAGTCTAAGTTCAAGCGATATTGTTTTGTTCATTGACACGAGAAAATTACAACTATCGACCGTGGCGATGCGAACTGAATATCTTATTATTGGTATTCGAGTTGAAACCAATCTTATGCTGGAATGTGTTGAAATTTAACACAAACGCGGGATATAATACTGAAGTGCATCTTTATTATGTAGGACACTATTTTGTGGTTATATTATTATATTTTTGTAGCTTTCAGACGGTTATTCTAGAACCACGCCATGAGGCAGTCGGCGGCCGCGGGCTCCCGCGCCGCATCACGCGGCACTCCGCCACACCTGCCACCAACTCGCACTACATAAGAGTTAAGCGGTTGTTAGAAAACAGACGATGAGTAGATCGATTCTAGAGAGTGTTAGATCAGTCAACACGCCATTTCCATAATACAGGCGAGTTTTGTTTACGTGAAAATATAAAAACCAATTATGAGCAAATCATGTTTATTAAAATAACCAACATAAAAATAAAAAGCTTACATTATTTTATTTTCAGCAGGCTTTCAGTGAGGTCTTCCATTATAAAATAGAGTTTTAACATTTAGATAAACAAACGTACAAATGTAAATTCTCACAAAAACCAACTTTAATACATGTCTGGAACCGTCCGCTCATTTTAGAAATACAAAGCCACAATCACAGGATGAAAAAAGACTAAAACCAACCATTTTCATGAAACATTAAAATAAAAATACATTTTCCAAGATAAGCCATAGTTATTCTGTAAGCCGCGAGTGAATAAGTTTCCAGTGTGTCTGGCATGACGGCCGCGAGACAGTTTTTAACTTTACCGTACCTACCTATACCGAGGTCCTAGGACTGGATTTATCGTCTAGAAAATGGAGCTCCTGAAGAATAATGCTCTGCATTGTTAATTTAATGAATGACTAATTTATAACAGTCGCTCTCGTAAACTTTTCAGAAATTATGGTGCAGAATTATATTTAAACTTTGTTTTGGATTATTTAGTATTTCTATTCAGCTCGAAAGCTAGAACTGTACGTCGATATGATTTTTATACTAGTACTAGCTGTTGCCCGCGACTTCGTCCGCGTGGTTAGAAGAAATTGCGACTATATCTTGAGATTTAAACTATCCTATCTCTCAAGTTGGATCGAACTGCACAGTGCACATGGTGTGCGAATTTTATTATTATCGGTTAAGTGGTTTATGAGTCCATTGACATTGTGACACGAGAATTATATTTGTTATGATTAATATTTTTAAAATATTACTCAATTAGCTGCTGCCCGCAAATTCCGCGTGGTTATGAAGATAAAAGCTATTTTTTTTTCAATCGGATTGTAGTTTCAGTTGGTACGCAGCTTCTCAACTTTGTAACATATTCAATTACCGCTTTGCTCTTGTTAATTATAACGTCATGACGTAAATCCTATAGCCTTCCTCAATCAAAGTGCGTGTCAAGAAACACACTCTTCAGATTTATCATATTAAGTATTAGTAGACCGTGCATGAGATGGACATACCATTTAAACATGATAACAGGACTAGGATGGATAGATAGAGTAGAGCGAGAAACAGAGTTAGACAAGGTAGATGATGATGAAGGAAGAAACTCATTTAGTCTTAGGAGATTTAAGCTTCGGCTGTAATAAGTTATGTAGCGTGACGCCCGCACGAGTGTATTGACCGGCGCTAATCTGCACGTAAGCTGGTGCGTCACGTGCGGCTGCGGTGTTGCCGCGTCTTGCTGCGTCGGGCCGCGGCGCCGGCACTCGCAACTATCACGGCCACGACAGGAAGCTTGGCTTCAAAAAATTTCATTGATTGGATTGAGTCAAATTAAGTTTAACGGAAACTATTTAGGATTCGATTTTAAACCTTTTCTTTTGTAGGTACTTGATTTTCATAATTAACATACTTGATACCTAACTATTTGACTTGGAGATGCTGTCTGTTTAAAAAAGATTATGATAGAAACAATTCAACTCCACATTCTGATTCTTCAAAGCGTAAATATAGTTTCGATATCCTCGATACTGATTTGAGTTTCCATTTAGAATCGCAATAACAAATTCGACATGCGGCCAGCAATCCGTATGGAATGCAGCGCAGTGTTGTGTGCGCTGCGGTTCTGGTGACGCGGCGCGGCGCTGTGCCGCCCCGGGTCGCGCAAGAAGTTGCCGCAGCCATCGCGCGTCCCATTTCACGTTCCAGCGGATGCAATTCCCAGGATCCGATATCGAATGACACTGCGATACGGATGACGATCGCTAAACGGCTTTGAACACTATAAAGATATTTGGCATCCACACACTAGCTCACAGAACTCAATTTGGTATTATTTTGAACGCACTTTCATGACACAGATATTTTGTTATGAAAATAAAAAGCAATATTCAGTTAGGAATAGGTTTGTTAGAAAACAAATGACTAATTTCTACACAATGATAAAGAATGTAAATGAGGCCAAGCTAAGAAAGATCATTAATTCATTATCTTATCTTTGTAGTGAATTATCAAAATACAGCAAATGAATTTAAATGACACGTCGCGCCGCCGTCGCGTCGCCCGGCCCGTAATGAAAGCTTTGTCTTTGATTTTCAGAGACAATTATGTTGACGAAAAATTGTATTACAAAGAAATAAGAATATAATTGACTACATTTTGGTCCGACGTAATTGTTGTGACGAGATAATAATTTGCGATCTCATTTTACCCGAATTTGACGTAAAATTGTAAATATTGAAGTAACGCGTTTTTACGTAATCGACATTTATAACGAAGGGGAAAAAACCACGGTATTGAAATAAGAAACCAATTAATTTCCGCTGATTGGCATCGATTTGAATATCCCGCTAACAAGCTCCGGTGAATAAAAATAAAATGAAGTGCAAGCGAAGGATACTCTATGACAAGGAGTTAGAGAGAAAAGGTAATTCCCGGCGTTCACACAGATATCCGTATAATTAAACACGTTTCAGAGCGAAGTGAATGCAACCCTATTCACAAGACTTGAAAAAGTATTTCATTTCAATATTAATTGCAACACGAGAAGAGCAACGTTTAGAAATTACAATCACGCGAGCTGCGAACTGCGAGAAAGCAATGATAAAAGTTAAGACAATATTTGAAGTGCAAGTAGGATTACCACCGCGTGCCTTGGTCTGGCTTCACAAGAAATAGAATTTAAAAATCAGTCAAGTGTGACTCGGATTCGCGACACTATAAATAAATAGGTAAAAGGAAAAACAAAAATTGATGATCCATCAAATTTACCGTAACGTTATTATAGTGGCAACAAGAATACATTATAATGTACAAATGTTACCTGTGCTACACAAGTTCGTTGGGTAGGTACAGAAGGATAAAAACATAAACTCTTGGAAAAACCCTTGGAAAATACTACCTGTATGGATAATGGACTTCAGATAAGCTGGGAAACTCAGCAAGTAGAAGATAAACAAGCTTCTGTTGATTACAAAATGCTCGGATTAAACCTTTTTTTTCATTGTCTTTATTCTGTCTATAAAGTTCCATATTGTGCCTGATTTAATCCGAATCTGTTCATGAGGATTAGCCGAAAGGATAAAGTAAGTTTATAAAACAAACACGCTACATAATCATTGTTATAAAGTCCTGTGGCGCTAGAAAATCCTATAAGCTTATAGTTTTTAATTCACGGTTCAAACTAACCGGTGCATGGCCTGGTTATAGGAACATTTGCGGCGCGACAAGAGGCGTCTCGGCGCGGCGCGGGCGCTACGTGCCGCGCCAGTATCGCGCCGGTATCGCGCCGCGTTTATTACGCAATGATATTCCCTTTATCTCGGCCGTCTCGTTACAAACGCGATCCACTTACGATACGACAATCGCGAGCTCCTTCGCAACAATTCACATTATCGTAAATTTAAAGTACAGACATTTGCAATTTATGAGATGCGAATACCGAAATCGTCGCTAATGTGAATGTTGCGCCTTTGTGTTCGGGGGACCATTGTTCCGCGGATATTTGAGCACGACTCATTTTCAAATACCTTTAGGTACCTTACCTCCCAATATTGACATTTCATTTAATTAGAGCATGTTGTCGAAAGGCTTTAAAACGTATCAAAATAAAATTCAGTCACAATTTTTAAGCTTCAACAATTTTATTATGATAAACGTTAAATAATTTTATTCATTAATACAAAGTCCTGGGTTAATGAACATTTAAATATTTCGGGCAGTAAAATTTTCTTTCCGCTATAGACAATATTTCCCGTTTAATTTTTCCCAAATCACACATGTGCGCGTTTACCCAGGTAAGGCAGTGGGCATGGTACCAGGGAACACACACCGGGCTCCCAGGAGACCAGGCCAAATACATTTTCCTAGAGCAGAGCGTTTACACAGGACGCCGGATCGCTAAATTAAGCAAAAGGTCGGCCGAACAAAAACAAGAATTTGATTAGCATTTGGACCAGTTTGGCGAACTTTAGTGCAGAATACTGATGAGCCGAGAAAATATTGTTTATAGCCAACACTAGATAACAATACAACCGCCCATGTCTTGTGACGACTTAGAATTAGACTTAGATACTGGTTACTCATTCCTAAAGAGGACACAGTTCATATATTACTATGTTGCTTCGGTCGCGGTGCGGTGTGTCAACCAACGTGTGTTGGTTTTGTACGCGATAATACACACGAGCCGGCCGCTGTTGCTGATATAAAAAACGAGTATATTCTACGTAGCTACGGTCACTATCCGACCAGAAACATTTCCTCTAATATTGCTGTATTGATATGCCAGTAATTGGTTAGATGGGGAACCGGAGCAGACAGAGTTAAGCCAATATATTGAATCAACTGCAGCTGAGTACACTGACCCTTGCGTGCCCCGACAAAGGCCAGAGGCTAATAGCGGCGCTGAAACAATGTTTCATAGAGTGTACGACCTCAAAATAGTCTGTTTACACATTTACCCGAACAAACTAAACAAGATACACAAAGGGACGTGATTGAAAATGTATTTCAGATAATTTTTGCCATTAGTTCAAACATCCCGAGCATACTCGTAAATAGCTTCGGCATTAAAACACAAGTGATCGTATACAGAAGATACATTTATAAAAGATGCAGTGCTTTTGTCTTCCGTTCCACTCTCGAGGGATACGCAGGAGGTAAGAAAAGCACTTAAAAGAACGCTTGTCAAAGTCAATCAAATGTCTAACGTACGTGGGCGGCGTAATGTATCGTTCAGCTGTATCGGAAGTCCTCAGATTGGTGCGTCGTTTAATCTCTGCTAAATCAGCACTTTGTTTACTAAGAAGTACAGAAAGACTAATAAAATTTAAACATCGAGAACTAAACTTTTGATCAGACAATCTAACGCCATGCATCATATTGTAATATTTTCAAATAGAAAGGGAATTTAAAATACCGGTGCAGCTCAGTAGGAAATTCCCGATATAATATTTGCTCGAGATCTACATTCCGATCGTCTCTCGCAGCTTTCCTCCAACAATAGTTGCTGTAGATGTGTGTTCTGTCGCACAGGTCCTTACTTGTTCCTCTTGTTAGGCAAGTTGTTTCACCGCTCGCCGTACCTGTCGCCTCGCGAAACTATGAAAATGCTAAATCTCGCAAGCAAGGTACAGATGCAGCAAAGCCTTCCGATACCATTTTGAGTTTACATTGTAAAACTATTTGTTTGTTTTGAATAAATTATCGACGAGCATGGATAATATGTATGTATATTACGTTTTAAAATGAAGCAAGCGTCGTTGATACGTCTTTGAAATCTATACGATTTTAATCTTTATCATCACTGTGGCAAAGTACAGTTAAGATTTTTACTATTAATTTACCTACAATAAATATCATTTTCTTCTCGAAAATCATTCCATTGTCAAATGTCATTGCAATCCAACATTTTTGGAATTGTGTCCAATCAGAACATGAATTGTTAAGTTGTTGCAAGGATGGCCGCTACAACAGATACTTTCTAATTCTATAATGAAATGGCAGGTAACAGGTCTTTATCATAGACATGTATAATAACGCGAATTCGCGACTTTATTGTATTTAAAAAAGAAAAAGGTTATGGTAGGGGTCATGAATGAATTCGTCCATAGTTTAAGTTGCAGAAAACTAACTTGTTGTTTCCAATTTTTCATTCTTTACCGTGTGGTCGGCGTGACAAACCTACGCCCACAACACTTGTACAGCTAGGCATAAAATTTGTCATCGTCGCAGACGTATTAAGTCAGGTGTTGCTCTTACCTCCCCCCCCCACACCCCACCAAGAGGGTGACCCCCTCCCGAATGCTCACACATTAGCAACGAACCGCTGGCTCCCGATGGGAATCCGGCGCTCAACCCCTCAGACACACGACAGTGAAATAATAAAATTATTCATTACTTTGTATTTTATTCGACGGACTGCCGTCTAATAAAATAAGCCTACATATTTTTATACGGCCGAGGACAATGTTTTAATGGGAGCAAGGGATTAGGCGTGTCATCACTCGTAGTTCAGGTATTCAGTGTCGGCAGGCTCCTGTATTGAGACAACAACCGAGCTGCCGACTGCCGAGACTGTTCGGCTCATTAAATTTGAAAAGGAATTTAAGCCTTTGTACAGGTCGTGGGGCTTGAGATGTTCTGTAGTGACTTGTTGCCTATGTTGAGTTCCTCTTAGTTGTTGCGCGCCTGGTACAATGGTTACTATACCCGAGGGAGCACTCGGTTTACTCTGGACCAGTTTAGGGACTACCCTATAGAATTATTAGTATATTTACGGCAGAACCTTGTAACACAAACATTTAATAACGACCCTGTATGATGCCAAAATACTTGATATACATAATATAAGTAGAAAGAAAAGTTATTGGCAAAGGAGACATTTGTCCAAAACTTTCATTTGTGTTTGTTACTCAATTCTTTTAACCTTCGCATATGGCGAAATAGTAAATCAAAACGATTTTTTCACTGAATATGGAAGTCTCTGAAAAAACTGTGGCTTCGAAAGTGGCTTTCTACACTTAAAATCAGTTAAGCAGGATCAAACGTAGATTTAATAAAAAGGCGTAAATGACTAGGATTAAATAAGGAAACTTGAAATAATATTTCGCGCCAGGCTTTATCAAATTTGCGTTGGTGTCGATGGGTGTACATATAACCGAGATTTCCGAAAGAGAGCGGATTCGTCGCCTTTTGCGGGAATCAAATTTAGGACCCCAAGCTACCTAAATTGATTTACCTTACACTTACAGCCCCGAGGTTACTTGGATTTTGCAAAATCCAAAGTCGGATCACAGATCAAGAGGCAAGATACAAACGTATCTGCAAAAGATTTAAACGAGGAACACATATTACATATCCTTCTTTTTCCAAAATATTTGAAAAGTTGATGCACTCGCGTATTACTAATTTCCTAAATAAGCATAATATTATTACTCAGGAACAAAATGGTTTTCAAAAGAACAAATCCACCACACTTGCAGCTTACTCTTCGGTAAAAACAGTCACAGAATATCTAAATAAAAGTAAACAGGTATCCGCAATCTTTTTTGATATGACGAGTGCGTTTGATTTTGTTGACCACAAAATATTGCTACAAAAGTGCGAATACTATGGTATCAGAGGAAATGCCCTAAAATGGCTAGAAAGCTATCTATCAAACCGCAAACAATGTGTACAGATTTCTGGAACTAGTACAAAAGGTGAGGCACAAGTGCATAGATCTACATATCTAACAAATACATTTGGTGTTCCTCAAGGGAGTGTCTTGGGCCCACTTTTGTTTTTAATTTATATAAACGACATTCCGAAGGTAACGGAATACAAGTGTACATTGTTTGCTGATGACATATCTGTGATAGTTCCTGATCTCACCACCACATCTGATTACAAGCGAATCTTGAATGATACGGTGGAAAATATTATGCGTTGGCTCGATCAAAATAACCTTACAGCCAATATATCCAAGACTAAAGTAATAAAATTTCGAAATTATAATAGTGTGGCCTCAAGTGTTAAATTAGAATACTGCGGACAAAACATAGAAGAATTGGACACAACCAAATTTCTAGGAGTGTTACTGGATAAAAATGTGAACTGGAAAGCTCAAGTAGCGAGTGTCTGCTCTCGTATAAATAAATTTGTTTATGCCCTTCGGAAAATTAGAAAGCTTACTTGTGAAAAAACGGCTTTACTAGCGTATCACGGTTATGTAAGTTCGGTACTCCGGTATGGGTTAATATTATGGGGTAATTCTACAGAAGTCAGTAGGGCATTCATATCTCAAAAAAAATGTATCCGGGCTATCTGTGGAGCTAGTCCAACAGAGTCGTGCAGACCACTATTTAGAAGATTAAATATATTAACCTTAAGTAGCCTTTATATTTATGAAATCGGAGTATTTGTTAAAAAGTACAGTCAGTTGTTTGAAAAAGTGAATGATAATAAAAGGTACCAATCACGCGACATAACAAAATTAGTTCTGCCGAGAATTCTAACTACTTTGTACAAAAAAAACTGTAGCTGCATGACGATCCATATTTTTAACAAAATTCCTAAATCAATTAGAGAACTCCCATTATCCAAATTCAAAATCAAACTTAAAAAGTGGTTACTAGACAAATGTTTTTATACGGTTTCTGAATTTATTAAACACAAAAACGCATGATACAATGTGTAAGTAGTGTCTAACACACTATGATGATTGTTTGTAAGTAATGTTAAAAAGATTATAATTTAATAATGTTTAATTTAATATTTTGTGTTATTTGTAATGAAATAGATTTTAATTGTATTATCTCGATTGTTGTAATTTTATTGAATTGTCTGAGATAATACTTTTGTATGTGTATGACACTGTAATATTTATTTTTTATTTTATGTCAATGTAGTATGTACCAGTGTCTACTCGAAATTTGCATACCGATTGAGCGGTGAGATATGCATGTACGTTATGTAATTTACCAAAACACCTGTACCTAATACCGTGTCTCTGCAAATAAAGATTCTTATTCTTATTCTTATTCTTATTCATATTGGTTTACAATAAGTTAAATATGTATTTTGTTGGTGAAACTTCAGTGGGTTTCGGTCTGTGCAATTTCTAAGCGAGACGCGCATTTGATAATCCCTAGTTTGATTAGATACAAAATCCTGCAAAGGAACGCGGCTTTCCACTTAGGAAGCTTCTCGAAGCCGTGGGAACTCTGAAGCATACTCATTACGGGCTCAAGCATTCGTAATGAAGTAGCTTCACTCTAATGTACCGCGCACTGCACAATCTGCATGTGCTTCTCTTCAATATAGATATTAACGTTATATTAAATGCTTTACGCTCGGTCAATGGATCTGTAGCAGTGTCGAGTACTTCATAAAAGAGAGCAAACATGATTGTGATAGCGGCGGCACGCGGATAGTTTGTGCATGGCGAGTCGCACAATATTGTTTAGTGACCACTGTTCTAAATGTATTTACCGTGTACCAGCAGCGGCTGCGAGAGATCATCGCGTTGTTTGTCGAATGCTGCGCGCCTCGTTATCACAAACATGCATATATTCGATACAATCGCTGCTAATTGCTTACTGTGAAAAGCGCATTCCCGTGCATACTCCTACCGGCTGTTCGGATTATTCATGCATGAGGAATCATTTGTCCTCAGATTAGAAACATTGTAGGTACCCCGCCTGTCCAGTCTGATTATGTTGTTAAAAGCATGATTGATTATATTATAAACGCAAATATTCAAGTCTCAAGCGGCCTCATGTGCCATAAAATTAACGCGGGTCGGTTTAAGCCGAGCGGTAGAAATTAACCCCGTGTTGATCCCGCGTGACCGCAGCCCGGCAGTTAGATATTATTTATTTTAGATATTACGAACAAAGAGAGTTTTTTAATACGATCGTTATATATAGTCCTTAAATGTTTTTTGTCACAAATCAATCAGGTTTTATTTAGTGTTTCTCCACCGAGCTTTGACTTCATTTGCTTCAATCAGTCACGTACACAAGTATCGTAATACCGTGCACTAGTGTTATTAAATCTGGTTGCATCGGCGCTGACGCTGAGAGCCGCGCTAATCGCATTGCTCGCAAAATAAAATGTCACGTTTATTAAAAGCACGATACCAAACTTCCACTCTGTTTCCCTGCAAATAACACTACTTTTATGCAACCCATTTAAATACATAAACAAACAGAATATTCCAGACATTTGCTACACCAAAGTATACATAGCATACGTTCAGTATTATTTTAACAACGAATACAAATATGTGTTTTCCACTGAAGGCAATGAATAAATACGAGAATAATGGTAAGCTGGTAAGAATGGTAGAATCATAAATCGAATAACATCGTTATCTTAGATTTTAACTTGTCTGCAGTAAGATGCAGCGGTAACGATATGTTGAGGTCATTAAGCCATAAGTTAGCGAGCATCCGCCGCTTAGAGCTCGTATCTGTGAGAAACGTTTGTCACTCAGTCGCGACGTGTCGGGAAACCAGCGCCGCCCGAGCGAGGGAACCCTTTGTTTCCTAAATGAAGTGTTGCCACCCATGGCAGGCCCTGTCTCCGCCTCTGATAAAATACTTCCCGAATTAATGGAAATACCGCGTTTGAACCGCGGACTTGCAGCTCGAAGATCTGAGCTGATAAATTGTTTAAAGCCCCTATTTATGTTGTTTCATTAGTGTTGTTAATCACAGGACCCTAGGGGCATAGCAGTAGCGGTGATTTAACTCCATTCGATTTTCGAAATTTCACTGTATTTGATGCTGCCCAGAATCCTTACGTAGTAATTATACATGTTCCGTATAAATCCGGTGTATTTGGTTTGCTTAATAAAATAAAAGATTATTGCAAACGCGGATTACACGGGGCCGGGCCTGTCACGTCTCCTGTCGTTGGTCCGCGATAGCTCCAGTTTTATGGGCGCATGCTAGGGCTGAATTTTAATGTTTTCTAACCTAACTGGCCGGGCAATACTCGGGTTAAATTTGAATTTTATTGCCTTCGCTGTGTTACGTGTGACCGTAGACGGTCCAGCTTCAATGTTACATTTGGATAGCTAACCTTACTTACAAAGGATCTCCATAAAAACAATACACATCTCGCCGGCGGAAAATGTTCTTGTTGCAATTTCCTGGAAATCAGGAAATGAGCGTTTTGTAAGAAAACATCTCGTAGCCTTTGTTTGTCTTGTTTAATGCTACGTGTATTTTGACATGATTCATTAATATGCTCATTGTATTTTCACTATTTGGAACATTTTTGCAAAATATTATTTCGTTTGTTATGGCTGCGAATACTTGATTGCATCTCATCTGACAGGTTTTGTGCTGGTGAAGAACCAAATTATCAAAGAAGTCTAGCCAATGATAAACCACCACCACTCATCGGCCACATTATTTCGAGTTGCATGTGGAGCGCGGTTTTTTTCATTACACTTGTTGACGATGTCCCAATGACTATCAACTTGATTGAATTTCCTTTATTTATACTATTCAATCTATTCATCGACATTTTAGCTTTTACCTTTTGAAATCCGGCTACGAATATTTTAATCATTAAGTCTCTCTTAACTACGTATCTTGCAGAAACTACGAAACATAGGAATATCGTTAACGCGTGCCCGTTAAATTAACTCGATAGGTACTAGGGGTGGTGAAGCGCTGAAGCGGTGAAGATACGGCAATTCAATCACGCGGCCATTACGCCACACGTCGTCCCTAGTCGCCCACCTCCCCCCCCCCCCCTCCGGCTAGAGCCGCGCGCCCCGCGGGCGATACAAGCCCGAGGGTGCGGATTGGAAGCCCTAGCGAAATTGGGAATGCATCTCCTTACAGTTATGTTGTTCTGGTAGGTTTATTGCAATATTTTTAACTTGCTTGACTGATTCGTGGCGCCCCCGACAAGTGAAATGCTTACCTGAAAAGAAACAAAATAAACATTAGACAAATGATGAACTGGTTTGGTATTTTCTTATATTATCTTTAAAGTTGAAATTGCAATAAACTTCTGGATTTTTTTGCTACATTTACCTACATACATTATATATCGTCATTGTGCAGTTGATATAATTTTGTCAGTTATCCATCGATAAAAGTAGAAACCTCTTTACGTGGGAAATGGTTAGCATAAGCAACGAACAATCTAACTAAGCAATGAATATGGTGTATTGGTAGCGGGTAGCCACCAGTGACCAGGGCAGCAGAGCAGCCAGGCAGCAGCATCACGTAACAGTACCGCAGTGCAGGCGGGGCATGTGCGCGGCCCGCGCGGCGACGCCACTGGACTGCACAAAACTGTCCGGGAATGCAACTATCTTTTTTCAACTCACAAAAAATGCTCTCTTATAGTTACTCCTTTTATACTGTTTCGAAACTTAATTAAAAATTCTTTGTTGAGGCTACAGCGGTAAACTAGAATGAGTACTTTTGCTCAGAGTTATACAATTTCATCTAGAGTTTAAAAACTGTATTTTACAAAGTTTCTTACTTTGTAAAATACACTTTTTAAACTCTTCTATCACGATCACAGTAATTAAATTAAGTAAAGATATATGTATTCGGTACTAAATGACATATAAAACATCATTACAGAAAATCATTCCTGCAACTGATCAGCTCATAAAAACGTTGAAAAATATTTAATATTCGTAGGTATAGGCACAAGGTCACTGTGACTAAATATAAAATATAAATTAAACCGTACCCTGCCAAGTTAACTTGTAGAACGGCAAATTGAATGAACGTTTGAAATGTCACTGATCCTGCGGAGTGCAATATAGCTGCTGTAATAAAAACGTTGTAAACACCCGCGGGCCCGGGGGGGGGGGGGGGGAGCAAAATGAAAAAGAAGCATTTCAACGAGCTGTAAACTGTCGCCTTATTAATTCAAAGATCGTAAAATAAAGGCGTTCTCCCGCGGACTAATATTAATAACCTCGAAACAAAAACCTTGGACTACGATATGTCACCCCGCAGCTACTAGCCCAACAGTCCAAGCTCCGCTGAATGGATGTCATCAACCATGTTGTGCAAATTACTTCACGATCGACCTCTGTAGTACTGTGACTGCTTCAAAAGAATGATTCTCAAAATCTAGTGGCACACATTCACCCAATGATAATATTTTTAGACTCGTCAAATTATTCTATATGAAGTAGACGTTCATTAATCATTATGTAGTAGAAAATAAATTTAGGTAGGGACGTAGGAAACTCTTTTACGTGTTTTTGTGTCACTTATAAAGCGTAGTGTCGAGAAGGCCGCAAGACGCGGGGAGCGCGAGGCGTCATGCGGCGTGACGAGGGTTGACGACGTGCCTGCTGCTAAATTGCGCACAATCTCTGTTGCGCGCCTGATTTCCTGGTACTCACAATCGCGTTAATTTATAATAACTTTGATAGACGAAATACGTTTCAAATGTAAACAATAATTCTGTATTTATCTTACAAGTTTATAAATAAAATTTTACGTTAGCACTTTGCTTCGCTTATAAGTCCCAGACGGAGTTTAAATTATATACATAGTGCAGATTAGTACAAATGAGTGAAGTGGTTTCGGCCGGTACTGTGCGGTGCCCACTACAAATAAAACAAACAGGTTGCGCGTTGCTGTTTCCAATTATTCAGAGTCGGCGTCGTATCACGACAAAACTCATCTAACTTTGGTCCGCGGCGGCGGGCGCGACGGGCGCGACGGGCGCGACGGGCGCGAGGACTCCGCGTGCAGATGTGAATAATTCCATGGAATTTCGGTGAAATTTCGCGCAAACTCCTAACGTTATGAGGCGAGAAGTTTTTTCGCTTCTATAGAATCTCTGGTGTGTGAAGAGGGTTTAATTTTGTGTTATCTCGAGTCGAGTGTTATCGCCGTAATTCATCCGCTCTACGTTGGGAGTACTTGTTTTGATTATTTTTTTTCGGAGAGTATTTTGTAATTTGGGTAAAAGATAGCGCCGACGCAGTTCATTCCGGGTAACGACTGTAACGAGTAAGGTAAACTAAGGATTTTCGTAGATTGGAATTGACATCAGAGTAAACGTTTGATTAAATTAGATGTCTGTAGAGCAAAACATATAAAGTGATGTATTAGTCGGCGTGTGGGGTGGTACTGTTAAGATATCAGCCACTTGTCGCGGTGTATTTATTTGCGGAAGGCAGGCGCGCATCCGGCACGGCTCCGACATCCGGCGCCGGCCGCCCGCCGGGAGATTGAAAACAATTTCCTCCGCGACATCTGTCTACGATTCTATCAATACATTGATATATTTATTTGCGTTACCTCCCATTTATTGCTTCTTTTCCTTTCTCACAACATTAATCTTTTCTTTTCCACTAACGAACGATACTTTTCCGTTCAACTTCGTAACTTTTAAACGGAAAGTCAGTTTCACGATTCATTTCAAAGTTTTCTTACTTATTTGTTTTCTTTAGAATTACCGATGTACTGTTTCATCATTTGGAGATTGAAACAGTAATACATCTGTGAATAGCGTAGATTGTCAACTCTTTAGGGAGAAGAGAAATCAGAAGTTAGTCGTGTCGTTCGTTAAGTCATTAATTTTATTATTTCTCAGAGAAATAGAACAAGAATGAAGATGTCTGCCTACTCGGCATCCGTGTTTCTTGTTGGCGCATAATAATTCCGGCGCTAAATGAAATTAACTGTCCGCCGAGTCGGTGGGTACAGTTATACACAAAATACACAAGCTCGTTTGTTGGCCGACTCCTTTTCATGCTAATTTAATTTGTCCCCGACGTTCAGACCATTTTTGGCATGACTTTATATTGCTTGAATGTAAAAAGCGGGAAAATATATTATTTTTGTGCGCGCCCTCTTTGTGACAGTCGGAAATTAAAGAATATAATTAGAATTTTATTTACATTGGGTTACGTGTTTGTTTCAAAACCTTTACTTGGAATGTTATACATGTCGAATACAATACGAGCAATACGAAGCAAGTTTAGCTAAATTCTATTAAAGTTTGAAATTACAAAGCTTATCAGGAAAATAAAATTTGTTTTAAGACGCGCAGTTATTAGGACGATACCTGTCACTCCACGGCGCATCCGTCCCACCGACAGAAATGCGAAACTTTTCTAATTTAAAAAGAACTCGGCAGGCCTAATTGTTTAAAGTCTTAAATAGAATTCATTTGGCGGATATTTGGCACTTTTCACTTTACTATCTAATAAGAATATTTTCTCTAGGTATCACAACAGAATTCATTCATTCTTTAAAACAACATTAAGCAAACAAATCATAACTCCGCAGATAGTAAACATACAGGATAACATTATAATAGGCTTGTGTTTAGATTGTCATAAAATCTATCAGGAGTAAAACTGGACCGCACGACGAGTGCTGTGTAGCGCGCGCATGTCGCCGCGCGTGTACCTGCATCCTGTACAAAACAAGCTCCACACGGCTTAGTGGGAAACACAGTTACAGGGTTCAGCAGCTCAAAAAAATACGGAGCGAAATAAAACCAGTCCCATGTTTCCCTGGTAGTAAACGTACGAATGTATGTAGTTGAGTTTTGGTTAAAGGAAAAACCTTAGTTTTAAGATTAGAAACATTTAAATTATGTATCTTAGTTACGTTCTCGTAGTATCGGTTAATTTACGAACACTACAATTAGTTTAGGTACTTAATAAAAAAATCATAGAATGTTACGTCCAAAAGGCGAATCTCTCTCCCCATTCATATTATGCATACAGAACTCCGGTAGGTAGAGAATACACTGTGTCGGACGTGATCGTATAAAAAACAACTAAATATAAAAGGTAAAGGCTTGTTCCGAATTTGATTGTTGTTGTGTTATTTTCCTTTCATGAACCGGAACGGAACGGTACCGGTCCGGCGCTGCCGTTACTTTTGTATGCATTGCTGAAACAATGAACCAGACGAAATAAAAAACGAATGTTTTTACACCCTCATCGTAGCATACAAGTTAATATGAAAAAGTAATAAATATTAAAAATGTTCACATCTTGTTGAATGCCCATTTTATTTATTAGTCTCGATTCATATCCCAAAACTGGTTCACATTGGAAAAAGGGCAAAGCCTTAGAACAGAAGGTCAACCTGACGCTAATTACGCGACGCCTCGACTAATTACATGAATATAAAACGGCAATGTTTCCAAGCTTTAGTAAGACTTTCTACACGTATTAAGATGACTGACGATAACGGTATAAAAACTGTCACCGCTCATCTTAAAATCCGCGAGCTTTATAAACAGTGTGATGGAGACAGTTCCAATGATTACCGTCCGTAATGTCCGCTAAAACACGGCGCTCTGTTAATCCTGCGAGCGTGACCGCCCGCGCTAAGCCCCGCGCCGACACGAATAACCGAATTCCCAAATTCATTTCAGCTTTTCTGGATTCCGACGAAGGTTCAATACAAGAACGTGGGTATGTGCAAAGTTGCCTTGGTAACTAACAGTTTGTGGCTAGTTGAAATTATGTCAATTAAAAAGTCTTCAAACAGCTTCACACAACGAGCTGCCGAGGTCGATCCACAGCGGTAGTTAAATCACTCAATGGATAAGAAATTACCCTCATTTAAAAGTTTTTATGTAAAGTTTTAGTCATTTACAAAAAAATCCATTCTAGCATAAATTGTGTCGGGGCGTCCTCGTCGGTCCTGAGATGTCGCGATAAGTCCGCGGGTCTCGGCCCTTTTTTGTCTCGCCTCGTTACGGATATTGCTTAGTAATGTAATGACGATCGATTATTCCGGCTCAGTCTTAATCCCGACAATATGTCGTCATATCAAATCACCGGAATGCGAATCGGATCATCTTCATTAGCCGCCAAAAGACTCGAACAAACATGTTTTCAGACGAGTACATAACGCTTTGAAGATATTTTCATGAACATTAATAGTGTATTCTGATCCCCTTGTACTTTGATACATTTTCTATTGCTATCGCGGGATGTTTTTCAGGCTTGTTATTTTTCTGAATTTTTCATCATCCCTTTTGGGATTATTATTTGTGAACAATGGATAATTACTGCGTTATAAAAAGGTCGGCTCAGGCAAATAGGCTTGTTTTAACGGATTACATTTAAAAAGCTTTTTGCTCTCATTTTGCACAATTTCCTTGCGAGCAAGGCTCTGTGAGATTAATTATGTCCTGCAGTAGCCTTGGATCACATAAATATTAATTAGTAATATGTTTGATGAACATTTTTAAATATCAGAAATAGAGAAACATAAGAGATGGCATTTGCATTTATTTTTAATGAATAAATAAACTTTTAATGTGAAGCCAACAGGCCACAGTTAGAAACATGTAAACTACGCACAAACGAATACCCTTTCCGAGACACTGAGTGCTATGTAAGTAATTATTTAAATTGCAAACTCGAGGCTTCTAAGAGATAAAAGTGAGAGCATGTGGTGTGGGTACCTAGACGAGCTTTGCGGTACATTTAAGAGTGGTCCATTAATCTCACATCGGCCGTCTCGGGACGTGTGTCCTTATGCATAATTACATTGAATCCCATCCGTCCCGGTCCTTTGTCCGCGGGCGAGCCGCACTCCGCACCACACCACACACACACACACACACGTACGATACGTGTGAAACTGAACAAGTTCTGCACTTCATTAATTTAATCTAGTTAGACCTAGGAGTGCCGAAACAAGTCCCACGTGAAATACAACCCATAGAAATGTGTCTGAAGACTTTTTTTAACCAAAGTATAATTTCAATATACTCAAGTTCATATCATAGGTTAAATGAACCCGATACATCATTTTGGTAGCAACGAAGCATTAATATCCTATGTCCCACGTAAACCATCCATGTTAAAATTAAACATACGAATTTAATATAATTTGCGAAATGTAAATTGAAACGTTTTTGATGTACCAGGGCGTCAGTAATCGCGGTTCACCGGCTCGCGTCATCCGCTGCGTAATGAAGCCCGTCATATGAATTAATGTTAACTTACAGCACACTTACGTCATCATTATGACAAGCCGAGTGACACGAGCGGAGGATGCTTTGTATAAAATAAATTACGCGATCCTTTTAAAATAACGATGTCTAATCTAATAATGGGACCGCGGATAACAACAGGGGTTATATTATATTATTTTTAGAAAACCAAGAAAATAATAAAATATGTTTTAAAGCAATGGAGCCTTGATATTTTCAATCATATTTCTGCTCCCTGGCAAGAGGTCAATGAAATTATTTTAAACGCGAAACTACTTTGTAAGTAGTTGAGTAAACAAACAAAGCGTTTGGTCTCAAAATGCAAGGAGTTCTGCTTGATATATAATTCGAACAGAAAGCACCACGCCACATTAATGAAATGAATTCAAAAAACATTTTATACGAACCGTGCTGCTCGCAGCGCAGCTATCCTCCAAATGAATTCCGTTCTACCTAATTTGGAATAAGTTTATTTAAAACTACGTTGTTCCGTAATTAAACCAAAACATTTGAGATAATTGTAAGGTTTCGTTTTCAAGCATATCCGTGTGTAATATATTTTCCAATTAATGTATAATGTAAAATGAAGGAACGAAAATGTCTTAGTAACGAGAACATAGTACACTGAGTAATTTAGAAAGGGTTACACTTACATACTTTTTTTGAGTCATTTTATGATACAACAGTACACATTGAAGTGTACAGTTAACACATGAATTAGTATAACATATCTTATGTGGTGGTAATCCGAGCCTCCTTATGTCTCAAGGGCGTGTTAGGCAGTTCTCGAGTATTATCGCCTGTAATTTCAGAACCCTCACTAAAATGCGAAAAAGGAGCCGCGATAACATAGACTTGGGGCGGCTTTTATCGGTCTAGAGAACAAATACAATTAGACATGAGAGACGTTTTATGAACTGAATTTAAACATATTGTTTCAAAAGTTTATTTTACCGCCCGTTCCTACGGCAGAAAACCCGTCATGGTTGCGTTATGCTTTACGCTTCATTTTAAAACTCAACGTATCAAGAAGCTAGAATGATAATGTCTCAAATCATCCTTATTTTTAAGTATTATTTATAACGCCACGTTTCGTAGAGCCACGGAAATAAATTCAGTATAAGTTAGCAATACTCAAATCTATATTTCTAAGATCGTATTCGGAATCGAGTGCTATCAACTTATCGTAGATACATGAGGATCCTAGTCCAGTCCAAAGCACAATTAAACTAAAAGACGTTCCGAAAAACAAACACCCGAAAACGTAACGAAGCAATTACTGGCGGCAAACGAGCGCCGTTTTGTCGATGGAAACAGAGAAAAGAAATAGCTTCATTAAAATCGTCCTTTTTGCGACGGCGGACAAACAAAATGTACTTGCCTAGGTATCCGTTAATTTTCATGCCGAATTTAATAGGAAACGAAATCAGTGGCAATTCCTTCCTTAAGCATTTTTGTGAGAGATATTTTTTGTGCCTGACATCGCTTTTCGGAGATTTAAAGCAACAATAAACTCTTAGAATAGGTTTTCACTATGTGTAGCAGTGAAACCGAATCAAAACTTTGCCAAGTGGATTAGCCGCTCCGAGAGCCTTAGTTCCAAAAGACGGAGTTAGGGTATTCGGTAAGCCGCTGGCAGACATCTGTAGCACAGACATTAGCCTGGTAATGTGTTGCGCGAGTTAATTCCACCGCTGATACCACTTCTAACACATTACGTACAACTTTGGCGGCATTCACTAAAACAAGAGACTAATCGAGTTGGGTGTTACGAGAAATGAGACAATGATAGTCAGTGTACCCAGCAGTCTATTCACTACACGAATCCAAGATTTCATAGTGTTTCATGTTAAAGTAAGTCTGAGCATGCATATTTTATGAGCTAAGCTCCTTTGGCAATAAGACGGAAGGGTAGCACGCGAGTTCAGAAAACATCGCCTTAATTTGTCGTAAAACGCGCAGGTAGGGGTAGCATTAATAATGAAATATTCATGCGGAAACAATCTGCTGATGTCGGCCGGATGGACAGGCTTGAGCCCCGAGCAGGCAGGCGGCGGGCAGGCGGCGGGCAGGCGGCAGGCGGCAGGCCAGCGGCCGGCCTTACAATATCAGTCGTATCCCGAAGGCGTACAGTATAATTCCCGCGCAAACTTACTGCGGAATGTTACAAGCGGCCTCGATCGACGTAACGCGGCCCCCATAACAATAAGCATAATCTAAATGACTAAGATTTGTTCGACATGTGAGCTTATGGGATGGTATCGGGGGGGCCCACTCGTGCGGCACTGCTGATTGCTTGGTTTTCCCGTACGCTCCGGAGGCTAAGTAGGTTCTTTTAGCGAAAGCCTTTTGATGCAGGAAATTGCTTAAGTATAAATCAGCTTCCATTTTTTCTTATTTATTTTTGACGCTCGTATACGCTCAAACATTTACTGAACGATAACGTCAACAGAGTTATTTTAACACAGTATTGAGTATCGGTATTTTTTTATTCGATTATAATAATATTTTCAGATGTGAGCTACCATTCGGCATATTATATTTCGACTTCGACTCGTGTATTCATCAGTCTGAAAGTAATTTACCAAAATATATGTGAAACATAATATTACTATTGGCAGAGCATGCATGTTCCAATAGCTTTGTAAAAGCAATGGACCAGTACTCCTATATTGTATTCCGATCAGTTGTTCGACAGTAAGGGCAGTATCGGTATCCAGTCCGGTGCTTAACAGGTGAAGCATTATTACCGACGATCACGTGACACGAGCAACACTCGCAGAACAAACGTGAGCGTTCGTTAGCGAGCCGGCATCATATAAAGCGACTATCAAACGCGAGAGGTCGTGCAGGGCACTTAGCGCGAGGGCCGCATCGAGCGCCGGGCCAATTAGGGCTCCACCTCTCGGCCCGAGTGACTCTTCACTTGGCCGCTTAAGCTGCGTCGGTGCTCCAGACGTCTACACTTAATCGCCAACTTTATTACACCACAAGTATCGTGAGCGTTCCAACAATATTGTTTGACGCGCCGCAAACTTCGCACGACATTGTTCCGGCGAGCGCGACGCGGCGCGGTGCGGTGTGGCGCGTGATGGATCGCTCAACTCAAATATGCTTCTCTGGTTTATTACGACGTCCTTATTGACAGTTAATCATATACCTAGTAACTTTACACATTCGTCAGTGATACCATCGTACTACTTTCAGTTATTAAGTAATAGAGCTAGCGAGTTTACTCATAAAAATGGAAAATGTTTTTTATTTTCTATTTCTTATTTTCATTATCGTGGAACACAATCGTAGATCGCCGTGTTACCGACGCTCAACATTGACGTATACAGAGCAGCTGTAAACAGCGTTGATATGGTCTTTGCTTATTTATTAATTAATGAATGCAAACCCGACCCGGTTCGTTCCGGTTACTAAATTCATTCAGTTACATTATTTAAATATTCATCACTAAATTAAACAGTATAATTGTCACCTTGTCAATTGCGATTGACTTGATAAGAATAAAGAATATGTTATCGTCGGTGTGAGGAAAATGGGAATGACGAGAAGATATGAGTTTTGTTCTGAAACGGAATCAAAAGCAGGCGCGTGTCACCGCTACCACGAGGAGATAGAATGGAGCACGCCGCACGTGCACTCTGTACTTATATTACTCCACACTCTGATTCTGTTAAGACTTATGTTAGCCTGGTAACCATCTGACACCGCCATGAACATTATGCATATTTCCTTCATCAAAGTCTTCCTAACATTTACTGTTAAAAGTCAAAAGTTTACTTTCCTCTACTAACAGGATTTTACGAGAGAGCGATAACAACTTTAAGGAAATATTTTACTATATTCTGAATAAGTTCTACAACATAGCTTTAAAATTCTGATCTAATAGCAAACTAGAACAAGTTTTTCCTTACATCGCATCAAATATTTAATGCTAGTAGGATGCAGTTCCTGTGTTCCCTCGGGGACCAAAATGGCGTCGAAATTGTACGAGCATCGATAACAGCGGACTGTCTGAAAAGTGCAAGAACTTCAGCTGTCACTTACTCTCCTCTATTCGATGTAATCTTTACTAGGATTCCGTTAGACATAAATACATTGCTTCGTATCTAACCGCGATCAAGCAGAGCGGTCGCAGCTCATACATCACAGCTTCCATTCATCTCGTTTAGCCGAGCTGTCAGGGATTACACAATCAGTTCCGACGCTGCGCCCGGACGAAGCGCACTTGCTATCGAATCACTGCGCCTCGCATTATTTATTGCTGTGTTTTGACTTTTGAGATTTGTTACAGTGCGATAGAACTAGTTCACTCTAACTTATGAAGTCATTTGGATAAAAAAGCTGGTTACTTTAAAAACATAAGTTTTCTGCAAATTTTTATCAAAATAAGCGTGTCAATATTCAATATTACACTGTAACAACTTTTGAAGGAAAAAAATGTATTTGTTATAATTGCCGCGCGGCGTGAATATAATACCTATTAAGATATATCATAAAAGTTCATTAGAAAAGTTCGCGGAAACAGAGGCGAGTTTTTGTTCGAAGGTTAACTATTACTTGGTAACTTTTGTCGGATAAATAACGTTTGTTCTTCTCAGGAATGCGAGATAGAAAACAATGTTTTGCTTTAATTAAAGAATACGTACCAGATTGTAGGTTGAATGAATTCTTTCTGAAAATATGTATTCAAAATTAACACACTCAGCCCTTCTGACCTGGTACCACGCCTTGCGTCTACTTATTAACAGCTTTCAATATTTTGTTCAGGAATATTATGAGAACGTTTATTTTATAAAAACTTGTCCGCCACTGTTGGTTAAGCATAAAATCTCCATTTTAACCGAGAGAAAAAATGTTGATTAATGTAAATCTTTAGATCTCACCGTAATTGAGTTTTAAAAGTATTTTTTTTTACTTTGGATACACGACTAAATACATTTTAAAAGGAAATTATATACAAAGGGTGAGCTGGGCTTAGCGGCGGCCACGGAGGAGCAGTCTCTTGGGTTAATTGACAGTGGTTAAAGCTTGCAGTCAGGGGCAGCGGCGAGGCAATGCAAACTTAAACTTTGCCGTATTACCAGGGAAACTCTTGCATACGGTATCATCGATGTCACACTACAGCGATTCATTGTATTCTTATACGTAGTACTATAAATGAGGAATCGATTTAACATGTATTCACGAATTCATAGTAATTGAAACAAGGAATATAATCCAAATCCTTTATAAAGATCGCATTCCTTAATGCGGGAGTAAGAATTTCATAGTCTAGTAACTCAGAATGAGAGTGGCACCACTTAGTTTAGTACATCAGGACATATCAAAACAGGCAATACTTATAGTTTTAATATACAGTTACTGTGGCAGCATTAACGTAATGTCCGTTATTATAGATTGGGGGCGGGTACATAAGGGATCTTTCTAATCCCTCGCCTAACATATCTGGATAAGTTGTCACCGGCCGGCATCCGGCGCCGCGCCGGCCCGTCCTGGAGACTTAACGGCGGATTTATCGGACCGACTCTACTGGAAGAATTGATTGAAAGTTAATGCCGCCGAGGTCTGATTAGTGACCGTATGACGCATGGGTAGGCCCATACTATGGAGTTATGACTGACGACACATAATAACATCAACAGCATGTATACTTGTACAGGCCAGCTGCTATAAGTAAACATTTGTGTATTAAAAGCCGGTCTATATTAAAATTCTGTATGCCATGTAGCCCATATCAGATCTCCAATTTGGCTTGTAGAGAGTACGATCCAAATAAATAAAACCCTTATCAATGCTGTCTATTTGCTTTACCCTACATTTTTTCAGAGATAAAGTGCGAAATTTGAATAAAGTCCCGTGTCGTGTAACTTATCAGTGTAATTGGATTCATTACGTTAATTGAACGTCACAATGAATCTCAGTCGGCCCGATCAGGGCGCTAGATGTGACGTTTTTCGATTAGACAGCCAATAAATTACGGCAATTGTGTTCGTGGCACGTTGTTTATACAAACAATAACTAGGCAACTTTGAACGATCTACATTCTACTGTAATGCGAACTATTTTATTCAATTAAAACAATAACATACAGTATTAGCATGAATAGAATGGTTTGCTAATTATTTAGACCGCGGCCCTTTAGGCACCTGACCAGACAGAAGGATATTGAAACAGATTAGAGAATGAATTAGATGGAGCGCGGCGCGTCCCTCATCAAACACCCTTATCACCGCGCGATACCGACCCAATAATCCGAGACCACTTGCGGTTACAATAAATATCATATTCCGTGTAGTTTACGTCTACTCACTACCTAACTAGACATGATAAAGGTTTAACACTTGGCCCGTAATGAATCATAAACAAAATTACCTTTCCACGGCCCTGAGATCTGATTCAATTTTATTTGGGGCAATAAAAACAAATTCTGGTTTTTTGAAGGCCCGCGACGAAGGCACAAACATAATAAATTGGCTTGCGGTCCACATGCTCGTATGTTATATTATTAAAATGTAAAACAGCCTTCTCTTGGAAAAATGTGCGCGTGAAACGTAGATGAGCATATTTACATTAAAAAGTTTAGGCGTGTAGGGGCGGGCGGCGGGCGCGGGGCGGGGGGAGCGCGGCGATAACTTCACATGTTGTTGCTCCTCTGGGATGTCGGGCTAACGAGAGTTCAATACAACATAAGTACGAATTAATTTATCAACATCCGCTAGTGACGGCGGATTTGTGTGAGATTCTTCGCCATGTGCGAGCGCTGTCAAAGTTGCCAGCGAAAGTAGGTTTTTGAATGGAAAATTTTATACGTGCTATTTTATATTCTGCCACCATATGTAGTGTAACGCTATTGTTTAGGTATAAAAAATAGCTATAGGGTGGAATTTATTTTCTCCCAATATAGTTTTAATAATCTAATGTGTTTTCCACACTCATATGCTACATATACACAAATACAATAACGGTTCACCCCGTCACTAAGTGCGGCAGTCCGCTGTGCCTGACACTCGCTGAGGGAAGAGGCTTCACTGAGCGAACGTGACAGCTTGATAGATGTGCCCTCCTAGCGCTCATGCACTCCTGGTGACAGCCCCTCGCGTTGCTCTCACATACATATACATTGACCTCTATTTTATTGTCACCCATTTCTAAGCCCCCACTGTTGGTTTATCAATTCCCGCTATTATATAAGCCTTATGGACCAGCAAAACGGAAAATGAGGAAATCGCCGTTAGAGTAAACTTTGATATTAGAACAATAACTATAGCTTCGCCCTTGTTGTCAACTTATCACATTTTAAAACACATTCATGATAATATTTCCTTTCATACAAAGGCAAAAGTTGTATTGTCTGTATTAGCATTTGAATGAAAATTCGTTGTGAGTTAGAATGAATTCTAGATTTGTTGGTAACTTTCCCCGCAGGCGCAGCCGACTGTTAGGAATAACTGATATTTACTACTGTTTTCAAATAAACGTTGCCTCGTTATGCTGATTCCTCAAAATATCCAATATTCCCAGTCCTATTTCCTGGTCATTACAGCAAGCTTATGTAGCTTAATAATTCAGGTCAAATGCATCCTGTGTAATACGTGTATCATGATAAAGCTAGCTCCACTGTTTTCAGTACATGTGTTCTGGGCGACGTAAGTTATATAAATTCATGCTGACCGTTCACAGCGGACAGGCTAAAATCAAGCACTTTCGTAGTGTAGTGTTCTGGCGGCGGTTAATTTAGCGCAGATTTATCTTCAGCGAAACATGCCCAGAGCACTGCAGAGGGCAATTAAGTACAGTCATTTCGGAAATAACCCGAGCTCTAGCTATGATATACGTCACTACATTTACACAATGAGGGATGACAAGCCGTTGGCTGTCACATAAATTTGAAATAAGGTTTTGTGAACCTTCTGAAGAAAGTACCAAAAGTAGGACAAAAACCTTCGAGCATAATAAATGTGACAGTTTTTATTCGTGGACTCTGTGAACCTTACATAAACTGGCCCACCAGCTGCAGCTTAGTTTTCACAACGTTCTACTTAAATCCGTCGGAGTCTGGGAACAAAAACAGTTCTATCGTGGGCATCAACAAACAAACGCAGCGGCGGCAAGTTCCTACAAAAACAGAATTAAGACGGAGTGGCGCCGCGCGCCGCCTGCAGGCTCGTCAATCACCCGGTAACTGTGCGTTACGCCGCCGACGAATTTAACTATTGTTAATTTACTACACACTACCGCTTTCAACCTCCACGACGTCACTTGCTAGCGACTATCATATTTTTTGGTCATACCGTAAACAGTCATAATAATTTATTAACAGGCACCGCAAAATGGTTCAATGTTCCGATGTTGTTGGGTGCTTTGTGTAAAACTTAATAGTTTAGCATGATATACATGATGTAAACCGTTGTCACGGACGTGATTCACTTTCGGAGGAAGCTAACGAAGGCAAACAAGTAGCTAATTATGTTTGAAGTGCAGTTGTTTACAACTAAGTACGTGTCACGAACAAAAGGTAATTAAGGCATCATAACGAGTAGGAGCGGTGCGCGCCTCTAAGGCGACACTCACTGTTGTGAATGTCAATTAAGGAAAGTTTTGCAATATGGTGCGCGACGTGAGCCTCGCCTACCAGTCGATAATGAAAGCTGCCGTCATCCTCCGCCGCGTTATGACTTCCTGGTATCAGCGACGTGCGATACTAACGAGCCCAACACGCTGCACATTGTGACGTCTTCAAAGTCCCGCCGTCAATATAACACATAGCGCCGCGCTTAAGAAAAGGATAGGCCAAAATATAAGAGTTATGATTAATACTTAACACCATAAAAAGGTTGATGAAAGCGATCCATCACGGTAACCGCTCCTCAATTACCCGGGCACCGTGACTGATGACGCGAGCCCCGGGGAACTTGTTACTGACACCAGGAACTCCAACATATTATTATGAGAATATGACAAAATTTACAAAACATTTAGGCAAATGAACTGAGTTATTTCAATTGATAAGGCCGAAAAAAGCTTTAACTATAGTTCTGGAACTAAATCACAACTAAAAATAATAGAAAAATAAACTAAATATTTAGTCACACCGACAGGCAACAAATATTAATGAGCCACTCAAAAATCCATAGTTGCGGATTAAGCAAATTCACGTGACATCTCCGCTTCAACTAATTTCATTTCATACCAAATCAGCTCAATACAAGTTTACCACCCACTTGTGTCCCACTATAAATTCAGTTCAGCGCCTGCTGAGCGCGTTTGACGTATATTTGACTTGATGCTTTACGGTTTTTTCGTCGCCGAGGGACATCGTTTGAGTAAATTGATGCTTTAAGAGCAAGATCCCGTGACAAAATGGATTACGATAGAAATATGTTGTAACATAAGCGACAGGCGGAGAATGTGTCACGGAGGCCTAAAATATTCTGAATTAATTCGACGACCGCAGCAGGAGAGTGCTGGCTGTTTGATCGCGTAAGGCATCCGCGGCATCTGGCGCTCGGCACCAAGATCCGGCAATCCGCCAAAATAACGAATAGCTAACGCCAAGATTCAATTTGCAGTGCACTCCTGCCGCGCCTGCAGCCGCCCGGTTAAAACTTGCCAAATTGGACAATCGACGTATGAAAACTGAACCGGGTTTTCAGCCGCTTCTGGATTTTACTTAATTCACGTAGCTAACAGGGTTACATCTAAATTTTACAAGATTTCTGTAACGTGACTGATTTCATAAATTCTGCTGTTTTCAATGCGCACTGTGACTAGCCATGTACACATATTTTTTTTTTTATCTCATTACTATTAAATAACACATTCTGCTAGAAAGACAAACATACTCGGGTTTTATAAAGTGATGAGGTTTATAATTTACACAAGACCCACCAAAAGGATAATTTTAACGCTGTTGGGGAACTTTATGTAGACGTTAAAATTTAATTAACATCCGCACAATACGTAAACACACTTTCGAAATATTTGATATTGACTCAAGCAAAATACAAACCAGTTATAACATCGCTTCTAAGTAGGTACTTTACATTGAAGACTGGAAATTATTAATTTCCACCTAAATGGTGCCAAAATTGTACCAGTTACAGTAACAATATGAACCCAAAGTTAAAAGTGGTAAGGTTCACGTTTCAGGCACTATTGTGAAATATGCCACATTTAATTTTGAAGTAGGTGGGGGCTTAAATTTCAATAGTCTCGTAATATTGCAATCCGATTTTAATTGCTAAGATACGAACGCGCGTTTGAATTTACACAAGGTATTTATTCTCCGGTACCTATGGTAAATTGTGCGTACGAAGCTAAAACCCTCCCGACAAACGTAATATTATCTTATTGTGAATTCAGACAATTTCAGAAGCTTTTGTGGGCATACGTTATGGAATTATATTGTGAGTCAAAATAAACGCAGTTAAGCAAATTCGCCAATGACATGTTGTCTCAGTAACTTCATGTGAAAGCGTCTTATACGTTTGTCGCGCGGCTGAAGCGCAGGTAGCAGTCCGCAGGCAGTCACAACGCGACGCGCCCCACACAGATGCAAATACTTGTCATGTCAATACAATCGCGGCGTAACAATTCAATCCACTCGGCGTCGCTGCAGCCGTGACAAAAGCTTTTTCACACATCATTAACTATCGATGCAATCCCATTCACTGACGTATTTGTATTGCCCCGAAACGAATCTCCTACGAATGGATCTCTTAAATAAAGTATGATAAATAGATTTCTGCATTTTTAGCCGATTGAGGAAAAAGTACAGAAAACTGTATGGAGATAAGAAATGTCATCAATCTCGTCCCTTTTCACTTAGTTGTACTGTTTTGTGAGTAAAAGCGGCGCTTGTCTGAGAGTGGCCGGAGCGCGCGAGTGGCATCCCGCCAAAGTATCCGGCGCGCGATCGAAACAAATCCGATTGTAACGGCTCATTATAAATTCTATTACATAACGCACGGACAATGGACTCCCCCGAATTACTTATTCATATTCAATTACCATTTCAAATGGATTTATAAAGTACTGTTTTCAGAAAATATAAAAAGAAAGTTGTACCTAAAATAAAGCATTCGGTATACGCATACCGAATGCTTTATTTTAGGTACAACTTAATGTAGTCGTAAAATAGCCCGCGGACCGCGTCACAGATCAAGTGCAGTGCGTTACTTGGTGGCGCCCTCTGGCGGTGGTGGGAACCACTCGAGGTCAGTTAATAAACACTCGTGACAGCGCGCGCTTGCTCGCCGGGCTTTTTCCAATTTGTTCGACAAATAAAACGCGCCGGCTTGCATTTAGGAAGTGACCGCGCACATCCGCCTCCCCCTCCCAACACCTCACTATTCGGCATTTTTATTTGGCGACAGTAAACCTAGAGTTTACATCTATAGATGTTGTTAAAACGTGCTGCCAACAACAACTATGGCCACCTGTAAGGTGTTCTTAGTAAGATATACTAAGAACACCTTACCGCTGTCATCCAGTATACATTACCACAGCTGTATTGATGCGATCACATGTGTGAAGTTTAACAACAAATGTTCATATTTACCTGAAACAAAACAATAACGCAATTAGTAACAATATTATGCATTAACAATTTAAGGTAACTCAAACTAAACAAATAAATATGACATTCGATTTAGAAATAATAAATAGTTGCGGAGGTACCAACAGACAAACAAGATGTTTTATGTATCGGCGGCGGCGAAGGCGGCTAACTTATGATAAGTGTATGTAGGTGTGCGTCCCGACGCGGCGCTCGGTCATCATAACAATCTATTGACCGGAGATTGGAGCTCGGGATCGAGATTTTTCGCAAGCCGCAGGCAGACCCACATTTGTATAATATTAATATTCGATAACCCGTATTAAATTGCTCTAAGGTATGAACAGGCTTGTACAAGAGTAAATCCCAGAGGATGGGTTTGAAATAACATACCGACGTCTGAGAGATAACACAAATTTTAAGCAAAACACTCTATGCTCTAAAGAAATCTAGTTGGTACTTTACTTCTTATCATAACTGGTCCACCCGATAATAAATAATAACATAATAAAAAGGGAAAAGGCAGAACAAAAACAAGAATAGTACGAGACATAAAGAATAGACAAATAACATAAGTGAGTCGTCTACTATCCAGTAACAATATACAATAAAGTAACGAGCATCTCTCATCAATTTCTGAACTCGGCATAACCCTATAAGGAAACTAAAGTAGCTTAATTATTGACGGCGGGGTCATGAGATTGGGCACGTCGCGAAGACGAGCAGAATCAATACGCAATCAAACTGTCGGCCGCAGAGTTAGCTGCAAATATTTTCCCATTGACAATTGTGAAAGTTGGCGGGGGCGACGTAATTTGATTTCGAGTAACGCCCTAAATTATTTACCATTTCCATTTGTGGCACCAACGCCTCCGCCTCGATTAGAGTTTGCACTCCACCATTGTGATTGTACGGCCGATTGGCGGATCTTCACGAAAGAGTTTAACTCATTTAAAACTTCGGTCTAATGATGTTGCCTGAAAGGTTTCTGCTCCGTCGTATGATTACACATTCTCTTTATCGCCGAGAACCAGCGAAAGGAATTCGAGATCTTTTTGTAATTTCCTTTCTTTGATAGTCAGCATGAATTCTTTGAAGAAAGTAAAAGATGAGCTTGATGGTTTTAATTTGAAACGTCGAGTCCATACAGTTGTTCGGTGAAAGCTAAGGTACTACTATATATTTAATTCTATCATCGCGCTGTGTTTTGTTTCGTTTTTGTCTCACAAAAGCTTGATTACTTCAAGTTTTTGTTAAAGGCTCGTCGGTTTCTAGAATACAAATATTGTTTATGTTCACTTTCAAGACACTCGGTAACTTGATCAATCTCGAAAGTGGATTTTGTAAATATGAAGGCGAAACAAAATTTCGATATTATTACGAAATAATCTAAATAACTACGTAATTAAATTCCCAAAGATATTTCTGGACAACAGAGTTGAATTTTCAACTTAACCTAGACTCATTAAATAATTTTGTATGAGAATCTTTAGACGAAATAAGCAGAGACTTTTTAAAGATTACAGACATCATTTTATTTTCTAAGAAGTCTTAAACGAATAAAACTAAAATGCATGCAGAATACTAAGCGCATAGGATTAACGTAAGTAAACCCTACCTAGGAGCAGAGGTGAGGGAGAAATAAATGTATAGGAGCAGTTCATTGGTAGTCGGTACACGGCGAGCATGAAACAGCAGAGCTCAATTACTTCGAACAAAGGGACAAACATTTGTAAACAGTATAAATGGAGGCGGAAGCAGAGCTCTAATGTCGCCTATACATGATACATACATATATCTAGCGAGAAGCAGGTACGTCGGTGCGTATAGTACGACGCCTGAAGGCGCCCGCGCCCCACTTCGCCGCCGCTCGTATTTCCCATGAGCCCCTATTATTAATACTACGATTTGAAATAGATTTATTTTCAATATAATAGGGATCGGATGCAGTACCTACGCAATGACAGCGACGAGACGTGGAGGTTATTAAAGTGATAGATATTTGTTGAAACTATGTAACCCGGATCAGCAGGTAAAATCCTTTAAAGTAGTTTTATAGAATCTTGTAATAAACTTAATAAAAACGATTGCAATATGACATACATAGAAATAAAAAGAGTATTTCAAGAAGGAGCAACAACAATAGAAAATTACTTTTTTCTAGTAATAGTGTCAATAAAGGAGCGCCAACCATCCGGGCGCAGGAGCGGAGCTGCGCCAACGGCTTTTGTTATCGACGGCGCGGAATGCAATAACCAAACGCTGTAGAGGATTTTATAATATCATATTGTGAGTCGTAAACACGTAATATCGCACTTTATAAATACACTATAAGGCGAGGACTGTTGTAATTAAAACTAGCAGAACATTACATGAAAAGGCGCAACGCTCTACTACGTATAAAGTATCATAATACAAAAAGATGAGACGAAATGATAATCTGTCAGGCAATCTTTTAAACCAAACATTTTCTCAAAGTAACACTTAATTGTAATAGCCTCCGGCAATACTTTTTTCCCTTCAATAAAAATAAAACAAAACCATTATGTTTCATTATAACAATTTGAAATTTGATCAGCGGACCCGACGTGTTTTCCTAGCAATTTTTGCGAACAATAATATTCGTATAATACTCGATTACTGTTGTCGGATATTTCAAGTACATTGTTTGTAAATCTTTTTGGTACAATGTGACCGCGACAAATATAAAGTAGAAAATAGAACCTATTGCAATGCTAATATCCCTCGATTGACCAAAGATGTCTTGTGACGTAATAATAGTAAACTAGGATTAAATCTTAAGTCAGGATTCTGCTGAAGCATGAAGCTGAGCTCACTACCTCAGCGGTTCGGTTTGTGAAGGCTCTCACAAGCTTACATTCTTGAAATAACAGCCATTGTGCCTAGTCATAACAAAACTGAAGGAATATTAACTAAACTTAAAATAAACATTGTTGTTACCAGTTTCAGAATAATTCTATATTTACATGTTCGTTAAGTTTATCCCGTAAGTAGTTTTATTATGTTTAGTTGGCAAGTTCTGACGGTATGTATAACCAGTGGCCTTGATATCGGTGTAGTTCGCGAGAACAGTAAAAAAAATGATTGGTTTGAGACATCTTAAAGATAACTTTAGAAACAAATGAAGGAATTTAGGTTGGTTGGGTTTGGCTGCGATAATCACAAACATATAGACGTGAAACTGAATAGACGAGTGAAAGTCTGTATTACTATAGCGCATGTTTTTAATAACAACTTTTATTTTGTTAAATGAATAATGACATGAACCTGGAGAGTAAAAATTAAACTTAAATAAGTTCATGAAGTGTGGAGTGTGTTTGTGCCGGTGTGGGTCGTAATTCACTTGATCATATAATATGACGGTAATGTAAATAAAGGTCAAATAATAACATTTTCAAATAAATTAACAGCGCCTAGGCGGGCTCCGGGCGACGGCTACTGAAACGAGCTATGAATAAAATTAAGAGTCGACCTTTCATAACAATAACGTTTACGTGACGTGTTTACGGTCTGTCAGAGCAATTACCTAAAACGCTGGATGTAGAGCCGAGAGGGGAAGGCCGAGAGGTAGTCATGGGAAATGAAAAGAAAACACCGGAGATAGTCGCAAGTGGGAGTGCTAATGGAGGGCAACCCTTTTGTCGCCGCGCCGGGACAAAGCCCGAGCCGTGGGCACGCGTGAGTAATGGCCGGCAGTGACGAGCGCCGCGCGCCGCGCGAGGAGCGCTCGTGTGTGCCGCGCCTACGCCGTGCTTTATGGACGGAATGTATCGCCCACATTACAACTCTTTTGAACCCAAAACGAACGACGCATGCATCATTAACTTCAGCACACTGAACTGGAGACATTGTACGGAACATGAGCGTGGATAACTTGATGAGAATAGACAGACTTCCGACTTCAAAGAACGCGAACTTCTATTAAGTCGGTTATTTTGATTTCCCCTTGATAAACTTTTCATGTCGGTTACGTCAGGGAAAATTACAAAATTAACCGTCATTTGCTGATTACATTACCTCAAGGCGTTACCAGCGAATATCTGGAGGTACAAGTCTGTGTTACTTTAGAATATTATCGGCTTAATCTTTCGGCTCATTTCTGATAATTCTTAAGTTAGCATAACACGGGGTACGTTGCTTCCGGCAGTGTCGCCCCACCCCGCACCCTCCCCGCTCCCTCTAGAAACAATGTTTTATTCATAATCTAAGTAAGAACTCCCAAAACACCGATTTGGCCGGAGTCCATTAAAATCCAGTTGGAGTGAATTTAAATCGCGCGCCCGGCCACTGTCATCCATTCGCGATAGACGTAGGTGCAATATCATTGAATTGCTCTCTCATTATTCACTTTTCTGGTTTGGCTTAGTTACAAATTGGACTTGCAAATCATAATTTAAAAGGTTGTAATTATTAGTTCATCCAATGAACTCCAATGAAGAGGCTTGCAAGTGACATTACTCAATTTGTAAATTAATAAAACCGCTGTTAGAACAAATAAAGGTAAGTAGATATAAATTACAGTCGTACGGTATGTACTTGTTACAATTTAAAAGTATTAAAAAGTTCGCCATCACAGGCTCAAGACGTTAAAACATTGCGAGACTCATTAAATATGTACCAGGGAATCATGAAGAGAGAGGAACAATGAAATATTCAAGTATTCCATAAGGAGCACCCTCTCATTTGGAATAATATAAAATATGAGTCAACAACAACAACTCGCAAACCGTAATTACTTTTAGGTCTCATCATGTTTCTTAATGAATTCCTAACGAACGCTCCTTATTGTTTATGAATCCTCTGTTTTTCTGTTAGTTACAGCAAGGCGCCTGTTTGGAGGTCAAACAAAGTCGATTCTCAATGTTCATTATCCTTTGTTTATTCTGTACCTATCTATACATTAGTTCATGAACTATTTTCGTCTCAATAAACATTCTTAGATTTCTTAGTAAATAATTACAGTTCTTATATAAAACAAATTCTCTTGAAAACATTAGTGCTGTAGCACTAGTGTGTGTTACTACTACCAGTTACAGGTATGGTAAAAAAATCTTCGTCGTTTTGCACTACCTCGGGAGTACACAGTTGGTCGGTAAGCAACTCTACAAATTTACTTTCTGCAATGCACTTGAAACCAATCCATATTGTGAGCGTTCTGTCATAACTGGGTGATTCAAGCGCTGAACAAACGACGCAGAAATCGTTTACAAAAAAGTTACATGTTAAGTGAAAGGCGAGCATCTCCCGTAAATTAATGAATGTGCCCTTCATACAAACTTCATCAATAAATCAAGCAAGTTGACTCGTATATCTCACTGCGGTGTAATGTTCACCGCACGTCGCGGTAATAGTCGGTCAGCTTAATGACTTCATTTCAATTGAACTATGTGGAAGATGTATCTTAGCGAAGTCATTAAGATTTTGAACTTTGACTCTCGGGTTTAGTGGCGGAGTTTAAGTGCGATTAAGCTATGTAAATAGCCAACTTAGCGTAAATTAAATGAATGTTACGTTTTTGAGGTCGAACTTTCTAGACAGCATATTTCCAGACACTGATAAAATGTATTAATTTAAACAAAGTATTTAAGAAAATACCATGCGGTTCGTTTTTCACAATAATAAGTAGAAGGTATTAGGGAAGACAGTTTGGTTGAAGCATTTAAGTAGGCAGGCATCGTTATAGGCTGAGATAGAGGCCGGCTCAGGAGGGGATGATAGTTTATGTTCCTCGAACCCTAATAAATAGTGCAGTAATGGTGGGAACATGGAACACGTGCCGTTAAAATGATGGAATCGATATCACTGCTGAGGCGCAAAACATACCAAACGTTTATTCAGTTAGAGAACGAGATAAGTAAAGCGAAAACAGACGAGTGTTTATATTTAATCTGTTAAATAAAAACACGCTGTAATAGTGGGAAAATGAAGGTTGCTGACATTATTATGACCCGAGTTATATATATTTTTGTCTATCAACCTGTTACGTTGAGGACATTTGAATTCAATTAGGAACTTAACACGTAAAACTGCAATTAAATAGATCCGTCATTATTAAAATATTGTTGTATGTTATACATTTACCACACACTGCACATGCTGAAAGCTATAAACACGTGTAACATTCGTCATTACTCCGATCATGAAAGTGTGCGCGTGAAGGAGGTTACAGCATTATTTATTAAACGCTGGAGTAAATAAACTGGGAACGTGAGGCTCGGCTAAGCGGTTCCCACAAATATTTTAGTGCAATACAGGTAAAAGCAAACACGAATATAATTCTGTATGTAAAGGAAACATGTAACGTCATCCATATTACAGCAGCCTCTCACTGATTGCTTATGTATGACGTCACACTTGGCTTCGGCTCAATTATTTTTAACCAATACACACGTTTTGTGAGGTTTCATCCACAATCATTAATCAGAACGACTGTTCCATATGACGCGGCATTAAATTAATGTGCCGGTGTGGATTGAATGTTAAAATATTACAAAATTGTTCGCGCAGGTATTTGGGAATAATAAAAAACATAATGGAAATAAGTAACGTGGCATGGATGTAACATGTGTACGCGGCGAGCACGAGTGTGCTTGTGTCGTGGTACCTACACGAGCGGAAAACTTTGGATTTACATCACTCGGGTACAGTCAATTACATGCAACTGTTATATATGTCTTTGCCAGCGAAGCAATGTTGCTGTGGAATAAGAAAATCTCTGTGAAAGAGTATACATCAAGAGTACACATCTATGTAAGAACTATACGTGTTTGTGCATGGAATGTAAAATATTATTTTAATTTGGCTCTTTATGACACAAGACCGTTTTGACTGCACGGATGGCAGCCAACAGTCAACAAACACTCTAGGCGGGTTGTGTCGCGAGTTTGATACGCACCTCTTGAACCTTTATATTAATTGGCCGTTTGTGAAGACCAGCGCGGCACAATGTTTAAATTTCTTAAAACAAGATTCGATTAGAAAAAAGAAAAGATACGAACGTGGACGTGCTAAGATTTCGTTTACTACTTACATTGTATATTTCTACGCTTTTCATATCGCAAAAGAGAGCCAAGCGTAACATTAATGCTCATTTTCCGTAAAACAATGTTCTCCGTAGGTTTTTCTTACTTCATTACGTTATATAACTCCTATAAGCTGTATTCACGAGAATCTTTTCTTCGCAACTAAAGTGATAAAAACTAACAGCTGTTAAGATCATGTGTGCCAAGGCCAACACATTTTTCATAAAAGTACAATTTACCTATAGAAATACCATTACATATTCTACAGCAGCAAGTTGATAAGCTACGTTTACAATTCGAAAATACTATATGGAATATGAATTTTATGACAAAACGTCTGGCATAATTTCTTGTATATTTTAAAGGGTTTAAATGGCTAGAAAATATATCGGTTCAAACACTCATATCCTTGCCCACTGAGTGAATGGTGTCACTTTATATAATATATGTACAGTGTTTAAGACAAGGGCCAGCTTCGTCAGCACGCGTGTCTCTTGCCCCGGCGCGCGCAGTTGGCACGTACGCTCCGGCTTCCCCAGCCCATAGCACCGCGCTATGTGACGGTATTATAATGAGCACGAATACAAAAACCACGGGGCCGTCAGGACTATTACCGTAAATGAAAATACAGCATCTGTGCTACAATGACGTGTTACGGTATTTCCTAATATACAAATATTCTCGTTATCTTGTTCGCGTATTTACGCGCACAGCTATGCAAGGCTCCTTTGATATATCTCCTTTTTTAAATTATTCCAATACGAATTTACTACGTTCTTTTTATTTTTCATGTAACAAAAAAATAAGGAACGAAATATGCGAACAGTACAGTGACAACCGTAGCTGTTACACACTTGTGTACAACAAAAGGTTTTTCGTAACAGATTTTGATTTTCCGAAATGTTTACAGTTAACGTTCAGTTGAAGCTTTTTGCTCGTATCACCTGTCACGCGCCGAAACTAGCTGTCATAGTACAAAGCATTTAGATCCGGAGCTCACCGAACGAATTTGATAGGGATATTCGCCGAAACAACATGTGTAGCGTCCAATTAAAAAATCTAAAACAATGAGCCTGACGGCTGCGGTAGAAAGCTTGCAGTGGGTAACACTAGGTGAAATGATGTGTGACATTTAATTTACAAATGTACAAAATAAAACGGGGAAATGTTTGACATTGTTGTAATGTAAGAAAATGTGAGCGTGGCGTACCAGGTGAACAGCGATGTAAAAGCTTAACTCCATTACGGCGTTGTAAGCGGGGCGCGGGCGGGGCGCGGGCGCGGCGCGGGCGAGACGCTCGCGGTTACGCGTTCACTTGCTCGAGAACCTTTTTGCACATTTTAAATGTCCGGCTTATTCTTTTTTTTCACCCGCTGCGATTTCTTGTCCGCCATTTAATGTTAAATTTAAATGCGTTGAAACATTTTTATGTTAATTTCAGAAACAAGTTGCGCTCTTTGGCTACGTCTGGCTTGAGTGTGGCTTTAGGTTTAGAAATCTTTCTAAAAGAGTGATGACGTTTACATAAAGTCATTTCATATTCAGAAGAGCTAAGTTGAAAAATATGATTTACGAAGAGCTCGATATAATATAAAATCATAATAGGGTTACATCTCATGTTAAAGTTATAATAAGTTCGGTTTTAGATTGGACTTTATGAATAATGCCATTGGCTACATAGTGTGGTGACAGCAGCGATGTTTGTAATGTGATCGTGTTACAACGAGGCTCGCTATCGTGAGGTGCAGGATTCGATCTGCCGCGGAGTGTCCGGAGTGGCTCGAGGTGCGATCGTTCGCAAGTGCTACTTACACAGTGGTAGACGGAGATCGCTCCTCTTACAAATAGTTCGTGTATTCCTTCTACTTGCTTATTTTTCTTGTTCGTCTGACAGTTAAACATCAGATTTTCTTTAGATCGAAAATTTTTGTTTTATAAAACTGATTTTTAATATCAGATTCCAGCTCGATAAAAGAATTGTAAGCAATAATCACAAACTACACTAAACACGAAAAAGTTAAGTATCAAATAGAGTCGGACGTGAAACGTTTATAATTTAGGGGAAGGTACTCAAAGGATCAGTAATAACTCGTGTTAATATTATTGGCGTCATCGCGGGCCCTCTGAGGTCCGACATCCGAGGATATAATTAACGCTACTTACGGCCTTCAGCTGCGTCTGACACCACACTCCAATAGAACGCTTTATTTCTCTCTATAAGTGTCGTAATATTAAGAAAAGCTGTCATTTATTACGCACAATATTATTATTTATTGCTTAGTTTTGGTAATGATAAACCGAAGCATATTTATGTATTGTAGGACGAACACAAAGGAATGAATGTTTTTGTTTCTTTAGCAATTTATATTAAACTGTCGGACAATACGAACTAAAAACGAAGTTTAAAGAAACAGGCGCGTATTATCCTAAAAACAATATTATCTAAATAGGCAGAGTAAACTCGTCGGATAATTTCTGCGTTCATTAATAACTGACAAAGATCCTCGCCTCTGCTAAGCTCCTTGTCTCGTGTATTCGTCGCGACCATACTGACACCGAAACTCAACCCTACCACACTGAACATAGAGCTCTTGTTAGAATGACATTTAAAAACATAATCCTCTTTCCGAGCCATTATCTTTGTAATACGTACAATTAATACTTAACATCATTTGAAATCGTTTTCAATTTTAGACTGATCACCTGCGACACCTCAAGTTAGCAAAGGATCAGAGTGGAAAACAACTGTTAGTGAATAAACAAATGATTAATTTAAAGCTGGCGAGTACCAAGTCGAAACCAGAAACTACTTCAGTTAATGATTATCTCAAGTCGGTGGGTGTTTATGAATAGAACCGACATTACCCAGCAGCGCCTATTTAATGAACCAAAAAATATATTTATTCTTATGTATGTATGCACGTATAGCCTGGCCTCGTTGAAAACCCTTTACACCTTAGTCCTCTGGGGGGTAGACAAACATAATATTCCATGATTACTTATGCATACGATTAAAATGTACGAACTCGGGAGCAGCGGTAATTAGCAGGGTTCAGTAAACAGGGTTAATAAGCTGAAACTAAGGCAAAAACAAAAACCCTAATTTGCGCTAATTCAAGAAATATAGCTTACGTCCTGCTTGGTAAAGTTAGTTAGTTGTCATGTTGTGCTTGTTTGTGATGGTACTCACCGAGAAGGCCTTGAGGAAGACGAGGCACTGTATGATGCCCTCCATGGTGTCGCCGGTGAGGCAGAAGGTGCCGGTGAGGTGGCGGCCCTTCTTGTCGCCGATGGCGGGCGCGGCGGCCAGGCTGGCGTGCACCAGCGCGCCGCGCGGCCGCGCGTCCCGCGTGGCGCCCAGCACGCCCGGCAGCGGAGCGCCTTCCATCAGCCGAGCCAGCGGGTCCATGCCCGCTACGCTGCACTCATCGCGCTGCTCCACTAACGCACTGCCCGTTATTTATCTTCTGTTTTCTCTCACAACTGACAGGCACTATTTGACTTTTTGGGTGAGTAGGTCCACGGATAGTAAAATGGTTTCACTTGCAGAAAAGTACTAGGCTGTCAGTATCGCACAGGAGGTGTTTACGGGCGTTCGATGACGTCGATGCGCGACGACACGGACAGCACCGAGGGTGTGATGGCGCGGTTGCCGCTGCAGAGGCTCTTGCACTCCTCACACTGACACTTCTGGTGCTCCGGATTCCAGCACTCACTATTTAAGAGTAACGTGACGAACGTATAGATCAACACAGCCATTCCAACTATAATGTATACTTCCATACTGCACTTACACTTTTTGGCACACAATTTGGCACGCGATGTTCCTGTCAAATTTAATATGATAATGACGCATCGTTTTGGTAATAAAATATTCCATCAGTGGTGTTTACCTGTGTTGTTTGAAATTAAATGTAGTAAAACGAAATGTATTAATTAAATCGAATTCGGCTCCGACCATTTATCATTTTTAACGGCGGAGCGGCGCGGTGTTGCGCGGCTCGGCGCGGCGCGCGCCTCCAGCCACCAGTCATGGCCGGCGCCGGATGATTTACATACGACGCGTGTATCCGCGCCACCATTTAAATAGAATCATTCCAAACATCGTCTGTTTTGCATGCAAAAGTGTTTAACGTTTCAAACCTTTAACACGTCAATAACAAAACAAAGAATATTTAAGTCAGAAAGCTTTTGAAGTGCATCAGTAAATATTTATTTACTATGGACGAAGTACATTTTTTTTGTGTACAGCGCACTGGTGGCTTGCTTGTCTTTAACGTTTACATAAGACCACCGTATCACAAGTCCTCATCGCTAATAGTGAACATTTACAGGTAGCCGAGTGTGGTCGGCCAGCAGGACGTGCAGGCCCGTACAACAACAAACTCATTCCCGACTGATTGGCCTCATTGTGAGACGGGGTCGCGGGGTTTTATCTCCTCACGTACCGACGTTCAATCACGACGTATTCAATCGAACGACACACTTACCTACCTACTATTGTATATATTAGCTGGGACGGGAACAATTTTCTCAAAATACGTTTCAGGCGAAGACGTGATATAATTTTTAGATATTTTTACATCTCGTCTCGGTAAAACTTCTTACAACGGGTATCGAGGTCACTGAACTTTAATAGCTAAAAAATCAGAAATTTGTGACATTAAAATATAATATAATTCTCCCGTAGTACAGTACAGACTAAGGTATTATTATGGTCGGCCATTTCATCTCATGATTTATAAATTCCTATAAACGACGTTGTTGTTGAAAACAAACATTTCTGTAGGATGTAATCGAAAGCAAGTACCTCAGAATACAATTTCAATTAGTGTAACATAACGAGCAGTTATTGTCAGTATAAATAGGCTTAAAGTAAACATTGTGCGGATGTTATTCCTTAGCATTGCCAATTATACGCGATATTTTAGCATAATTCCCTGTAAATGAGAACTGTTCAATGATAACAAGTCGTCTTGTTACGTTCAATGTTACTTAGAAATATGTCTTATCTGTCTGTATCTCGGCGATAACTAACTAGTTATGTTAATAATAAGGAACTTAAAGTTACCTGTCTTTAACTACTGTCTAAACTGTATGAGAATCAATCAAGGTGCAAAAATGAAACGTTTGAAGTAGGTATTTAGTCATTTTTTGAATATTTTTAAAGTGTATATACTTCGCTCTACTTTGCTTACTTGCGATAGATAAGTTTAAAAAGAATGAATGTATTTCAACAAAAGATTCTTGGCACTATACGATCTTTAATATAGTTCTGCCTAGTGTCACAGGTGTCACTCCTCTATGGAGTAATTGTCAGTAAGTGTAGCGAGCATGTTAACAGCACATCGGTGCCGCTGCTGGGTAACGAGCGCCGATCAACGTGACTCACTCCACACGTGTGTCGTTTATCATAAGCGAGAAGCTCTCGTGGGACCGATGAAAGGCGTTCACTACCTACATGATTAGTCGTCGAACTAATTACTATTAACACTACTTATTGATTTACCAGCGAAATGCGTGTTCAGAAATGAAGATCGAACTTTAAGATTACTGGCAAAGAAAAGTAAGAGTACCTATAGAATGAAAATGTAATTAATGTAATTTGTGTCATTTGAAATGTAAGAGCTAAGATCAAGCTAAAGCTAAGGTGATTTCGTTACTTGGCTACGTCCCGCTCCTCACTTGGCACAGTCCGTACAGACACAACACATACACAGAGATCATGATATTATAAAGCTAGAGCAAGACGTTCCGGACGCTGGCTGGAGCTCAAAGCGTTTATGACAATATTAACAGGACGCTAAAGCTTTCATCTCTTTAGATAAATATTTCTTCTGAAAGATTTAAAGCCGTTTAATCTCGTAATGTAAGCCTTTACAAATTTAACTTCTCCGAAACTTTGACACAAGTAAGGTCAAGCGCTATTTACCTTTGAATTTCACAGACCACGCTCTGGCGAAATAATATTTACATTACTTAACATTCGCGTTGAATTCTAAACTCACTTTATTTACACATCGAATCGTTAAAGCAAGACAAATCTACTTTAAATTACATGAAAAAGAAAACAATTTAACTAAAACCAGGCAATGAAGAGCTCAGACAATAGGTCCTGAGAAATTCCCCGTAATCACCCCAGCACTGGCCCCATCCGACAATCTTTGCAAATCGTGCAATTACAGATTTTCAATCAAACATCTCACCATTGGAATAGCGCCGCGATTTAGCACTCTATTCGAACACAATAGAGTTGACATTGGAGCGTGGCCGCAACAAAGGGTAGGTTACTGGGAGTTAAGAGCGTTAAGTTGGGGTACTTTATGAGTACAATGTTAATGTCGTGTAAGCCCGGGCTACTGTGATGTAGATTAGTAGTAATGGTCGATGGGCGCCGTGATACGCCGATATTAATGTATTTGCAGCGCGGGATCGATGTGATGGATAGCGCTCGTTCCGCGCGAGACGCCCGCTCCCGCTCCGAGCGGCGCGGCGAGCGGCGCGGGCTGCTCGCCGCCATTAAGTATTTATCTCACACGCCCGCGGCTGCGCTCTTAACCTAGAAACGTTTGAATTGTACCGCGCACGCCGCGTTGGCGTAAAATAAAATATGTACACCTAATACCCTTAAGAATTCAAATATTTTGCAAGCTGTAATAATGAAGATTATAAAAAATCAACTTAAATAAAAATTACCAATTGTTTAGATTTTCATAGTTTGGTATACGTGGAGTCGTCTATGCTTAGGATTCCTAGATGGTAGCATAACTTAGTAACAATTACCGAAAGTAATCAAAGATTAGTTTGCAATTTACATAAAAATAGGATGGAAAAAAATATGGAAAAGGAACTCTATATCGAGACGCGGGTCCACATTGCTACATGTGATAATGTGTCATTATCTTCCCAAAGACATGGCTTTACATGCCATTGAAACTAACATAAACGGCACATTATTCAGGCGACGCTTACGAACGTAATTCGTGACGACGTCGACGTGAGTAAAAAAATATGGTAAACGGTGTATAAAACTCAAGTGATCGTAAAACGATATCATTTACTTTGATGACGGTAATGGCGCCGCGTCCCCCCGCGCGCCGAGACGGGCGTCGCGCGCTCTGATAGCGCGGCTCGCGGAGATTAGCGCGCAAACAGACGGACAACATTTACATTTTAGTACGGATTACGTTCCTTGTAGCTGGTTACTGCGAGCCGTGGCCTGCACTGTTTGCTTACCACACATTTATTATGTTTTTATATTCAGTAGCTTCGCCTAAAATAATACTATTTGTACGAGAGTCTTGTTTAACAAGATTTCCTGAATATGGTGATTAGGCTTTATTCGTCTAGCGTCAAACGTTTCTCTCCCATTGGACTACATAATGTGAAAAATAATCGCGAAGCATGAGATAAAATAACAGAGCCAACAAACATGAGGGTCCTAAACAAACCGAGGCGAGGTTTCGGACGTGACACCGGCGCCTGCGTAAACATCAACACTGCGCTATTGTGGCGCGCCAAATTAACTGTATTATGCCTCCAAGAAAACCAACCGCAAACATACGACAAAAGAAGAACAACGAACAACCGATCACATGTTCACGCATTTATGAGTCGTCCCGGACGGAGCGGACGTGTGTACAAAGAGACAAGCAATATATGACAGCGCTGTAAATCTAATATATAAAATTCTCGATTCACAGTTTACGTAATTGAACTCCTCCGGAGCGGCTCGACCAATTCTCATGAGTTTTTGTGTGCACGTTGGGTAGGTCGGCGAATCAGTCATGTATTTTTCACATTCATTTTTCTTTCTTTGTCTAGAACTCATGTGCATAGCAAAATAACATTTGCTGGGACAGCTAGTGAAATTATAATTATATAGCAAGTTTAAATCTAATCCAAGAGTTAAATCTAATCTACATAATTATAGGGTGAGAAATAAACCTCATCACAACATAAGCGGACAAACGAGTGCAATTTTGTTCATCAACGAATTTCCTCGAGGACATAAAACAGAATCTTCGTGAGCCGTTTTTATCGCACCATCACGAAAACACCTCACAAGCAGAAAGTATTTTCAATAAGTAAATGTTTCGCTCGTTAAAGAAATCAGCACAACAAAAGGTAACCTGTTTGATCCTCGATCTAGATGCTCAGTACCCAGTGCAGAAGAAATACAAGAATAATGACATCGTATAGAGTAATGTCGTTCGCAATCCTCCGAGAATACCTTACTCTTTAACTTTTGGAATAAAATAGTAATCACATCGGCTGGAGCCGGTGGTGGAGCCTCTATACACAAGTTTGGAATAAGTTAACATTAATTTCGATGTTAAACAATAGAATGGAAGCAGAAAAGTTGAGTGTCTCGGATTGGATTAACTGGAACAGTGAGCAAATAAAGCTTTCTCTATATTGTTAGGAATCAGAAATAGTATTGTTATAGGTCTTGAGGTACTTCGATAGAATTCTCATTATTGTGCAAGATCAATGTGCTCGTACGGTACAGTTGGCTTAGCAAGAACATATTATTTTACGTGAACATCTCTCAAATGTACTTCTGTATGTAAAAGCAGTACTAGAAGATGTCTCGAACATTTCTAGAGAAAGTTTCCAAGATTCCTAGTAGCTAGTCCTCTAGTGGAACGCTATCTAAGATCTAAAACTTTGTCAAATCCAAGTGGAAGGGTAACTCGATCCGCAGTGAAAATGTGTGAGCTCTCGAGTATGATTCCTTTCAAGCAGGAAAGTAAAATTTTAACTTTTTAAGCCTTCCTAGATCCTGACATTATTCTCTCTTAAAGTAGTGCGAGTTTAGACGTTTTCTGCTGAGTTTACTCTCTCTAAGTTCGCAAATATTATCTCTGTTTATTAATTCCATATCTTAGGTCCAAATTATTAATAAAATAAAAATGGAAGGTCGTCAGGTTTCAACTCCATTACAGAATAACGTCTTTACAAATTCATGTCAACATGACCTGCAGTTCGGAAAAACACGTGAATCTGTGTGTTATCTGTGTTTAAGCTCTGGCACCAGGCCGTGCTTCAACCACCGATAAGATTTACCTCACGACCTCTTTTCCTCTCTAACAACAAATATTCGCTGAAGCGGGACGGGAATGCACGTGTAAGTCCTAATTAGCGTCCGAAAATGTTCTATCGGTTCTTTCATTCGTTAAGTGTGCGAGCCGGGGCAGGCAGTATTCCCTCGACCCAGTTCCACTGGAACACATAATTAAAGGCAGGAACTCTAAAAATCTTCGCACAAAGAGCACAAAGGCACAGTTTTAAAACCGACAAATGACGATCAGTTCCCGCGCTGTTTTGAGCGCCCGCGCTAATCAGCAGCGGAATAATAATACCGACAGAGGTTTTAATGCAAACTATTGTTCAAGTCCTTTTATTGCAGGAATAACTAGCATTTAAGTGAATGTCCAAAATTTTACTTCGTTTTGTAAATTTGAGTAAAATTCGAAACATGAACTAAACGTCTACGGGACCTCGCAGTACATTATGCTACTATGGAATTAATTAGTGCTACTGAAATTAATTAGCACACGTAGAAACACGTGCATTCTTGCTACCAAACCATCGTAGCACAGAGGTGAATTTTCTCTGAAACTACATAAATGCAATTAACTTTGAGGCTCTTTGTCCTGCTAATGTTCATATGATTAGGTCATTAGATGTCGATGACGTGCTGAAACCATACCCTGTAATCCGTTTACGTTAGTATTTAATTAATTCGTTTCATAATTAATTAAGCACTACGCAGCGTGGGATTTCCAGTATTTTAAATTTCTGATTAACATTTAATAAGATTTCACAGGTGTGCTATTCACGGGACTATAGATAGATGTGTGAAGGCCGTGTTCATGTAGAGCTACTTATGTACAAGTATGTGTGTTGTTGTGAGTATCAGATGTGTCGAGTATAACCTACGTCTGTCATTGCAGTATTGATCTGATCAGTATCTGTTTGAGTTAAACGTTGACGATGTTTACAGTTTACATAAAGGAGAAACCCGCCGCCGCTTCTATCTTGACTGTCTTATTTTTTCATCATCACTTTATCTTGCGATATCTAAGTGGCAAAAGTTTTAAAAGTTCTTGCATCGCTCATCACGGCGTCTCGGTTATTACGAGGCATCACTTGCGGCTGTTTGAGAATATTCCGCTTGAAGTGAGAAAGGTTTCGGAGTGTGGCGCTCTCGCCGGCCACTCGCCTCTCGGTGTCTGCAGGATATTGCTGCGAGGCACGTGTGCTAAAGTGCTCGCTCTCGGCACACAAGCATTCCCGGCACATGTCGAGCTGACCGTGTTTTACAGCTGTATGTAATCTGTCGCACTACTGCAGTACTGTACTCCAACGGGATTTACTGCCAGTGCCGGGTAACGTGTTCTCATTCTAAGTTTGTTTCCGGCATAACATACATATTCCACAATTTAATTACGAGAAATATTTAGGAGTAAGGTTTATAAGAGAGCTGGCTGTCGGTGACACATGTCGGAGGCGCTATGCGGAGCTCCACTACTTACATACGAGCGCGCGATGTATGAAGTACAAACACAAACTTAGCAATAACAGCTACACTACACACTGTTTTCCATAAACACAACATTCCCCTTTAACGGAGGACCTGGCCGCCATTTTTGTTTATTTTTCCACTAAAGTCTTTCAAGTATAGAGGAAACGGCGCTCAGAACTAACATACTGCATTCTATTCCTGAGTTTTTATTATTTGTAGACTAAACAGGATAAAGTTGCGCGTTACACGGCGGAGCGCGGCGGAGCGGCGGAGCGCGGCGGAGCGGCGGAGGGCGGGGTGGAGATATACTGCTACAGGGATATCGGGCGCTTGTTCTTTCGTTCAGGTTTACTTTTGATGCCTCGCTAAGCTTAACTGACAACAATATTAATGCACAGACTCTATATATTCGGCTGAGCGTGGGACGACTTTACTCTACGCCGAGAAATGTTAAAATTGAAGTATCAAATATACTTCAAGTTTATATTTGTAGTGTGGGCAGGATTTTGGCGTGGGTTGCTCATGTCTCGGAAAGATGGATGGATCGTTTAATATAATAAGAAAGACCAAGGAGTGACTGCCGACGCGGCGACAGGTGAATGGAGATAAAATACATTTTGTAGTAGCCACAAATAAATATTAATTCGTAAAAAAATGGAAGACTAAGTCTCTTTCAAAACTTTAACAAGTCTTTATTTACAAGTCAAACTAGCGTGCATGTACCAAAGGAAATTGTGGACGTCACTTCTCTTACAGTACACAGTACAGTGACATCCTTTCACAGATCGTTGTGAGAATATTCGCGAGAGTAATGTATTCTTATTGTGAGCATATTCGTATGGCACATCGCTCATGAATATATTCATAGTGCAAGCCAGCCACGTAAGAATGTGACTAGTTAGCGAGTGACGTCACAAGGCTCTGATCGTTACTCATCGAACTAGTTAGGTTAGTTCGAGCCGCTTGTCGGCTGAGACTGCTCGGTCAGGGCGCAAGTTGTGGCAGGCGGGAGGTTTCGAGGTACGTATTGTGTTACGATAACTTGTACTGAAAGCGAACTAGTTTTTTGTTTAGATATGTGCAATTTGTTAGGTAAAGATAAGTGTTTGGAAATCAAAAATCCTTTTTAATTAGTAGTTTTACCGTTACCCTCATAAATTATTTCAATTTAATCATTAACAGTGTCGTGGACGTTTTTGTATAATAATCGTGGACACTTATGACTTGCTCCCATGTATGCTCGTGTCGAACTAAACGCGCGACAAACATTGACTCTTCGCCGTCAGCGCCCTCTGTGATCTGGTGATTAATGATCGCACACTGTTAACGCACCACTTACAACTGGGGCGCTATGTCAAGAATAGGAATATCTACAGCTATATACACACAACCTACATAAATGTTATGGCGTTTTAGTAATTATGTCACTAAAAATAATTTATTGGAAAAAACACGGTTGTCATAAAAATGTAAGAGGCATGTGACAACAAAACATTACCTTCATGTCTCTTGATAAACTACTCTGACAATACGATGTACTTTAAAAGCCAGTTTTGAAACGTGAAACAAAATACACAAGCACTCAACAGCTCGTCACATTTATATCCCGAGATCAAACAGAGTGACAGCGCGGTCGACGCCGACGTCATTTGCCGACAACAACACCAGAGTAACACAGATGAAGCTCTAAACGGATTTACATAACAATTATATAACGCTACTTCTTCAATGAGAATCCGAACAGAAAATCTGCAACACTCCTTTATGAATAGAAGTGGGAACATATAGACATCAAACATGCTCGCACAAGTTAGACATTGTAATTATATTACACAATAAACGTACAAACAGCGAACTGTTGAGCTATATATAGAAGCGAACGTGAAATCCAAAACAAAACTTGGAATAACTTTATACATCGGAATAATAGCAATCTGACAAGAGTGGAGTAGCGAGGTTTTAGTACCAGGATATCAGGTGAGAGGAGAGCTTTTAGAATGATAACGAGAATATGGTTTTCTATTGTACCGATATCAAATCCGTTATACTTGACAGGTTTTGTTGTTTAATATCTAGCTTGACAGTTGATAGCTAATACAGTTTGAACTAGAAATTAGAGATTTGTCCTGCAGTTAGACAGATATGACCACGGAAAATGGGTTGACTGTTAAGTACACAATCAGCCAGGGTAAAAAAAAATAGCATCATTTTTTTTGTGCTTAAAATTTTATTACGTATGTGCATTTATTAGTGATATAAGATGTAACACGATATTAATACAATGTTGTGATTAGCACGATGTTAAAATTCTGCCACAGTAACCGCACCTGCACAATAGATTGTAGGCACCGACTACAATATTTGTATAGTGTTCACTAGTAGGTAGAGCGGTGCAGAAATGTTTGCGAGTAATTAAAGTGATGTTTTGGCGAGCCAGTGTTACCGGCTACAGGCTTTGTGGCGCCTGCGGACGTCCGTGTAATGGCCACATTGTGCGGCTCCTGCGGCCGCCACCTTCCTGCTGCAGCAACAATAGCCCACTACACACTACACTACTACGAGATACTCTCAACTCTACCGCGACTCAACGAGCCGACGGATGAAGACTCAATACTAATTCATCATAAGTGATACGAAACAAAGTTAAATCATAAGAATTCTCCGTTATTTACATTTTATTAAAATTTAATAGCAAACATCAAATACCATTAATGCTAACCTAACGAAACACTAAACTTTTAAAATATAAGTACAGTTCCCTCCGCTGCTAAAAATAGCATATCATAGTTATACCCAAGGAAACTCTTTCCTTCACCACTTGCCTCGGTAAAGCTGGGGGAAAGATACAGCTCAACACAATCCCGACCAATCCGTCTGTCCGTCAACTTGAAACATTTGCACAAAAACAACAATGAGCTGACACAACGTAAGTGGGGCTTATGATATAGATAAATTGAGGTTTTTAAGCAAACCGGCGGAATAGTTGGACGAATAATATACCGTAGTACCAATTTAAAATGCGTTCAAAAGCTTATATTTTAGTAAGAAGAAAATCCATTTCTTTAGTGCCATAGGTTCGTGGGAAACAATCCAGTGCCGCAATTAGACTACGCGTACGCTACGTAAACTGCTACGAATTTTCCATTTCTTGTAGCGCTCGATTGCTACGGCGTGGAATATTGCTACGGCGTAGAATATTGCTACGCATACTCTACGAGATTTTTCGTATTACAGTGCGCAAAATTGTGAGCAGGTTACTAATCAAATAGAATTTAAATTACTTTAAAACTCAATTGAAAGGTTCTATCTGCTTCAACAATTTAAAATTAACAGAATAGAAATGAAAGTTTTTCTCAAATTGAACAGAACTTTAAACAATTAGTATTCGTTTTGCATCGTATTGCAATCGCCGCAAAGTCTAGTGTTTTCAATCAGACGCTGGCTATTGGAATCTCTTTAATGTGGCTGCGCTGCGAATATTGATTCTTTTATTTAGAACTTTGAACAAAAATTAACTACTTCGCGAAATTATTTGATGTTCGGAAAGCTAATTCCTCAATACATTGCAGACTCGATATTGTTTTTGTTTATTTTTAAGTCTCAACTAAAGTAAGTCGAATACGAATTTCCGTCATTTTAATTGTCATTGATACTCTTAAATGTGATATCAAAGGTTGCGGAGACTTTATTATGTACAATGAGGAAAATGTTGAATACTTATTTAAAAATGAAAACATCTGCTATTATTACGCTCTTACGCATTGTATTGTCATTCATACAGTTATGTGTTAATAATACATATCTTACTGATTGTCACTTTACATTTTACATTATGTTGAAACGTTCAATATACTCGAGCACTTGGTCAGGTGAACCATAGAGCAATAGTATCAATAAACACTAGAATTAATCTGCATAGCGTGTGTCACGAGACGAGCTCGCACAGCGATACGTCAGCGATGTATCAGCGACATTTGATAATTTGCATCGGCACCAAAATTTATTGCGCCATCCATCACGCTAGATAAAACAACAAACATTCACGGATGGCTTTAAACAGTCGGAGGGACACAAATATATTGTATATCTAATACATTCGTTAGTAGCCACATCCATTAGAAGCATATATAATGTTTTTAATTTCGGAGAATGGAAAAACGATTTATTCGGCAAAGTAATTGATTTGTTTTACAACTCCCAACTCCTGATATGATTCATGGACGTTCAAATATACTTTTTTCTCGCCTGTTTGAGTATAAACTTCGGTTGTATATTCGGTATTCATAAACAACCGACTATAACAGAACAGAATTTTTTAAACCTTGCTGTCTTAAACTAATTTCTAGCGCGATTATTTGCTTCTTAAATATTATGCATATTACAATAGCTTCACCAACATGCTAAAGAATATTTATACGCACCTAACAATTGTAGTATAAACTAACTAATTCAAAAAATATGATGATTAGAGACGAGTGCAGCAGGCCGCCAAATCAATAGTTACAACGAAACATTTTCAATTTATGTTCTATATATGTATAACAACATATATTCTATCTCAACAGTGTATATTACATAAGTTCTGCCAATTATGACTGCAGCGACATCAATCTACTTCGTGATAAATGTAAAACTACAGTCAATTGTGTTTTGTGACCTCGTTCCGAGTTCATTTGGAATATTTAAGCTTTTTATAAAACTTTTTTCATTTTATACAAACACAAAACATAGAGTTACAGCTTTTAGGTTTATATCAATTGCTGAATCAACAGAAATAAACCAGTCCGCTTAATTTTACTCGTCAAATGAATTTTGTTTTTTGCGTTCAACAAAATGCTCAATATTAAATGTTTTTCCCTCTTCTGGCTAGAATTCAAATATAAAACGTTGCCATTCAAACATGCATGTTTACTTATATTTTATAAAACTAAAAAAACTCATTCAAACCTCGGAACCAAATTACTCGGAGCTCACGTGACATTACAAATCTTTTGTATTTGCAGTTTAGTTAAAAACTTCATTTTATTTAACTCGACATTTACTAGATCTATGACAATATTAAAGTTCAAATATTTATTTAACATGACAACCCTATTTTTGGCGTAGGTGTTTCACTAAAAGGGTATTTTACCCTTTTACGTTAAAATTATTAGTTTGATAAAAATGTTTTCAGAAATATCTGAGGTAATGCCTCGAAATCGTAGGCGGGAGATATTTATGAGGCAATTGACATTGCGCTGATTTTGTTCTATGTAGCGATTTATAATAAAGACTTAAAAATAGTAATCTAAGATTCAAGTCCTTCACTTATACGAAGTTATCTATTAGAAGTATTGTTAAAACTTTAAACGAAATAAACAGTAAAGAACTTCCAGCACTTACTAAGGCGGGTTTTCGGAGGCAGTGAACCGTACGCGTCTGGCACGTGGACGCAGCCAAGGGCAAACGTCACTTTAATCTACCTACATTTAACATTTTGAACTCTACACCGTTGTATTTTTAAAAGCTAAGAGGGGGTCCCTTTAAATGCAATTATGGAAATAAAATCATACTTGAGTGGTGCCGAGCACTCGAGTAAGAGGATGAGATGGATATTAATGATTGTGTTTAGCGGGAGACGGCAATATGTAGCGAGGATCAGGTCCGGAGGGTCCCGGGCAGGTCAGCGGGGACGTTGACGGAATCCGCCACATTACGAGAGCGACGCGAACGATACCAAGATAAAAAGATCCGTTGATTACGGCGTGCCGACAAATGTGGGGCATAACTCTTGCAGCGGGATGCCAAGTAATTGCACACAAATGAAATACGTGACCACCACGTAATAAAGTTCAGAATCGATTGACAGGCTTAATGTAGAAAACGATTACGACGGATTTAAAAATGGTTAGTGGTGAACCAAAACCCATTTGTGATGTATTGGAATGAAATTCTATTAACGTTTGTAACGGTCCACTTTGATTTTTGTTCTCGTCAGGAATTCGAAATTTATGTTTAGTCCGACCTTTCTGAACGTTCAGAAGGTTCACTGATGCTACCTACCGGTCAACGGCCAACGACGTTTGTTAGCAAAACTTTTAAATCAGCATTTTTAGTAACTAAGCAGAATATTATCAATATTATAATCGTAACAATAGGTTTTCTTGTCATCCTGGGCACCTACTACTTAGCAGTACATGGCAAATTCTATTTGTGCTCGGAATAGGATTTCAATATCAGATGTAGCGATGCGAGTTGCAGGTCGCTAACGTCTATGGACCAATTTTTTTATTTAATTTCCGCGAAAGACATGTTCTGGTGCCAAACATAAAAGTCTATCATTTTTCAACAAGCGCGCACTCTACGTAGGCGTAGGTAAAGATTTTGTACCTTTCATGTGAAATCTTTTGAAGCAAAATAAATAAAGCTTGCGACACATTTTTTATACAGAGTAAATCTCTTTGCGTTTCATCAAAGGAAGTGCTTGACTAGGTGTATCTATGTGTTATGTAGGAGAAGTGAACTGACTTCAATTGAAAAGACCTGACACGGAGCACAGCGGAAGATTATGAAACAAATTTCTTTACTCATCTCATGCAATGTTATGAAATGACTTGTGGCTTCAAATGGAATGAAATATCATATTAAATAAAGAAAAGCAACATCAAAAGCTTCGTTTGTCTCATTCCACACCATACCATACAAAACTACTTAATTAAGAGTCGCGTCTACTTCCAGTCACAAGAATGGAATAAAAATAATAAAATAAAACTGATTTCATTTTGAAGACATGTGACCACCCATACATGATCGGCTAGGTGCAACGTGGTGCAAGTCGACCGGTAGATACCCAAAGAGCTCGATGACAACTTGCTAATTAGTTAGTCTTACGCATGTTCCAAGAGAAACTTGTTCTCAAGTCTCCAGGGCTGGCAGTCCGGAAATTACCAAGATTTCCGATACCCAGCCCGGACCCCAGTCGGCTCCGTCACCGGGGACCAAGTTTGCTGTGTTATGCACGCTCTAATTTGTTCGCAGCCTAACGCATCAACACGTGGCATTATCATTACTATTGCATAATAGAGCTCTGTCTGATCGTGCTTCTCCGTACACATCTACCGTTACTTGTAATTATTGCTCATTACAGCAATACTAGGAAGCTTAGTTTTATATTTTGATAGCAAGTTAAGTACGAATAACATAAAGACAAATAAGAAATTGTGTCAAATCCATGTGAAGAAGAACAGAAAAGGTGTACTATGCCTATAAAAAATCGTCTCCGTTAAGAGTATCTTGATAATATTGACGTCATTCGACACGTATGTATATTTCAATGGCACAGTAAAACGAATTTTCGACATATTCCCAAGAACCATTGAAAAGTATTCTCAATCTGCCTCTGACTGGCGAAGTGTATTATATTATTTTGTAGAGGAATTCCATATTGCTAAATATTATGTTAGATACTTCGTATTAGTTGCTAGTTATACGTGAATGTAGAAAAATTTATCCGTCAATAAGAATAAATTGACTGCCATCTTCACCAAATGATCCAATAAATATTGTAATATACACGCAATGTTACACAAACACTATACACGGATATCATAATCAATCGAAGGTAACTCGATAGGACGATCTATGTATTACGTATCTCCACAATATTACTATCTTGGCGGCCGGCGGTGTCGCGCGGACTGCGCGCGAGATTGCCGAACGTAAACACCACTGATGTATGGAATAAATTAATCACTGTCGTGTTATGGTAGCCTGGTAGTGAACATTGAACATACATGACGTGGAGATGTCGGGGACCGCGGGAACGCGCGAGACGCGTACAGGCGCCGGGGCGGGCGGCCGATCACTGAAACGTCCCGGGCGCGCGACTCCCCCCGGCCCCGACTACCCCCGCTACTGAAACTCTCAATTATTTTATTGGGAAAGCTAATGAGACGAGAGCCATCCACAGGACTGTTGTCCGTTATTCCCATGGTTACCGGCAAATAAAACATCGTTACCATTATACGGCGATTTGACTGTATTGGCATTTTCATTACTGCTGTGTTTAAATAATATTCGCTGTGATTGCTTGAGGATTCATGATCCTACAAATATATAAATAATGTACTAAACATGAAGGCAGCGGAATTAAAGTAAACATCAAAGCGTCGGAATCATTGGAGCAGATAAGTCGTGAAATGCCTTTTCAATCGGGTCCGTCGGAGTATACTTTAAAAGTCTCCGAAGTTGTTCGTTGTCCTTCGTCGGCGCTTTCCTTCTTATTTGCGTAATGTGGACGTGTGCCGGGAATAACAATCCCATCCTAATTGATAGTCGGCGCGCTCCAGGAGCCAGCGGAGGGGGGGGGGGGGAGAAGCGAGAGCGGGGGATCTGCAACACTATGTGCCGGACCTGATAGGCAACTGTTCTAAACGACTTATAACCCTGCGGATTGAGCTCAGCCTGCAGGTACAAGCCGCGACAGTACCGTGTATATTAATGAAATAAAAACACGTGAGGAGGTATCACAAACATTTTTGGAAAATGTCAGTATCAACATTAATGTGTACCTGACCGGAACGGTCAGAAACCGTTAAAGGCGGTCCATGCAACACTAACGGGATATAAATTGCAAGTACTCGCTGATCCAAGGCGGCAGGTACCAATTGACCGCTGCACCCCACGGGGAAATCAGATGCTCGCAATATGATCAATCATCCCGTACATGGGACGAGGGCTCCGACGTAAATGCCTGTCGTACTGATCTACTCCAAGGTTTTTGTATCTTACGAAAATAGATCTAAATCGAAATGTAATGAAACATATCTATTAGATATTATTTCACTTGATTATAATGTTTTATTCATCTGATTTTTTTATGTTTACTTTTGTTTCGGGTAAATTACCATACGTGGATGGTACACACCTGACAAATAACTTGTTTATAGAACTTGGTTAATTCATAATAGTGTATGTCGACTTAGTTGAATACATTTACTCACTTTTTGAATTGATTTATGTTAAAGCAGACCTTACCCTATTAAAAAAGAAGCCTATGTTTGCAACATCCTTTCCAAATTCGCACAACTCTCTAAGGGTTCCCGTAAGCATCGCATAACATACGGCACACACGATACATTGCACAGACTCACATTATACACGAATATTCACGGATTTCGGACTATTCAAATTGTCCGGGGACATCCCAGGAATTCGGGGGCACACAGTCAGCGAATAAAAAATATATTTGGGAACAAAACAAAAGACAATAGCGAATGGTCACTCCTGCGGCAAAATGTGTTGCGTATGGAATAGCGCGGAGCTAGACGCAAGACGGCCTTACTATATAAAATTAAAAATATATCAATTATGCAGTGTCTTTATCGATAATTAGTGTATGTACATATTCAAACCACATAGGAGATACGGTGACCACAGGCCAGACCACAAGTGACAGCGGCAGGCTCTACCGCGCCACTAAGGACGCTGTGTAGGTACACAATCAATGAGCAAACACTACCCACTCTCATTTGTGAACTAGGTCAGCTGATTGAGCCGCGTCATCGCTCATCATCTTGAGACTTAACCTAAATGCATGATTTACGAGTATTATCTGCTTCCCTGTTCTTGCCAGAAAAATAAATAAAGGTAATGCGTGTGTTCGGTTCACGCTGGGCTCGTAAAAATTCTTCGGCACACCTTAATGTTTTCGATTTCACGTAAAACTTTTGTGTATACTGTAAAAGTTAATAAATTCATTCGTTTTACTACGATGATATCTTCTTCTGATTATTAAGAATAACCGGGCTTTCCATCTAGATATATAGGTGGATCATTATTAGGTGCGCGAGTCATAAGACTAGATTCAAGTTTCTCGACACTCTAGAAGGGTCAACACCTACATACAATTCATACATGAAGTCAGGATATGTGCCGCAATGTTCAGTTTCGAATCAAATCAAAGAGAAGTGGCTCAGGGAACGAACGTAAAGGAAAATCTATAAGTTGTAATAATTTATGGTCCGGGATATGGGGTAAGGGAGGATAAAAACGATCGCTTGCAGCCGAGATGAATGTCTGAAATGACAAGATTGGACAATTGCTGACAAATGTAAAGGTATTTGGGAGTCGGGCGGGGGAAGGATGGTTCATCTCAGTTTAAGACATTTTGCACCTGATACCTTTGGGTCGTATACTATTTATAAATCAGTACAACAAGCCTGCAATGTAAAATAGTCGGTAGCTTTAGAAAAACCAGTCTTAAATTTGCAGTATAGAAAACACTTCCAGGAGTAGTGTGATATATGAAAGGTTTTATCTGCAATCATATAAGTACGAAGAAAGAGTGAATATTAATTAAATAAAGAAACAGATGTTCATGGACAGAAAGCACAGGTATTGATAGCGTCTGGATTGAACAATATATTGTTGTGGGCATTGTGCGAAGAATGGTATTGATCTGTCGTGGAGCCTGTCCGCGGTAAAAGCCTGTGTTTCGGCACTCTGTGTGTCCAGGGTTCCGGAGGCGTCCTGATTCCATTAGTACATTGGATACGCAGCTCGGATGTCTCTGGGTTATTATCTCACTACGTTTTCGATACTCGGGCATTGTTTCAATGCAGTGCCACTTGTGAAATTCGATGCACAAAGGATAATTTATAGTAGATTATTGTTGCTTTACCAATCGAGTTTATGAGCTATAACAGCAATATTTGGACTCATGTTTTTGTAATACCTGAGTTTATGTAGTCGTACAACAGGAAGATTTTTCAAATTATAGAATTTGTTGATTTATATAGAAATGTACCCAACTTTACCCTTCTTATATTAAGCTTTGAACATTCATCCTTCTAAGATATCATTTTATTACACCCTCTTTAATTATTTTTCCAGTTTCCAATCATCAGTCGGTGCAGGCGACCATTGGAAAGTCTTGTAGACAAGCCGGCTTACCGGACGCCAAATATCAGAGCAATCCTTCTGGCTCATTCAGGCTGAAGATCTATATAAAAATTCCAATTAAAACAATATAAACAAAAAATCAAATAGTCAATTTAACGTAAATAAAATAAGATTATCCATGGGACACTTATCTTTCCACAAATTGTACACACAAACAAAGTCGGGAACCACCTCGCAGCGATAGCAGTGCGCTGTGCCCGTGCTCTGATCGGATCGGCAAAAGCCAGCGCCATTCAAAGAACAGAGGAAGATAAACGAACGCTGTTGTCGAAGGACATCCCGCTGCTAAACTACGAGCTGTACACACGGAGCAAACTAAACAAAAGAGGTGTTATGTTAAAAGGATTACGTCCGGCAGGACACACCGCTGCCCCCCCCCCCACCTCACCCCTCCGGACGCGCCCCGCCCCGCTCCTAGCGCAAACACGTCCAACAATGTGACGAACCCACGCGGCATCACTAATGACACTATTGATACTGTCCATTTATTCCATAATCGATAGCCGGATTATATAATCTGATTGCACCCTTTACGAGCTCGTGTATACCGATCCTAAACAGCTTAAACGGGCTTACCATTGTGTCACCCGCGGAATAGTGAAACGGAAACGACCTTACTTGCATGAACGGAACCATTTTCAATTTAACAACAATTTCAATATCGTAGATGTACACGAGTATATACGAAGAGGACTAAAGAAATCTTCGCTTTCTCAGTTCAGCGGAGCAAGGAGGACGCATAGCCGTCCTCATGAGATCGTATAAAATAGTTTCTGCGCATTATACAGGCTGTGCGACAGACATGAAAGGACCCGGCCTCTATCCGATCCACGTATAATTAGGTCGATATTATAGCATAAAGTAGCATTTTGCGATTTTCTCGTGGTTTAGAAATCTGCGAACGGTTGTATGAATGAATCGCGAAGGGGCCGATGCAAAAGTAATTTGCGGCAAAGTGCGCGCATAATAAGGTTTCAGAAGAAAAGTCAGTTTTGAATCGTTGTAAACCTCGTTCAAACTAATCAAGAGCACCCACTTTTCACGGCCTCGTGGAGTTTGGAAAGTTTCTCCCTCACAAAGCGCCCGTCTATTTATCTGACACATTTCTGCAACGAGCTCCGTGCCGCACAGCGCCGCGCCGCGCCGCGCCCAGCACCGCTCGACATACACCGAAAAAACGTCTCTTTATCCATTTAAAAGAAGGTTAGAAGTAAATTAACTTGCCCAATTGATTTAGACTTTGGAAAAGAAAGTTTGACATCTAATTGTAGCTTTAGAGTAATTCCCCCTCTCGAGCTGTTCAACTGGACAGTTATGAGAAACAAATACGGATCTACGCCCGTGAACTTACGGCAAGGTTTTTCCAAAAAGAATCTGTATCTATTGGCACACATTTAATTGGGTAGATACGAACGATTGCTTTAATTAAATTAAAAGGCCACTTGGGTCATTGGCAGTCCTGGCGCGAATGTTTTCAAACTTTCATCCCTCGGTCGCCGGGAGGAATTCGTAACGTCTTGTTACATTTCGAGAAGATCCTTCATTTTTAAATATGAAAGTGTCGAGGATGGCCGCCGCAGATTTATGTACGTGAGTGAATTTTATAAATTGTTCATAACTTATAACTTCCGAGTGGTGTCAGGGGTAATCCTGGAGGAGCCATTACGTCCTCGCTACAAGGTGGGTCCACTCCGCGCTTTTGTTCTGTTATTTAGTGCCCTCGCTATAATTTCAAATTAAATCATTTCTCTTGTCCTTTGCTGCCATGTTGTAACATGGGACCTATACAGAACTAAATTAATGTAGTTTTTTAGGATAAAAAGATTCTGTTTTGTTAAGTTTTTAGAATGTTTAATGTTCGTAATTGTTACGCTAAACAACAAACAATACAACCTGAAAATCGTGTCCCTGTTAACTGCCAAACGTTGGCAACAAAGACACTGATTCCCGGCCAGCCCGGGCCTTTCAGCATAAAGGACTCCTAATCCACTTAGATCCTGGTGCGCCTCGCGACCAGGTCCATTGTTAGTACATCATAATGTATTTACCAAGCCTCTTAACTGTACAATCCCTGTTTCTATATGACTATTGAAAATAAATTAATGGCATTTAAAATGGTTTTCCTGACTTAAGTTGATAATTAACAATATTGAAAGAACGAGACATACTTAAATATATATTTTTAAATAAATAAATGATTGAAGAGCCTTAGCAAAATTAAACAGTTGACAATTCTATTTCGATCCGTAAGAATGATGGCTAGCGGTTTTTGTACCAACAGCCAGACAGCAAGCGTTGTGCGCTGGCAGAAAACACCAGTCATGAGCGGAGGTACTAAAACTCTAACAACGTTAATAATACCTCAATTTTAACACCGGGGGAGATCTTACTTATACTGTATACGATACTATTTCAGACGCTAGGAGTGCTTCCATTATCAATGATGTTTTTGTGAACGCCTTCCAGCGCGAAGATTGAACGCTTTTATTGAGTATGTACTGGGCAGAGCTGCCAGGCTAGCCGTATTCAATCTCGCCGCGATCTATCTTGATCCGTTAAGGTCGTTTAGGATCACTACTGATCTACACGCATCGGAGATCGAAGAACGGTGAAAGGATTTTTCATTCGCTCGATATTGTTATAATGTGAATGAAATCTTTATCACAGAGGAGGCGAAGAGAAAATCTTCTAAAGCACATCTTAAGTAATGAAATATTGCGTTTTTCGGTCTTGAGATGAGCTCTTGTTGAGACAACTATCTACCACAGGGGCAACTATTTGATCACCAGATCAGGAAATTAAGTAAATATGTAACTTTCTAGTATATAAACGCCTTCAAATTACACCGAATAGTAAAGTTGAAACTAAAGTCGCCAAAGCTGAACAAACTTAAATTGGATCTCTCAAGTCGGTACTTCGTTCTTGATCGACCAGGAGAATAGAAAACTGTACAATCAATATAAAGAAATGGGGAAACTATTACACAATTAGGTAGGTAACTTATAAGTCTAGAAAATAGTGCTCATTACCTGAGTAACAATAACTCATAATTCAATTTGCGTGTAAAATTATGATTTGTGTGAAAAATCACGACAAAAACATGCGGTTGTCTGTTTCCCAAAAAAATTTTTTTCAATTAATAAATCATTTTACATACAAATGAACATAAATAAAATATATTTTGTTCATGCACGGAATAAAGAAATAGCGGTTAAAATCATTATGATTCATTTGTGTCGTCGACTCACATTAAGAACAAACATTTGCTAGTCAATTACCAGGCAATCATGCATGGGAGCAAGTGCTGACCCAAAGGACGTCTGTAGCGCGTTCCATTCGCGGTGCATATGCACGGACACCCGTGCCCGCACAAAGGGATGTCACCCATAAACTAGTGCCAGCATGTGAGACCGCAGCGCTCTATCCAACTGGCAGCAATGTGCGCACAATTGCCTGTCAAACACAAGACAACCGAGTTCCTTCGTTGCATCAGTCTACACTTGCTAATGACCCTGAACAATATCAAGTCAAATCATACGTTAACCTGTCCATAACGGTATTTGGGACTATAAATATATGACATAACTATTTTAAATGCTAATCAAACTGTCAGCGCACCAGAAAGCCAGAATGTATCAACGGGCGGCAGTCACAGGCTTGAATCTGCATATGCATGCATTATGCACTATATAGTGACATGCACTCACTATTCGTTTCAGTCTTTGGATATATATACTTTTTTGAATTCTTCAACATTTTTCACGCAAGCTATTACGGTACTAGTTACAATACAGCACTCATTTATGTGTTATGGAGTGGATAACGTTGTGTTATTCGATCATTCAAATGATGTGGAAGTAAATAAATCTCTAACGAGTTCGTATTTTATTTTGAAAAGTCAATAGGTAGATTAAACTTCGTTGCTCAATTTGCTTTTTTTTTACGTTTCCCATTGAAAAGTTCCGATAACATGCAATATAAATAAAGTTGAAAATTTGGGAAACCCTTAAATATTTATGTATAGGCAGAGAGGACCACAAAAGATTTGCAAAGAAAAGAAATTAATTAGCCGACGATATTAAACCTCGGATTTGAGACCCTTTTACGAGTATCCAGCGAATACCGAGCCCGCCAATACCGGGGGAGACGGAATTCAACGCGTTTATAATAGACAAGGTCTACAAGCGGGCGGCCGGATTTAATGAACAAATTATAAAGAACCAGTCACCAATTATTCTGAAAATTACGGGGCTGAGTAGTCGGAGCTTGGTTAATTACGCAATATAAATAGGCTTCCAATTTAGAAGCAGTCCCTTCTCCCAAGTTACTGAACATGTGTCATGCGCTGACGACAAAAGAATTAACCTTTACACTGCAAACCTTTGCACTACGTTTGCTAACTGGGGCAGAAGCTTCGTGATCAAAGGAAACACTAGGTAGGCTCACCTCCTGCCGTGTTCTGAATGCCTAGTACGCAGGGCGAGAGCTCGCCGCGTACTGTATGCATGCACGTCGTCGGATGTGGGTCACAGGGCCCCAGGGCACGTGACCTGTACACTAGGTTTATCTATCATATCGTGGAAAATTACTTTTTGCGTTTTTGGCAGACTATCCGTGTCTATGCAATAGAACAAACTGCAGTGTTTGTTTTTAATCCTATGTGGAGGGACGTATAAGGAAAAAGCATAGCAAAAATAGCAGATATGACATATTTGCATTATTTGTGTAAACATCAGGTACGTGAGCGAGCGCGCACAAATTGCGACCATGCAAACTGCTTGCTATTTGTTCAGATTGTGTTATGCTTGCTTTTAACTTGCTTCAGTTGCCGTTTTGCGGGCGGATATCCTTGTGCATCTGGTAATTGCAGACGATATCGCAAAAAACGTACTGCAAAGAAGATTGGAACTGAGTCAGCGTGAGCTAACCAAAATGTTGTGTGTACGCGGAAGGCTCTGCCTTACCCATATGAAAATGTAATATCGTATGATTTAAACATTCACTATTTTTTTAATAGTATGTACTACGTAACACGTATTTTATTATTTATGTTTAATTAAGCTTATATATATCTGTATTAAACAAAACTTGTTCGGTATTATCAAAGTAAAGCCGACACACCCGGCCAGCATTTAATAAAGTCGCCTGTCCTCGCTCGAGGCAATGTGACTTGAATTTATTACTATCTCCATGAAAGCAAACCTAGTATTGGAACTTAGAGCCAAAGGGGGCGTAGCTCAGATGGTAGAGCGCTCGCTTAGCATGCGAGAGGTACCGGGATCGATACCCGGCGCCTCCAGTTTTTTCTACAGAGCTATTTTTTGTATCAACTCAGAATTTTGTAGTCTACTCTTATTCTTTTTCGTTTCTTACACAATTTCAACAGAAACAGTGTCGACGTCTGAACGAAATATCTTGTTCTTTGCGTTTAATTAAAACATAATTACACAGAGCGCCATAATTTGAAAGCAACGCAGTCGCTAGTGAAACTTACTTGACTTTTGAATAGCGTTGCTAACAAAGCGTCTCGCTACAAGACGGCTTGACTCTCCTTCACTCCATGACATCCTGGTGTCGCGTAATAATCCTACTGTTGTCGCCATTACGAAAAAAAAAATGAAACAATGTAAAAAAGAATTGTAAGTAGAAGATTAATTAGAAGATTTTACAGAAATAAATATATCCTCGTGATTAGTAAACGAAACGGAGATAAATGCAGTTACGAAGTGTCGGCTTTAAATAAACACCACATCGCAACAAACGGTGTAATGCATGTCCTTCACCCTTGAACTACGATTAGTATTACAAGGTTATCAATAACCCGAGAACCGCAAAACGTCGCTTCTTTTTACGACAAGGAAAACAAAAGGTCTATGGTCGCACCCTCGTGGGGCGTTTTGGGGTTAAAATAGAATTCTGTCTGGGAAACTAATTTTAATGGTCGCACAGGACCCTGGGGCGCATATATCTGAAAGGGACTCTCCGCCCGAACGCTGGTGGCCGATAAAACCGCGCCATATAACATATTTGCGTGACCACAAATGCGGTGATTTGTGCTGAAACCATTTGACTGGTGTTCAAAGCAAGAATATTTATTATGTAAACGTATAATTTTATCACTTTAACATCAATTAAGTATTTCCAGCTAATAACGAAAATTCTGTGTTAGATTAATATGTTGGTTATTCACATGAAATCTGTACAGAGAAAATAGCGAAAATAAATTCTTAAATAGGAAAAGCTAACGCGATCTAACGTAATGTTGCTGTTCAAATGGGTATGTCATACAATCATTACTTAACATTATTTTACGGTATCCAATGAAAAAAGCGCACGTCTGACATAAGGACTTCAGAATATACAATTCATGAATTTAAATTAAAAGTATTGGTTATATCATAATAATATTTTATCTTCAATTGCTATTGTTCAAGCGATATAAAAAAATTATACGATAAAAAAATAACAATAGTGCCACAGGCAAACAAGGAAACAAAGTAACTAGTAGTGGCAGTGTAGCATGCACAAGTACCAGGGTAACAGAGATGACAAAGAAAACAAAATACCAACAGCTCTTGAGTGTCCTTTCACACTGCGTTTCGTTTGTAACTAGCAAGTAGCGGGCTTGCTTTACGTACACACATTTTTTAAAATAAAACTGCTCTGGAACGTTTTGTTTTCGAATCAAAAGTCAATGTAGTAATTTTTAACAAAACAGAATTGTACATGAAACCAAGTTTTTTTTTATCACAATCAAATATGGATATTTTATAAAGTTTTGATGTTTTGTTTCAGAAAAACTGTTATTATCTCTAAAACAAAATAAATACACATGGAATTAAGCACTTAATGCTAATTTTTTATAATAACTATCGTGAGACTGATTCATTATTAAATGATGTAACGGTTTACTCACGCGTATTTATCAGGGTAGCCCGACTAGTTTCGGACCCAAAAGGAGTCCTTAATCACCAAATACTTAATGCTAAAGTTCTGAAAATATGTATTTATATCGATTTATGAAAAAGCCTGATATATGAAAAAGCCTTTGCGAGGAAGACTGAAAGATGACAATTGCCAGTTAAATTTAAAAATCACATAGGTACGTAATTTACGCAATATAAGGGTAATGCCACAAATAATAGTTGAATTCGATAAAAAAGTCAAGTAGTGCAAGTATTTATTTTGGCTTGCCAAAAATACTCGAACCTTCTCCTCCCACATAAAATCGATTCACCTTTTCATTACATACCTCAACATGACATCTAGTGCTGATTTTAAAAAGCTACCTGTAACGTTAACTCTGAGCGCTACTAGCGCCATCTGTGCGCCACATCGTGGGTTACGTGCGAAAGTAGAAAGCTACGCTACAAACAAGTGCTCGACTCTGCCGTAACACCGTGAGCTCTAACAACTTTTCCCGCTGTGAGCGCTCTCCAAGTAGTTCAACAGGTTTTACAGAGATGGCGCTACTCGAAAGAAAAACGAACGGGGGACATAGCCCCGGTAAGTTATAGAATTGCATTTTGGACTTATTTAATCCGTCATGTAAGGTTGCCAATGTTTATTTGAATGTTATAAGTATATAAGTTGAATGTTAAGTAAAGTACCTAACGTTGTTTGACTGCAACAGGATAAGCCATAACCTATGAAACTTACCTGAAACAAGAATTAAATAATATTAAATTGGAATAATCGGCATGTAACAACGCTTAAATAGGAGAATTATATGGTTTAGGCTTTTAGCCTTAGGCAATTAATTATATACCCTAATAAATACACGATTTTACTCAAAGTTTCACATTATTTTCGCATAAAAATATAAAAAACCCGAAGCGGACTACATATTTATAATGAATAAGCTGATGTAATTTAAATGAGATAGTATCACCAACAGGAAAATAACAAGTTCATAAATAAACTAAAAGGAAAATATACGATGAAATGTGATAGGATGTGTATTTATTTAGCTAAATTTAACGTGATGATCTACGCTTGTACCAATACCACTCCGGCGATCCGAATTGTTTTAGATAAAATACTACAATTATCCTAAAATACTGCAATTATTCTGTTATTTAATGTAAAGTTACTTTAAGACAACTTTTTTTTTCTTTTCTTTGAGTTTTTTTTCGTATCAAATACTACAAGTATGACAATGATGTTCATTGTTTCTCATTCATTGATGGCTCCAAATGATATTTGTGAAACGGTGTATGTAAAGTTTCGGTAAAAAAGCACAAATTTGACTAATCATTATTTGAGAATTATTCGCATTCTTTTCCAGAATCTCCACAAAAAGTGTAGCAAAACAAAAAAGACTTGAAAACCCTAAAAAAAGGTCATCAATAAACCACGGTTGATAAAACATTGACAAGAATTTGCTTATTCATGCCTCCCTAGTGTAAAAGCCAATAATGGAAACCGATTAAGCTGAAACGAAATTCCAACGGAAAGCCAAGTCTCGTTTAATTGCAGAAAAATGAATTTAGCTTAATGTGTTCATTCCAAAATTAGTCCTATCTGAAAGCATTAAAGTGCAGAATTTGTTGACCACCATACACTGAGCAGTCAGTATTCCCTTGAAATACAGTTGTCTTTGAAATAAACCTCTAAATACTGAATGCGTCTGGCAGAGAGTTACCTGTATCAACCAACACATAAGGTAAAAACCAACTTAAATGCTATTCCATAAAGTCCAGTTTACGTCATCCATGGTGTGGAAAATGTAAATGTTACCGTAACTTGGTCAGACAAATATGAACTTTGCTGCGATAGGGTTAAGGTTTAGGCGAGGTTCGAGCAAATACAGTAAAGTAAACGTGTGAGTTGTTTGCATAATCGCAGCGTTCCATCGAGCCAGGACAATGGCGTCCATGTTTAGACCGCACTCGACTCGAATATGAATACGGAAGTCGCTGCACGCAACAGACAATCGCGGAATGTTCAGCTTTGTGAAAATTTCATTAAATGATATTCATGAAAATTTCACAAAGCAAACATTCCGGAGCAAAAATTATTAAGCAACAATTCTGAAGCCGCCTTTGATATAAATGGGATTTGACCTGGCTTCCTCTTCAATTCTCGATTTGTGAGATGTTATACATTCGCAACTCTACTCAAAGTTAGTACCTATGACATCTAACTTCTTTCTTAATAATCTACTCAGTTATCAGTTTTGCCGCTCATCTACATAAAAACATAAAATCGGGATAAATACTATGCTACTTGTTAATCTTAGTTATAATCTACATAAACCAGTTCAGTAGTCTTTGCGTGGAAGAGGAACAAACATCCGTTCATACTCGTACAAACTTTTGTGTTAATAATATGATTTGCTGTTGCCCGCGACTTCGTCCCCGTGGGTAGAAAATATAAGTTATGTGATTGTGAAGTGATTTATTACCGGCCTGTTTTTTTCACATTTTCCATTGTATCTTCGCTCCTATAAGTCGCAGCGTGATGGTTTATAGCCTAAAGCCTTCCTCGATGAATGGTCTATTCAACACAAAAATAATTTTTCAATTTGGACCAGTAGTTCCTGAGATTAGCGCGTTCAAACAAACAAACAAACTCTTCAGCTTTATATATTAGTATATAGATTAGGATGAATGTAAAAGTGGCCTCAGAGTGAAGAGCTCCCAGTATGAGAAGGATCGCAGTGACATACTCCTAAGTGACATTTTGTAATTTCCGTTCTAACGAAAACCACCTCGTCATGCAGAATGTTATAAAAGTTTCTGTCGTTCAATCACATTACATCAACATGAAAGGTATTTAAAATTGAGTCTGATTCTACTTAATTCTATTCATAGCAAGTCGACAGCTGCAAAACAGGTAATTTAAATAAATGTATCTCATGATAACGGCATGTCATTTGGCAAAGAATACTCTTATTTGCTTAAGCATTCAATTTATGCTTGAATTGGAGAATACGAAGTTACATATACGTCATTAAACACTCTTGGGAACGAGTGTTGGAATTCTCTAGTTTGAAACAAATAACGAGTTATGAAAACGAGCTGATTGAAACAGGCTGAAAGGCGTTGATAAGGAACATGTTATTTTAGTAAAACGAAAGAACCTTTCACCAGCGTTTTGTGTATTAAAAAAGACAGAACACCAACTGAACATCCATTAATTGGAAAACATGGAGGCATTTTTGACAGTTTTAGTAATCCGCACTTAGAGAGATGATAAATAATAGGGTAGTGTTACAAAGACGTCATTTAGTGAAGGACGAGGGCGGGGCGGGGCGGGGGCGCGGCGGTGCCAGTCGTATTGAGGGGCTCGTTAGCGGGCAGCCAGCAGCCAGCGCCTGCATGATTAACACAAAGCTAGTCGATGTCTACATTGTTTCTGACGCGGCCAATTGATCCGCTGATCGGAGCCCTAATAAAGAACAGATGGCGCGGCTAATCACCAATTACACGAGCTCACTCGTTACAAATGACTCGATACCGGCACTGGCTACAGTTTCACTAGATACGATACGCAACTAAAACAAATCTATGGCTTCATGTCTGATTTACTGCATGTGAGATGACGCACATGTACTTGAGAGTTGAGAGCATACTCATTACATTATTTAAAAAGATTTTTATATTTAAAAAAAATATCAAATCTGTTTTTAAATATTCCTGCTAACAATGAGCTTTCCATAGTATGAAGAGAAATTTCTCATTGAATAAATCTGTAGGTAGGAGAAAGCCTAAAACTTTGACTATTTATCTTGCGGTAACTTGACAGCTGATTCATTTAATAGGCCCACTGTGAAGCCGACGCGAACCATATAATTTCTGCAGTGTTTTGCTTGTAAACTCTCATAACTAGTATCTTGTTGGTATGGTAATTTATAAGGTTTCTGGAAATGGTATGTAAATTCTGTTCGTATTTGTACGTAGTTTAATCAAGCCGGCGAGATTCCGGAGTTTCGGGGAAGCAAGAATAGCTCAGTAGGCGTAGATGGCGGCAAAGCCACGAAGTGACGCGTGGAAGCGCGGGAATTGATGTGGAACGTAGAAATATAGGGACGGATCAAACTGAACTGACACGAGAGAAGAAATGTGTGACGCCACTGTTACCTATTAATTTGAATAGAACGGCACACTACAATTACACCACTAAACAAAAACATACAACCAACTTCAAATAAAAACTACTGATCCAGACTTGATGAAATGTTTATGGGACGTGACAGCTATTTCACGTTAATTTAAAAAGAATCATCCGAATCGGCTAATCCAGCCTCCTCCTTTTTCAAGTCAGTAAAAAAAGGATCTTGAGTTCATTAATAACTTATACATATAGCAAGTTCTTCCAAACTCGTGAGAATTGAGTTATTAAGACTGTCCACTGAGAAGGCAAAGTAAGTGAAGCGAATCCGGTCGCATAGCGGTGATGTGTGGTGGTCAGTTGACTGGCCTCGCACTGTTTCCGTGTCACTAAGGAGTCACGATGTGTGTAGGACGGTCAACCAGCCATGGCATGACCGCAGCATGCCCAGTTTAACCTTCACTTCAGACGGATCGATCTGCGTTGTAAACATTGAGTAGAAGATAAACGACTGATTCTATAGTGAATAACATGTATTATCAGCAGCAATTGTTTTAAGTACTCGAATGAACTTGGACACATTATATTTACTGGTATCGAATCACTAATGCAGCTGTAGGGTGTAAGATTATTGTTGTTTATCTGAATCAGTGTCGCAAGCTATCGATACGCTTTGTATCCTAATCCCAAGTTATTATTTAAAGCGAATGTGAGATTGGTGGTGTATTGGTACACTTATATCGTACATGCGTTAGAACAATACCGATTTAAAAAATAATTTACCAATCCAAACCTCCTTTATCAACTAATAACAAATATAAATAAATGTAATCCTGAAAACAGGAGGCCACTGGTAAACAATCAAAACATGTACTATCAAACATTTACAGCACATTATTAATTACACTTTAGTTTACTGGACGATATACATTAAACGTTAATATATCACGTATGAATCGGGTTTCACGCCACATCACTCGTTACACAGTCCGCTGCGCTCACTAAAATATTTATGAACGTCCCACAGGAGTGGAGCGCCGGGACCGGAGTCATTCGTTTTCCTTCCTTATCTGAAAGAGCTCTGTCTATTCCATGCGAGCCTGGTGTGTGGGTGGGCCAAAGTGATAGGCAATACGGAAGTCGGGGATGTGTTGCATTCAAACGGTCCCACTACGAAAAAGGGTTGAAGTAATTGTATTTGGGAAAGGTTTTCCTTGCTTTTTACAATAACAGAGTCACAATATAGACAAATATTTTCGTATTAAGCATTATTATTAATGTGAAACTTCGTAAGTGCTTTTTGATTTCGTTTGGATCAAGTGAACTTCAAATACGCTTATGACGTCAACGGTGACTGATGTGTAGGTAAATTTGTTTATATAGCATACAGGTTAACCATTTAAGTATTGAAAGTAGTGCCTGGTGGGTCTGGTTACCTAGTATGCTAATGCACGAGAGCCGGCGGTGGCGCGGCACCAGCGCGCAGCTCCCCACGGACACACGCCGGCACTACAAACGAGCGACAGTGACCGATTGCCGCGTCTAGACTGCCTTGATTTTTATTGTTTCATAAGCTTCGTCACTCGGTTAATAGATTTTCGTGCGGAATTTTTGTAGCAAGACTTTTCTTCTTATTTGTATTTACGATGATCCAAATAAGCTCTCATAGAGATACGATTCGAATGGACTAAGTAATAGATGCAAGCACGGCCATAACTTTAACTTTTATAGTTAATCTAAGATTAAGTTCTATGAAACCTACTGCAGGTGTATATCTTTTAATATGCTCACATCACCAAAAGTCAAATACTACGATAAATATAGAAGCAATCACTACACACTGTTTTCCAAACATAGGTGCTGTAGGAACCTCATGAAAGTCAATGAGGCTTCCTGGACAGAGTACACTATCACATGGCAACATTGTCCCGCCACCGACGAACTACGCATACACAGATATATTCTTGGTTGATGGAACAATGGGACAGTGTTTGACCCATGTTAATGATACATTTGACACATCACTCTTAAATGTATACTTGTACAAACTCTTATGTTACGAATAAACGTGTACAATGTTGAGTTGTATTCGAGGGACCATCGTTTCCGTTGATGGATGTTGTGGAGGGGTAAGAACAAATACAAAAAGCCGTGCTCATAGATCACGCAGCAGCGGGCAGCAGGGACCGGTGGGTATAGCGACAAGTAGTAGAGACGGGCGTCGCTAAATCATAAGTCTGTTGACATGTGCCATGTTTCTGCTGAGAACAACGTGATGCGAAATGAATCAGTTGAAACCAAGAACGCTTGTGGGCGATGGGGTTGCTTTTATAAACCTAAGTGAGTATAAGAACACAGTCATAATATAAAAGTAACAAGGGAAGTTACGTCATGCGAAACTGATATTAAAACTACCTAGCTCTTGATAAATTACATCAGAGTAATTGAAATTCAATAAAGATAAAATGTACACAAAATAGATATTTTCAATTTCGTATCCTATCCAATACCTACAAGCCACGCCTCGTGACTAGCGCGGCGCGAGTAAAGCCGCGCTATTTTATAATGCCGTGAAAGCTCTCTAGCCTACTCGAGATTGCGAGATCCGATTTGGTTCATCATATAAGCCCGCATAAGCGAACCGCAGCCCATTTCACACCGAAAATGATTATTGGTATAATCAGCTCGATTCAAACGGAATGTTGCGATAGAAACACAATATAGATTACAAAAAGAAGAATATCTTATATTCTTAGTTAAAATATACGAATCAAGTTGATTTTTGGGAAGGCTTCAAGCAGTAAGTACTTGATTATTCTCTAAGGACGACTCTAAAAGAAATATAACTCAGTAAGCAAACCCGCAATACCCACACGTTTTCTATTCAACGCTGGTTACTCCGGGAACACGATGAAAAGTGTTATGGCTACAGAACTACGACAGATGAGCGAACGTTGAAATATTCATACATGTGCACATGCTCCACATACCTGCATGCATACACCGGCATGAGCTTGAATATCATATCTCTTGGGACTACGGACAAAACTGCACGAAGCTTGTCGTAGTAAATATACATTAAATATACTTACAATTCAAAAAAATACAGATGTAATTTCGTTGAAGTATTCGAAAAACAGGACTATTTTATTTTTACAGTCAATCGCGTGCACTGTTCTGTTCATAGGTAACACAAATGATTTTTTTTTCAAGGCTGATGATTATTATCCATCAAAGAGATCAGCTTAGCATTACCCTACGGTATCTACAAGAAATTCCATAAAGAGATCTAAATCCCGTAGTATTTTGCATGCGCATCACTGTACGACATTGTTACGAGACCAATTAGTTTCTAGGATCATTAACATTGCAATCACACATGATCGCGGTTATAAACACGGCATTATCATAAATAGTTATGACGCAGTGAAAACGATAGTTCAGTAACGTGCTAGATTTAACCGTTTGTAACAAATCCTATAAATGATAACATTACTGCACGTAAAAATAAATTGTTCAAGGATTTTTGTAAAGTAGCGTTAGATCAGATCAAGAAACGAAGATTAACTCCATACATCATACTTTCTAGAAATATCCAAAACATCAATATCATGAGAATGTAAGATGTATAAAACGCCAGTGTTTAGTGCTAATTTATATAAGGCAACAGCCGAAAAACTCTGCGACAAATCAAAGTGTCAAATAATGGTATAAAATAGGTTGTATATGTCGGGAATTCGGGCCGGGCAAGTTGTTTAGTGGGCCATTGTAGTTGATGACGTCATTAATTCCGCGAAATTGCGAAGCCGGCACGCCTGTGACGTCACTCGCCTACACGCCGCTACCAGGGCATCATGACACACTGGACGCCGTTGCTTTAATTTTGGCTACTTTGGTAGACGTGACACAGATAAAAATGTTAGATACCTTTGCTCCGTGTATTTTTAGACGGGTTGTAACTGGAACAATTCGGGAAAGGCCTATATCCAGCAGCGAACAGCGACAGGTTAAGTACCTAACCACCAATATTAAAAAAGCCATTTTTTCGGATAAAGCAAAGAAAAATTATTATGCCATTAATTAAATGATGTAAAGGTTTACTCACACGTATTTATCGGGGTAGCCCGACTAGATTCGGACCCAACCGGAGTCCTTAATCATGAGCAGACGCGGCGGGACAGTTCGACTCGCGATCCCGATAAATACGCGTGAGTAAACCGTTACATCATTTAATATGCCATTAAGATTTTTGTTTGAATTGTTTTTTTTATGAGCTTCAGTATTTAGTTTAATCCAACAAACTAGCTGGACACAGCTTAAAAACAAACGACAGTGGTGTGTGCATTACTTCGCTGATTCCTACGCAGACTCCTCAACATTTGCAATCCTTTTTCATTTTACAATACTTTAACATGAATTTTCTACCCCACATATGTACATTCCTTACTTTATACTTCATAGTTTCATAGTTTTAAGGTTCTTCGCTGACAGTTGCTTTCACGGGTGACGTGGTGACAAAGATGTATCGGTTCCAGACGCGGGCACCGCTCGGCCCAGCCCCGACGCGGCCCCGCGCGGCCCTGGCGCGTCCCTGGCGGCGGGCGGAGGTCCACAAAACGCCACTCTTCATTACTGACCGCTGAGACAAAGGATCTTCTCGACCGTGAAACACCCGCTCACCGACACCTCGCTATTCCACAATAAACCCTTTCTTTTCCTCCTTAAAAAGATACCGTCATTTCTTTTGTAATATATTCTTTGTATCCTAGATGAAAAGGAATTATCTTTAGACGTTCGAAAATGTAGACTATGTTTTGTAGTTTTCCAGATAATACCATTCGCAGACTGAATTTTTATTTGAATTTGTATTGTATAAGAAGCCATCTAACTTTACAAATGGGATGTACCTTGCAACTTGTAAACGTAGATTGATTCACTTCAGGGCACAATTTATTTCCAACAACGACGGTTATTTAAAATTGAATATTTTTATTAGTTTAAGAGATCACAGTCGATATTTCGGTGGCCTGATAGAATGGATGGATGTTTACGTCCCCACTTCACCGATGCGACTATAAAGCCACTCGCAATTAATACACAAAGCGTTATCGACCATCAAAGCACCACACAGTCAATAAACAAACATCGCTCAATTAAAGCATGATTTATTTTAATATGACCTTGTTATTGTCAAATGAAAACAATCATATAAATGGCCTTAAAGCATAGATTTAGAAATTCATACAATTAGTCGTCTCAGACAGGTTTGTTGGTTTTACAGTAGTCAACAGTAGTAAAGTGCTTATTCTCAATACGAAATGAATGAACAAACAGTAGGATATACTAAGTAAAGTATTTAACTATTTATGTTAAGCAAATGTAGCGAGCTTGTGTCAATATATCCTTAAATCAGCAGTAATTACTTTAAAACCACTTATGTAATTCTAGCAAGGAATTACAACGACGACTTATCGACAAATTTTAATAAAGATGCAAGCTTGCCAATACAGGTGCTTTCCTCTAAACTCTAAACTTTCCATGTGATACTGTGCCCACAACCCGCTTCATCCCATAACTCAACTGCAGATCCAATTTGGTCGTTTACTTGGTTGATAAAAGTAATAATATGTGTGCGGGGAGCTCGGTGCGTCTGATCTCAAACAACTGCCTCGATTCCACGGTTACTTTGTAGCCGCGCGCGGCGCCGGGGAAATATTGCTTTACGACCACATGCATAAATAATACAACGTTCATTATTTCTAAGGGCAACGCTATATTGCCTTCTCTACTTTAAATAAAGGTAAACTCCCTTAAGAAATGAATTACAAGATTAAAGTACTCTGTTTTAAAGCAATCTTTCGCACACATTTTTGCGATAAAAGTACTTATGTTTTTTTATGACTATGGTCAGTACCAGTTGCAATGGCTGTAAAATTGTTCAACCAGACATTATTGTACAGTTAAAATAAAACGATGTTGATTTTATTAGAACATAACTGTATAACCCTTATCGGGGTCGATTTTACAAGTTGTAAATAACGGGCAGAGCTCTCGGAACCTACATGATTTTCATTGCTCTATACTCGCAGTTAATTGTGTAAATGAGCCATCCGAATTTCATCTGAAACTGATTAGTGAAACGAGCTTGTTTGTTTATACAATTACGGTGTAATGTTTATCTTAGGATTAATGTTAGCAATAACTTGCGTAATTGAGCGGGTGCCGGGCGGGGGCAGGGCGGGTGTCGGGCGGGTGTCGGGCGGGTGATGGGTGAGACTTAACTAGCATCATCGCACTTTGTTGAGATAACTTTAAGTCGGAGGAATTGACTCGTGAAGAATGTCTCGATACTCGATTATGGTTCAATGTATACTGATAAGTAATTGTTCTATTAAACGCGCGTTAGGTTTCTAATTTAAAATATCAAGCCGAGGGTCGGATTCAACTCTTAGATTAGTTTAAAATTTCAAACATCTTGTGTGGTTATTTCGAAATATGCTCGGCCATAGCATCAACTTCTAAAAAGGCCTCCTCAGAGAAAAGTGTGAATGGAGAGGCCTCCAGCCGTTCAGAATATACGTATATACAGTTTATTGTGAGAAGCGAATATCCAAATAATAACGATACGTGCGTCCGGCGCTACAAAAATAGGAACCTTTTTTCAAAGCGTTGATCGAAGTTATTTTACGGGAGGTGTGTTTATATTATTCATACTAACCTTTTTGTACAATAACATAACTAATAGGTAAAGTTGTGTTGACAATGTCCCACAAAGCGAACGTTCACATCAAACGTTCCTGCCATACATGTGAGGTATTCGCGTTTGAAGCTCAGAACAAACACAAAACGAGGCCAATATCAAATATAGAAACTCTATAAATCTTAGAGGCGAGGTGCGGAGGAGTTTCAGCCGTAGACATCTGACACGCTGCATTTGTGAGAGCAAATATATCACTGATAAAAAATATGAGAAGAAAAACTTAGAACATCTTTCAAATACATACTTATTACGTTAGTCGGTATTGTCGGTAAGAGATTGATTCATCCACTAATGAACTGCACAGCTATCGGTAAAGTGATTAAGGCGAACAAACACTTAGCACTGAGCAGACGTCGGACAATACAAACATCGAGAGCTCCAGACGAGTGCTGTCACAAACAAGTTAACATACTAATAGATACCGCAGCGAGTGTCTCACTGAGCTGTAACGTGCGGTTGAATCACAACTTCTGTACTTTATTGTGTGTACCGCACAAAATCGTAGCCAGACCGAGGCATGTCTGCTTTGACGGCCAGGAGGCGGTTAGCGGTCTGTTGACTCACGCTAAACTTACTGAGACGTGTGTGAATGATTAAAACCGCTTCGGGCGGCCAATGAATGCTAGTCGGAGAGCCAGACACACTAGCGAGTGCTGAGCTCCTTGTCTACCCACATACAGTGCTCAAAACCGTGCATACGTAACGTGTGGTTTATAACCTTAACAAGTTTTCACTACAAAGAAAATTTACCGAATGTAAAGCTTTACCTTACTAGGTATTTATAAACAACCCGGTGGTATTAAATTCGTATTTAAAATTTTAAGAAGGATATTAGTGCCTTTAACGTGTGATTTTTAGTATACATTTCACTAAAGCTACGCACAATTATATTTTTAATTAAGAGCCCATAAAAGCAACGAATTTGTTCTCTTAAAATAAAACATTTTTATCTAAATTAATTTAGTTGGACAGTTCGCTGACAGTTGTTTGTTTTGAAACCAAAATGATATCTAAGGTGGCATCTCGTTTTCTCTTAACTCTTATAATCTTGGGTACCAAGATAATCTGGTTGTCTCGAGCGGCCAACAACTTCATTGTAAGTGCGGTGAAATTATCTCAACCCGGCCATAACTTTTTAACTAACATTAAGTAAAACAACGAGAATTATCTCTGTGTTTCAAGATATTATAAGAATACCCGTGATCCCAATAAAGTTAGCGCTATATTCTGACAATATTTTCCCAGGGAGTCGGTTGCGCAATTGGTTTAGTTTGAAAATTTAGCAATTTTATATCCGCTACCTCGCACCCCCGTCAATATACATACACGGTATTGATTGACATCGTTAACCCACAGATATGTGTACATGCTCGCTTGACTAAATGGCTCGTGGTACACGCACCCACACAGCTGTAAGACTAGCAGTCGCTCTGGCGTCGAGTGCAATCGCCGTAGCCTCAAGATCCCTTGTTAAACAGTACCCGTGACGATCCAAAGTCACCTTTATTACTCGACCGAATAAAATACAATTCTCATTGCCGCTGGCGAAAAGAATAATACAGAATACAGCTGAGAAGTTTCAGATTAAAGTGCTTTATTCCATTTTAACTTTCGTGTAATTGTTTGAATGGAATGCTTGAAAAATTCATAGCAGAAAAAGGACTCCCATTGACATTTTATGAAAAAGAATAAAATAAGTACCTATTCAGTAAGTTACACTTGATTACACTTCATTTGAGATATAATAAGTGAACATCTAAGAGCTATCTCTTAGTCAGAGTTTTAATCAAATTCTCTTCATATATTATCAGAAGAGGTAAGATAATACACAAACCAAACTAGTAGAAAGGAGCTGCGTGACCTTTTATTAAGGGTTTCTGAATTCAAGTACTAGGGTCGCATAAACAGTTTAGTAGTGGTTTCGTACGGAACGTGACAGCCATTTCCCTTTCTATTCATTCGTTGACCCTTAAGAAAGATCTGCAATCATCTCTTGGGCATTTGTCAGGATTCTGCCGAGGTTTGACCTTTATTCGCGAGATGTAAATAGGACCGCATAAACGTCACTTGCAGGCTCGCTCAATTTATTACGTGTCACGGGAAGCTGCATCACTCTTGATCGTTCGATCCCAGCGAACTGCGTTGGAATTTTATTTTCTATTTACTGTTCTGCATTTTTATAGTTGAAAATAAAATACGAAACATCTGATATTGAAACTACGACTACTCTGGTATTCAACCCGCGGATTCCGATCATAAAAGGCGATGTATTTGCTTTAATTTCACAATATTTTCAATTTTCTTTTTGATACGAATTTGTATCGCTAATGTTATAGAAAAGAAATCGAGCCAAAGTATACTTAAGGCTAATCTCAGTCCTCTTCGCACAGAAAGTGTATTAAGCAAATTAAAACCGAGCTTTAATAACTGGAGTAGGGTGCAGAGCCACGGCTTTTATCAAAGCGATTTAAAGGAAAGAAAAGAAAAAACATGAGCACATCGCCAGGTTATTGGCTCCCTAATGAAATATTGATGAAGTTCCACAGAGAATCAATAAATACTGCCTCCTCTTCCGTCGAGCTCGAGGCAAATTATCATCCCACTCAGTCTCTAAAAGTTTTTAAACTGTGAGGTCGCTACGATGTACTTAGGCTTATATGAAAGAGGGCAAAATGAAAAGGACGAAACAAACTGTAGTCCAGCGAATTGCGTTATTTGCACTCGTATGGTGCGGAACGTGTTTTTATTCAGTGGAGATAAATAAACATATTCATTACAGTCGGCGGTGCTGCTCATATGCATACGGCCTATATGCAGCGAACACTAAAGTCACCGCTAACGGATAGCATCGATCACCAATAAATGGGTGTCGGCGAACGTTTCAGTTTCAGGCTCTCACCGATGCAGTTCATCGCTTATTTATCTAGTACGCCACGCTTGTGACGTCAGGCAGTACGTCACATCACTGCCTGCAGCTGCTCCATGCCAGGTGACAAATTATACCTGTCGTATTTCCACCAGGACATACATCACATGAGCGACAAGATCGCAAAATGCACTTCATGTAACGAAAACACATTTCACTGTGCAATGAAACAAGTCCCACTCATACGTATCCATGAATATTCTCCTCACTTAAGCTACATACATGCATTATGCAGTCAATTTTTTTCTTGGGAACTAATGCCTTACTTTAACTAACACCCGGACAAAGGGGAAAAAATTAATCCGGAAGGCAGACGCTGGCAAAGCCGGATTAATCACACCGGATAAAAGATCGCTAATATATTATCGCGGTTTGGAAGATGGAATCAACTTACCCATTGAGAAATTGTATTTTAACATTTTTCTCGACACAATTTAAGTACCTACTATCTCTGTCGTAATTTTTAAGACCAAGTACCACTAGTACACTACTCAATAGTATTCGTCGTTTTGTTTTATGTTCGAACTGGACCAGAATGGAAACATTAAAGCAGAGGACAACTAGTTCTGTCGCACAGAACGAATCAAATAAACATTTTCTGGATGCGGTAATTGGGTTTGGGTAATATAGTTTGTAGCATTTTATTTTGACGAACGTCAGAGCGCAACAAATAAAAGGCAATTGAATACGGTACAATAGTTTTATGCATGTGAATAGATGAATTTCAAATCTGATTGTAGACAGCGACCGGGCGGCCCGGGGCTCGGGGCTCCGGGTAGCGGTGGCGGCGCTCTAGTGCTCTGTTTTATTCGACCGCCGCAGTATTCCGTTCCGGGGCGGTCGTGAAACTATTTTCCAATTGGGAATACAGCATCCATTTTTCAAATCAAACTATACAGCAGCTGATTGATATATTTACTACTCCCTTTGTGGATGTCAATTCATCATAGGCTTACAATACTCAGCTTTACTGCAAAGATATATGTCTTGTCTTCCATTCTTTAAATAATATTCAAAGAATTTCTATGAATAATAAACCACAGATGTAACTTAAAGCAGTGTGGAATATTATTAAATAGAACATACATAAAATATAAATGTGATTCATACTTGACTTACGAAGAACGAAATACTTGAATAAATGAAAATAACAGATACATATTTCGCTAGTTGAGGTAACGAAAGCAAGCCATTTCCTACGGCAAATGGTAAACAAAGCACATTACAGGTCCCGAGTGAGTTTTAACGAGTTAATGGCTTAAGAACAATCGCTCTCCGTCGGCCAACTGCAGGATCCCGATTATCGACCGCAGCTGGAACATTATAAAGACTCTCTAATACACGGGTAGTAACATTAAAAAGTTTAAAGTATAGGAGAACATTTGGGAATAAGTTCTATGCTGAGCAGAAATGGCGCGGGTTTCAACAACTATGTAAGTTGGTCCGGAGCATTATGAATGGCCAGCGGACGCATCCGTACGACAAACTACTGCGCTCGTGTATCAAAACTTTCTCTGGGTTATTACCGCGCAGATATAATATCTTCGTTGCTTTATAAAAATTAAATCGTAATGCTTTTATAGTTTGATTTAAACTTTAATCTTCGGATGTTAAAGATAATTTGATTAAAAATTGTTAATTGGTTTGATATTCAGAAATGTGTTTGCGAGTCTGAAACTTAATGGCATTACCTATCCACCGAGAGGAAACTAATACGTAGGTATCAAGTCAAACTGCTGCCACAACTTACGTTAGATTTAATTACGTTATCTACGCTTCTCGACGTCAAGGCTGATCTGACGAGCTCGTCAAATATATATGAATTCATTGAATTATTAAATTATATATCATATTGTTTAGAAACCGTTGTACATAGAGATAAATATAATATTCCATTTGTTTAAATCGTCTGATATACCTAGCTTGGTAGCCACGATTTATGCATCTAATTCACAGAGGCGTCGAGCAGTTGTTCAGGGGGAGCGTAACCTCTAAGAAACCGATATATATCAGAAAAAAACCGGGTCAGGGTTAAGACGAGGCTTCGACGCCAGCGAACAGCAAGTTTACTCGTGGAAAATCAAACCATAAGCGTTTAATAAGACACGTGCAAACATTCGGTAAATAAATAAATGTTCCGAATATATCGGTGTAAAAAAATTAATCCTAGCTGGTAAATTTCCTATTCCTTAAATCTAGTTCGGGTGGTCCCTATATCAGCTTTAGACCATATTTCTCGTATATTACTATGTTTTGGTGTAGATTAACTCAACTCCTATGATGTTATTAAGATATTTTTACTGATATTACATCTGAGTCATCTGTATTCGTACATGTACTACGTCATGTGAACTATGTTTTTAATAAATTCATTTTTATTTTTATGATTTATTTTCGCGTCTGCGAAATATTTGTAAGAAAAGGTTGCACGATAAAAGTTAGTTAAAAGTGCCAAATATTCATAATTGGATACAATTTATTATTTAAAACAAAGACGAGTCAGTCTGTATGTCGTACGTTATTTTTAATTCTTGAAATCCATGACCGCTATTCTTGGATAGCCTTAAGGGCTACACTTGAACAAGCCTCTACTATCTTAAATTAAAACTAGCGCGTCGTCTAACTATCCCGCGCTTCTCGCCTTCGCAAGTGAAAGAAAACAAAGCGACAATTAATAACGAGCGAGATAAGGCGCCCTCACCCGCCGCGGCCGCTAACGTCTGAGCCGCGATAAAATATACAGATAACTTAAAACAATAGAACGGATTTTTTGCAATACAGCTCCGACACTCGCAGCAGACGTTACTAAACTTCCATCATTAATCATATTCTTTTGAAAGCTCACTACAATAACTTTAGTTTCAATTTTATGTTTTGTAGCGTGATGCAACTTTGTGAATTGCGCGATAGAAATTGTATTTTAACTGTTCCATCTAAATACCTTCAAAAGCTCTAAGCCTGTTCGAAGGTAATTAGACAGTTATCCTTAGTAACAGTGATCCTATACAAACACAATCCAAATGTAATAATTCAAAACAAACTTCACTCTAGCATTAAACTAGACTACGTAGACGCTACGACATTGCTACGACGTAGAGCAAAACTTACACTGACGCATTTAATCGTATAATGTTAGTTGAAATTGTACACGCTATTATATCCTCTAAACGAGGACAGTTACGTCGTGTAATCGCCTTCATATGTGACGTTGACATAACGCGGGAGCTCTGTACCGTAGCGTCGTAGGATAAGCCTGACGCCGTCGCGCCGTAGCCCGTAGCACATTGACATCGAGGCGACGTAGCGCTGCCGCTCTGAGCGGAAAATGCAATCAGAGCAACGAATTAAGATAGATGTAGACTGTGATATATATGAATCTAACTAGAGAGAACAAAGTGCAGAGCCGAGGTAACTCACCTCACTAAATAGGCAAAAAAAAGGTTTAATGCTAAACGCGATTTTTTTTGGATTAAATACGATTTGTTTTATAAATTTCCTATTTTGCTTTTTTATAATCTTTATTCTACATTCTTAATATTTCACCTGGACTTGCAGTTGTGACAACGTGTCTCCGCCCTCCATCTTCCACAACTGCAACAGTCTTACTAGGTGGTGACAGTCCTTCCGATTACAAATTATCATCAGCGAATATAATCTCATCGGGTTTAATGATGTGAAATACGGTGAATAACCCATCAAGCGGCATAACGTATCGGAATTTATTAACTATCAACCCCAAACCGTTTAAGACATTCAAAGTCAAAATTTAACCGAGTCAACTTGACAAACTAATTAGAACTCTGTTTAACCCCTTCGGGATTATAATCATGGTTATACACAAGTAGTATCGAGAAATGGAACGGATAGACTTCGGTTATTAGGATACCATACGTTTGGATATTATACCCAAGAAATTTATAATGAATTAAAACTTACATTTCAGAAACGAATAACTGATATTTGGGTATGGTGTGTATAGTTTGAACTTCTACTTTAGTTTTGATTTTAAATCATTCCGCGCATTTTAGAGTTCGGCACGAATGCTTATCGACATCGTAATTTATTTAATCAAAGTTGAATGAAATGAATTGAATTTTATCGATACAGCACAATATATAAAAGAGATACTCACTTTCATAGGTATTCTCTACCAAGCAACCAAACAGTTACGATTTATAAAGGACATTGACAGTATAGATAGAAAATGTTTTTTCAAATTACTTTGTATGTATATTCGGTTAAATAAAACTCAGTTATCTAGAGCGATACCCGTCATCGATATGAGCGACCTTCCATAAATCAAACGACAGCACTTGATGGCGCTGACACTTCACCATTAAATATAACACGCCAAGCTGCTACTGGTGTTTACTTACTTAAAAAAAACGAGGTATCAATTATTGCAAACCTATTGAAATTACTCACCAATCACCATAAAGGCAAAAGAGATAATCATTTTAGGTAAAAAATAGGCGAAATTCTACACTATTATTTGAATTTCGCGAGTTAAAATTGTCATTTACAAGAGCTAAATAATTTTCAGCTAGCTAAGTAAGTCAACTGTAAAAGCCACACGTCGAGGTTGTATTTAAGTAATATTGTAGTAGTGTTGGGTGCGTCCCCGCCGAGCTTTACATAAACAGAACATTACAACGACCGGAGTGTGGCACTTGATACCTCCTGTTTAAATACGAACCTTGTTAAACTCGTTACCGACGCGCTTTTGTTACTTTTAACACGGCTCCGCTTTATTCCGGACAAGGAAACAAAAACCAGCGACTGTTTTTCAGTTGCGAATCAAAATTGGACGCGTCTTGGCTCTTGTCTGGGTAACTTTATCAATGGACTTACTAACACTTTAAGTAATATTATTTCAGTTTTGAGATCGCTGCTCTACACCGTGTAGAGCGCTGTCACACTTCCGCTGCTGCAACAGTCTCGCATTAAAAGAGCCCCTTACTACCGCATTTTGAGTAATTAAGTTTCATCATCGCTCCGCGTTGTTTGGGTGTAGGTTTACATAATGCGAGTAATGTGTATGTTGCATGCAGCGCGCCGCACCGCGACTCAACTGGTGGCTACTAACCTACTGCAGCTGTGAATTATTGTAACTGTTTTGCAAGTATCTGCATCTGTCGTAAATCGCGCTTAGCTCTCCCAGAATAAACTGTGCTTTGCTTTGTTTCAATTCAAATCCGTTGTAATTTAAGTAAGAGGGAATGCTGATTTGAACTAATTCAACTCAAAAAAAATACCTGTAAATCGTTCTTAACTTGTAGAAAACTACTAATACAATGCAAGAGCGTAAAAATAACAATAACTGGCGGCGCGGCGCGGCGCGGCGTGATAAAACTGCAATCAATGTCGTTGAGACTTGCACCGCTTCTCTTTGTGCGTCGCCGCGCGCCGCGGCGCTCAACTCTGTAACTCTTTGTGTTCGCGGGGAACGCGACAATGCTTTTATTTCTCGATTTAACTTTTGACTTCATAAAAATAAATAAGAATTGTGTTTGCTATTCAAATTATGATTTTCTAGAAATACAAGCCTACTTCGTAGTTTATTTATCTAGTATTATATTTAAGTCAAGTATTTTCCCTTCAAATGAAAGTAAATACTGTAATAAAACCGTAATCACTTGCGATCGCTGAAAAAGCCTGAAAGGAGAAGCGTATTATCTGAGCTACATTGTAATTTTATCTGGCGACCTCCATAAAATAGTGGCCGCTCTATGTCCCAGTTATACGACCTTCGTATTGTTCATTGATTTTACGAAGCGTTCGCAAACTTTAACAGCCATTCCACTGTAAAAAGTCCTCATCCAAACGAAGCGAGCGGCGCGCGGCGTAGCGGCACGTACCTAATAAACTGCATCAAGTACTGCATATTATTTGTTTTATTGGCAACATTTCAATAGCAAAAGCCGTAGTTTTCATTAGGAAAATGTTTAATATGCCATCATACGTACACTTTCAGAGCGTATGTATTCACAGTAATAAGTTGGTGTGTAAGTTTAAGCAGCCACGTGTTTGAATCTCGTTACGCGTGCTCATCACACAGGCATCATTTTGCGCGGTGGCTCCGCTCGGGCTCGGGGCGCGCGCCCGGTGACGTAACACTGAGCTCGCCGCTGCTCTACGCCTATAAATTTGATGGAAATCTATGCATGACATTTTGGGTGGGTCACTAGAACGACGGAAGTTGTAAATATATAACGATATTGATTATTAATTGCGTACAGTTTAATGCCATTTATCATTAGTTATTCAACAATATCTACAAAAACATTTATCATGATTTAGTATTTTGTCCCTCAAAATACACGGATCATTTTTTTTTAAATCTAGCCCACTGTGTCCTACTGCTGGGCAAAAGCCTCCCCCAAATCCTTCTACGATTCCCTATTCTGTCCGAATATAGGTAACCATATTATATAAATTGGATCATATAATTCGATTCGAACTGAAAGACATAGCGTTAAACTAAACGAAACAATCTGACAGAATGTCTAACTGTAAAGCTATCCTGTTTCCAGACATAGGTGTGGCGCGATATCCTTCGACTAAGTTTAGCGCAAGTTGCCAAGTCTGCAGCCCACGTCTAACTGTCTCGCTGATATCTAACAGACGTGTGAATACCTTCAAAATAATATTACTTTGGCTTTCGAACAATTCAGATACCTTTTGCTATAATCAGATCAAATTTAAAATGTTCATAACATTTACTTTTTAATCCGCTAATTATGAATTCCCGTCCCTTAATTTTATGAAATTTTGTTATAACAGCCAAAATAAACACGACAAAGTATCGTAAAGTGGAATCCGACCTGCGACTTCGCGCCGCTCCGAATGATATCAAGCAAAACAAACACGAAACACAAACAGGAGCGCGAGCACCCTGCGACTGTACTCGTATCAGGCGAGTACACCCAAACGACACCTTTACCCCACCGCGACGCAATGCTCAGGGTTCATGCGACTGTGTGAATAATTACGAGATTCATAGTCCTCCAGTGTGTGAATAATTTACGAGTGGAGTCTCTGCCTCAATGGCGGCGGTTACTTACAACCGCGGCGCCTATTCACATTGGGGACCTAGTTAATTAAAGTCGGCTCTATATAGACCAGGTCACAATGTGACGTCAACAATGGGCCGATACGCGAGCCCAATCACATTACATAGGCGATACACACCGCGGCGTATCACACACGTGTTGGATACACGTACGGATGAACTAACAAATAACATCGCATACGAACATATTATTTATTAATTGCAACTCCTGAACACTTCAATTTTTGAACATCGTACTCGTAAAAGTGATTTTATTTTGTAGAATTGCAACTAAAATATTATATAAAGAATATCCAGACATAAATGCCGAGGTCAACACGCATTAAAAAGACAAGAAACTAAATATGTTACCAATAGAACTAGTATAGTCGTATGTGAGCAGTGAACTATTTATAATGTCGTTGCCTTAAGCTTCTAATTCCGAGGTTCCGATAAACGTTGCTCGATAGAGATATCGGCATCGTAACTTACGAGCGGGTCCCGTATAAATTTACATTAGTTACCGACGCTCGTGAATGAAGGGGTCTCGTTAATGGCCGCTCTCCGAAGAATGATGAGAGGCGAGTAACGAGTGACGCTGATGGTCGCGGCTGCCTGTGCCTCGGGCCCACCGGCAACAGGCTACAGCGTACAGGCACCCACTCGTTAGGATACAGTCCCACACTGAATCCAATTAACCCGAAACTTGTGTGGAATAATTAATCGGTTTGTAAACTTATGTTGCTAAAATACAATCTGTGTGTATGTGCCCCCGCAGTTCTACTGTGCTTGTTTGGTGTGCGTTAAAAAATTGTAACGTTTACGTGTATGTTCGACATATTCATCAAAATCTGTGTTTTCAATGACAGCAGACAGACTGACTTTTCCATAATTCTCGATTTTGTGCCATTACTTTTATCAAATCACTCTGCTGTTAAAAACTTTTCCAATGTTTGCGTAACAGCTTACACACACACGTGGGGATATTACCTCCTTAGTTACTTCATCACGAAATATTATGAAATGTGTTAATCTCCTTACGTTTGGCAGCTGATCCTCAGTAAGTACCGGCATTATGCGAGGCGGTGGCAAAATGCATAAATCGCGAAGTTTTATCGCCGACACGATAAGGAACCATTTACCTTCGTTCACTTAACTCAACAGCGTGGGAAGACCCTACATGTTGCAGATACCTTAACCTTTGCGATTCACCTATATTATCGGATTCATAATGTAAATTACATTGGAGCCTACAATAATTAACGACAAAGCATAGAATGTAAAGAGCAAGATATATGTTCAACCTCATGTTATTCGACTGAACAAAAATACTTGTTCTAAACCGCTCTTTTCAAAGCTCTATCTTCGTTTTACTTAATCATTAACTTCTCCTTTCAAGCAAACAAAGAAAGAAAAATATTTAAAGGTTTACTTAAGAGATGAAAGAAATCCTCAGACATTCATGTTTCCATTTTGTTATCGTAGTATAAATAAGTTTGATGTTTAGACTCATTCGGTCGTCATTACGGCTGATTGGGTTTGACTGACGCACGGGCGGGAGATAAAACATCACACACTGACCGAACATAGAGGAAAACAAAAGTTTCTGAACTAACGCGGCCCGAGGCCGAGGGCAGATCTTAATCTCGGTTATACCTACACCTAGGGAATAAGGATGGATCCTTCCATCCGTTCCAAAATGAATGAGGATGATTAACATTTAATTTAACTTCTTAAATCTTTTTAATTAGCTTGACTAGATCTAATTTTTACAGACTGAAACAAAAGTCTAAAGCAATACTCATAAAGATAAACCTTTTGAAATGAATACATGTTTTGAAGATATCTTATAGGCTGCATATATGGATTTTCAAAAGTTGTAGGTGAGCGCACTCGAACAATAACGATAAAAGTAAAACAAATAACGCAACATAACATAAACTAGAGAAGTACCACTTGAAGTAACTCCACACGATGTTACGGACACGATAAGACCATCAGAAATGGTTGACACTTTCATATTATTACGAGACGGCAGGAATCAACAAGTTATTTATATATATGCTATATAAATATATACAGACCTGCAACGTTAAAACAATCAGTGCAAATAATCCTTGGAAATATTTATGAGTACAGAGTAAAACTTATTAATATTAGATGGGTCATTATATTTAATTCTGAAAAAGACCAGTAACGTTAAATACACCTAATGAAATTCAACAAACGTTCTCTTTGTACATGGACTAGCCAACATTTCGATTAAGGCTGTTGGTAAAACTTCGAGACTCGACAAGTTTGTTACTAAATTTAGAAAATAATTTGTGTCATGAATTTAAGGGAGCCCACGCGGCCATATTGCAAATGAGATACTTCAAGCAAGATAATACATGATATAAATTGCAGGCATCCGCGGGGATACCGCACGGCAGCTTTCAAGCTAATACCTTTAAAATACCTAGTTCGTATTAGTGCACGCTTCGAGCATAATTTCGCTGAAAGTTTCGGTGGTGCATCATTACAGTATTGAAATAAGATTACGAGAAAAAAAAAGACACAAAATCCGGATTTTTTATCTTCAAAACTCTTCACTGCGTTATAAAGTTTTATGGCTTGAGAAATTTGTTTAACCAACTTAAGTGACGCAAAAGTCAATTCATTCCATTTGATCGACAATATCAAAAAGAGCAATAAAACTCTGAAATATAAAGTTTACACAAAAGTGAGACACTATTTTCGTTATTATTTCAACCTAAATTAAATGGTTCCTACTGGATAAAATAAAGTTGACACATTATCTCGGTACCTGTTAAGCAGAGATGTCTCTATAAAAAGAACGTCTAGATCTGTTCTATTCATTACTATAATGCAGGGCATAACTCAGCAGTCAGTGCGGTTGTAGGAGTGAGTCGCGAAGTTTCACTCGGGCTACAAACAAGAACAGTGGGAGACAGGACGCTCGTACATTACCCGGACTTGTAAAAAGTACGCGATAAATCACCCGGATCAGTGCCACGTCGGCTCGCGCTGACACTGTCGCGGTCGTGGGAACTTGACTGTGTTATATTTGGGTAGATTTCAATGTGGGGATCAGGTCATTTAATAATATGTATAGGAATTGTACAAATGCACCGCGTGGACTTCATTATCCTAGGCGAATAGCTACCAATTCCGTCAAAAGTGGTTTACCCTTTACTGGAAATCTACACAAGAAAAGCTCGGATTATCGTCGAAGGACCGCCGCCCGTCCAACAAATCTGTCGCCGCCTGTGCAAAAAGTACCTCTTTGCATAACAAAACAATTTTATTTATGTCTATTTTCATAATCAATCTCCTTAGTCTTCAGGAGTCACGACAGCTTGACATTTCGCTAATGACGCCTAAACACTAGCCTTACGTATAGTCAACTGAAAATGAACAGTATTGACTGGAAATAAGGTTGCTTTTTGTAAGTCAAAGCACTACAAGAACTTTATGGAGGGTTTAGGGTTGTCAAACGCATTTATTTGCGTGAAAGTAAATCTGATAAGGCCTTAATAAGTCCTTGAGTTAAAGTCACTGGAGTGTTAAGTTAAACATTAAACACTTCTAACTAAACTCTTTTTAATACTCAATAGTCAAAACCTTAAGAACACTTGTTTAAAGTTGATAATTGATAACAACAATTGGTCAAAGTTGTTTGACATTGGTGATGCCTGATGAACTTATTAGCTTTCTATGAAGCTAGTATTTGGTAAATTCAATATTTACTTCACCAACCCTCGTCGCATCGAAGACAAAGTTGGCAAGAGTCCGCGACATTTATCCGCGAACAAACGACAATCTGCGGACTCACCCCTCTTAATGAACGGCGTCCTTCCACGTCAATGCAAATTGTTATTCTTAATGGCTTAACACAACACCATACTTACAGGGCACTAGCGAGGGCGGGGTATGAGAGTGATCGCCGATCGCAAATAAAACAGAGGACCTCATAAAGCTAGAATGTGTCGGATTTTATTTGATGTTTCCTCGGCGCTCACCTTCGACGGTCCCCAACGTAAGCGATGGATCGCTTTTATTTACTACATCTAAATCTTATCTCAATTTATTTCGCAAGCTCTGAAACTCGTCACAATCAGTACTTGGGCTATCCATCTGTATAAATAAGAAGAATTCAATTTAAATTTCAATATAGAAGCATGCATTAAGTTCACAAAACATGAAAGCCAGAGTTGCTATAAGTTGTATTTGAATAATTGAAGTCAGTTTAGACGCTCGGAGGCCGGCGCGGGTGTTGCGCAACGATGCCCGGATATTATTTATTTGGCGACTTTGCATAACTCCCCGGAACACTCGGCCATATTTCTCTTGAACAAACTTTGAGAGATACTTTTATATTGATTGATTGGACTCCGGCAAGGATTTCAGTCAGGGACGTGATCAAATTACAAGGACCTATGAAGATAATACATTGTACACTAATGTTCTTGTCGCAGAAAACGGTTTTAGCGCGAGTTATCTCCTTCTTAGACAAATTGTACACGTTGGCAAAAATAGGCACCGGTACACATCAGTCTATAATGTAAGCAAGCTTAACATAACACAAACATTACAATTCATATCAAAATGCGGGCAAACGAGGAGCACAAACATAAAGAGATACAAAACGAAACGATTGCTCATGCCGCTGTCATATCCGAACGACAAAAAACGGCCATCGAACGTAAAAAAACTGGGGTATAATCTCTTACAAACACGATCACATTACAGCACATTCAATTTTTCCCTGTCAATGTACACAGGGCTCAGCTCTCGATCCTCTCCACATAATGGCTTGTACACACACTTCGCTCCCGTGCGGATCAATGGATAAATATTAGCTTTAATACTCCCTGCTGGTGCAATAATAACTTGCAACCCTTTGTACTGCGACCAGCCTCCAGGGACAACACTCGCTCGAGCCCGCGCAAATCGATTGAATTACTTTAATCCAAGCTGCCAATACTCACTTAGCTACAGCTACTGCTAGCCAATAGTCTTGTTTTTTTAATAAAACTGTATTAGTCATGTTTTCGACAAATATTGATCGCATTTAGGAGCTACTTCGGGGGTGTCAAGTTTATAGCAAACAAGGCGAGCACCTAAATGTCAACGCTCAGATATTTGATCAGTACCCTCGTCTCTCCTTCAAGTTTTAAATGACTTTTATTCATGTAATTTATATACTTTCACTGTGGACACTATAAGGAAAATATAAAGAGTACTTTGTGTCTATGTACGTGAATTAAATGGAATAGCTCTTTGTAACAACATAGTATTTTTCTAGTGACACACATACGAGAAGAACAAAGAAGTTAAAATTTAAAAGATTACAGCCTGTTACAAAACAAACCATGAGATTTCCATCACATGAATAGCTAGCTCAACATCGCGGCATTTAAAAAGCACAGGTGAGCAGTAACATTCCATCAGAGCTCAAATAAACCTGTCAAACGCAGGCCGCCGTGAAATCGCTAGAGATGATAGTTGCTCTGTTATTTGCTCGCGTTCGAACAAACAAATCATTTTATGGGTTCAATGAAACAAATTGAGTATCGTGAAACAATTCCCTAAAGCTCCAATACACTGAGCGAGTCAAATAAATAAACCCCCGAACGCGGGCTCCGCAGCGACGGATTATTATCTATATTTAGAGATTCCACTCAACATGAGTATTCAGAATTTAATGTTGCTATGTCAAGTGACCTATAAAACTTGTTTAAATAAAAAATAATCATGCTTCAGAATATTTTTTTACATAATTAAGCACTTAGACTAAGAGCTTGATAAATATTGTATTAAATAAAACAACTCTCAGTGCTAATTTATTATTTAACATTACATATTTTTATTGAAACCCCACGGGCAGAACATCAAAAAAATGTCAAGTTCTTTTTGAAAGGCGAGCTTTAAAGACTTTTACTTAAGCGTCGCGTTGCACCATAGACGTGGGTGCCATAGCCCAAAGTAAATATTTTTTTTCTATATCCTCCTTCAAGTCAGTGTGAAGTTTTTAAGGCTGAAACCGTTCTTTTATTTTTTTGTCACGCAGTCCGTTCTTATTGCATCTCGGAATAATTACAAAACATTTTTTTTCTTTCTAAGTATAAAATCTATAACTTATGTACACCTACACACATTAAAGAGAAAAATGCTGAAAAGAGGGTTTCTGTTTTGTATCTCCTCTATTCTGTTTCTGATCTCTTCCACCAACAAATTAACATGACCCTCAGACCAGTATTGTGTGATATTGAACCTTTGATACTTAGTTCATTAAATGTCACTACTAAAGCTTCAGAGGAAACGGAGTAGATAAATCAACTCCAATGGGAATAAATAAACTATAAGCAAACAGTGTAATGGAGACCGCAGCGGCAGTGGGCGCCGCGAGACGTCGGAGAAGTCGGTGGCTGTCAGTAAAGGCTAACAACTTCCATTGTGTGAACTTCATAGTTTAAACAGATACCCGAACTGTTTATTAATTAGGGTAGGGTCCGTCTGGAGGCCACTCGGAATAATCAAAAAACAATCCCGGTCGCTTCCCCATGCCCCCCCCCCCCACCACAAACCCGTCGCCGAGGCATCCTCACCCCCATTCCCACGCCGGTCACGCTAACCGAACAATTCCCTTAATTAAAATACTTTTGCACACATTCGTACATAAATTATTAACGAATTACACCTCCTAGGTTGCGCGGTTACCGACCAGACACCAGCCTACATCCCGCTGGCACCGGTTTCTCACCGTATCTGCATAACCCAGCTTACCTGGATTATTAAGTCAAGTTTTCGTTAGTAGGTGTGTGTCAGCAAAATGAAAATGTTCAGGTAAAAGTCGGGACAAAACTCCTTTGACGTCAACAAGAGCGGATCTACAAGATCTTAATTAAAACTTCAAATTAACCTCACGAACACTCATTATGTATACATGGAGTTAGCACTAAGTGTGCAGACGGTTGACGGCTGATACACAGGAGCGGAATGACTGAGAGTATTCATAATTTTAATATTCGTTTACATACGTGTACAAAGAGTTAATTACCGAACTGGAAGTACTCGCTGGAGGCGGGCGTCACGCGCGACCCGCGACACTCCGCACGTCGCTGTCAGACGGTACCTCCGCGATAACCTTGTTTTGGCATCTTCTCAACTTTCTTGTTTTTGTTCCAAACACATTACCAACGTCAACATTATATCTCTCAAAATGTTATCACGATTGTCTCCAGCCGAAGTTAAAAAGCCTCTGACAGTAAAGCTTTGTTATGTAGATACTACATGAGCAATATATTTTTTCAAGTATAAGTAAGTTCAAACTGTTATTACTCGTAAAAAGTAATACGTGTGTCGTTTTGGGTAAGTCTACGACCTTTACACCCTCGTGAACATGTAAAGACGAACTTTTTATAAGTGGTCCGGAGCAAGTTGCTTATGAGAGTCAGTACCACAGTACCACATACGAATTATAAGTTAATGTGGTAGCCTAGCATTACTATATCATTAGGACTTATTTTTAGAAGCTATTATCAAACAATCGAAAGTTTATTTACATATTGATACATACCAAAGAAGTTCCGTGTCTACGGAGCACTCGCTAATAATAACATAGAAAGCTTACCTGAAACAAAAAACATTTATGAGCAACTTGATATTTTTCCAATAGTCGAGTGGGTGTCACACACAGACGTTGTAATCTTTACAAAAACTTGTGAAGCCCATACACAAAAATAAATATGGATAACAATAACTTTCCGTATTAAACTACATTCGGAATAAATACCTACAACGTCTTCTAAGGATATCAATCTAAATTTCTGATGTTTTTGAAGGCAAACTTATACACAAAATGAAAAAGCATTTATTATTTTTTTGTAACATCGGTAACAATCTCTATAAGTGCCTTTTAATATCATTACAAATAGTTACTAGTAAATGATCTGTAAGAGCTGAAGTTAGAAATTACTTCTTAGTATTCTGTTGATTAGTCATTGATCATTCGATTAAGAAAATTATGCATTTACCGTAATATTGCCAGAAAACACAGAAAGGGCAAAAATAGCATCAACGAAGTAAAATTATGTAATTTGGGGCTTAATCACTCTCAATGCTTTTATTCATTATCGGCTGCATTCAAACAAAGCAAACTACATAAAAAACGGATTTTTAATGAAACCAATGTAGCGTTCTATTAACGATCTTTAAATGACTTAAATTTCCAATAACCATTGTTCATTAAACGACAGATGTTAAAATAACGCTCGTATTTCCGATCAACATCAAACGGTAGACATTTTATTGTTCGTTCATCGTAAAATGAGGAGCTTGCTGCATTAAACAGAAATCTATGAAGCTTCGAGTGCGAGAGTACAGAGGGCAGATGTACCAGCACGTTTAAAAGTAAATGTATGCAGTAGTAAGACAGAGATGCCGCTCTACACCGTGCAGTGCGCTGTCTCGCTTCCACAACTGCAAGTCTTAATTTAAAGGTGGTGTTCTGTCCCCAGTTGTTGCAAATGCCATCGGCATTTTTACGGCGACTCATAAACGCGGGTTACGATCCAGGGGGTCGTGTGTACACTTGTACAGGTATCACTCAATTTAGTCTGTCGCGTTCTATGTACGCATGACACTCAACGATATGAGAATCGAAAAGGGATGTGGTAAGTAGCCCTAATATCCCTATAACATCAAACAAGCGCCAAGCAAACAAACAATAAATTCAGTTTTCAACAAGACGGTAAATATTTACTTCAAATGAAATATATCTTTTGAACGCTTATCGTTGTATTCAACTTATTGACATGGTACCAGGAACAGGTGCAAAAGCAGAAGGATAGAATAGGATAAGATAAGGATTTAAATAATACCTAACATAATCATTAAAGTAACATCTTCATTTATCTTCAGGTCTGAAACCCAAGTTTACATTTCATTTCGGTACTCGTTAATCTGTTGCGATTGTACCGCGCTCGCTGAAGCACTTGAGTCTCTTAGCTTAACACGTGTTGAAAGCAACAGCTAGGTGTAATCAGTCACGTATTAAGCCAACATCAGCACTACGGACAGTAGGTACTGGCAGCGGGAGCAGCGGGCCGGCTGTATCCGACGACACTAATTGTTTCCGATCACAATCAACGTCAGCCCCGACAGGGCGACCGCAGCTGTCCAACTAAACTGCACTTTGATGTCCATTCAGCAGAGATCACTTGGAAACTAATGCAACTATTTTACTATTCACCAAGTTGAGATCAAACTGAATTTAAATGAATTTCAACTATGTTGCAACAGCTAACCAAAGAATATTCTAAATTCTTCTTTATTACCTAAACGTTTAAAGTAAAAAGCCAGAGAAGTAAACAAAATATGAGAGCTACATCAAAGGTAAATGCAACAGTGTCTAACCTAATTCCACGACGGAAACGGGAGAAAATTCGTTGTCACAATGAGATCAAGGTATAAAATCCGGAGCTTCCACTTTAATTTGTTCAAGTGTACCTTGTGAAATATTACAAACGAGTTGTGAATTGTCAACAGAACGGGAAATAATTAAATTAGGTTGGAGTTGGCTCGTCAGCGGCGGGCCGCGGTTACCGCCGGAATCCGCGCTCGCCGATTAAGATACGGAAGAATATCTAGTCGACTGGCAAAAGGTGCCGGGACTTACTTCAACTTGTAACTTACTTTTGAAATGTTGATCAAGATTCTAAATCATCAAACATAATTCAAAACGACTGACTTTATTTCAATAGCATGACAAAATAAATCATGTGAGTTTTGTTGCTTTGTGCATTTAGGATAAACAAACGAAAATAAAGCATGGGCAACTTGACACCATAATGGGCTGTAAAAGCTACTTTAAAACAACTAAATAAAGAGTCAGCACCTTTTGAAAGGGGCAAAAAAGCAAACACTAAATGCAGGCGACTTTCTGCCACCGTAATACTCTTTGGCAATACTTGTTAACAAACGGAAACTACGTTGGAGACGCTCGGGCCACGAGCAAACTTTTTACGCTCTCTAATTTATTTACTGAGTTGTTGAGTTAATTTAGGTTCGGAGGACCCCTCGTGCAGCCGGCACCGGCCACCCGATCCGACACAACAAATCTAAAACGACTCACAAGTGAGAAAGTCCAAAAAGTTTCAAAGTAACTGTTTTATTTTGGCGTTATAGTTGTTGTTTCAAAACTACAAAATTCAAAGCTTTGCAGTAGGAAAAAAAACAGAATCTTATTTTGTTTAAAATAGTTTGACAATGGCTGAGAGTATTTGAGAGCAGTCAACAGTCCGTTTTTTAATAAACTTGTGAGACTCCGAAAATGTTTGGTTCTGAACGACTTTATTTCTCGTCAAGTGGCGTCTGGGATCGCCCTTCGCGTTGAAGCAGGCAAAAGTCAAGGTACATAATCCCCGGAGGGACAGATACTACAGATAGAGCACACAAATACACTCGCTCGTTGTGGAGAGCACTTGAGCCTTCAGTCACTTATAATGCCTAGCTAGGTTTAGATAATTACTTTAGTAATACTATGACATTCAGTACTGACACGCGATCATTTATTAACACTAACAGAATAATAATGTGTTCTACTAAATTATTTTCCGAACCTTTTCATATTTTTAGTTATTTTCGTTTAGTGTAGACAAAACAATAATTCTATTGCGGGTATAAATTAAACGGTTAATTTAAAGTGGAGAGAAAAACTCAGAATTCGGTTTAGCTGTAACTGATAATAATAACCGTATTTAGCTTGTACAGTTAAATATTCCCTGCGAACGAAGTGGAAAACACCAAGAGCATTTCGCCGAAATTTTACCATACTTATTCATTTAGATTCAACATGAAACCGTGGGCTGGCACCAAGTTATACTTATCTAATTATACAACTCCTGCATTCGTAATCACAAGACCAACTAGCCAGTACACTAATCAGTCTGGAGATAACACCAGTCACTGGATGTTAGCATTGCGTAACGACCGACCGTATATGGACATAGTCGATATAATCCTGTTCGACAACCACTTCGTTTATTTATACATTTTCATCACCGTTAACTGGTATGTTCCGGGCGCCTACCACCTCAACTGTCGCTATTGAAGGAGCAAGACGGCATTATCCACGTATCAAGCGTCGTTTCTATTCCACAACAACAACAGTCTCTCCGGTATTGACTACAGCCATCAGTTATAAAAACAAAAGAATGACTAGTGGTAATGCTTCCTAGGGTTGGATAAATGATAAATGTGAACATTATATCAAATTTTAAAGAATAGAGTGGTGTTGGAGTAGTGTGTGTGGTTTATGTGTTGAATCAGACGGCCGCGGCTGTCTCCCCTCGGCCGGCTGTAGGTAATAGCTTGGGCGTGCCATTTCAATTCAATGCCACCGGGACGTTTCTTTAAGCACTGGCCTTCTTAAGAAATCCAATAGAATACTTGAAAACCTCCACGCTTTTATTTACTAACCTGAGATATGAGTAGATAAATCCATAGTTAGCGTTTATTTTGACAAATGGACAATTTTGAAAAATCGATATTGGGAACAGGCCCTTAGAAGTCATTCGCTTTACGACTGTGACAATAGGTCTCCAAATTGAATAAAACTCACAAATCATCGTATCTAACAATTCCCAGCTACATGACTATTCCATTTCAGATCCATGTCAATTAATTATCATCATTGTATTGATAATGTTTGTTGTATTATCAGCGGCACAATGCGATTCATAACCGATTACAGAGAGGTTGACAAATAGCCTATTTCACCTTAACAAATAATGATCAATTTTACCGCGGCGTCCGATATAAAGTACTCAAGGACTCGAGACAAAATGAAATTGTCGAAATAGAAACGTTAGTGTGACAACACGGGGGTGACAGTTACTGATCACGTGACTATCGGAGATCTATATCAAGGGTTCAGCACCTTGTTACTTTAGCCTCAGCAATCATTTATAGCAATCTTGACCAAGGGAATAATACATCTTCTCCCATACTCCCATCATTTATTATCTATCTCGGTACAATACACGTTATATAAAGACAAGCCTAAACAAAGAGCTTCCCTGGAATTATTTAAATTACCTTTGCAGGCCTAAACAGGGCAAGGTCAGATTTAGTTAATAATGAATTCAGAAGGACGATTTAGACAGATGACTGAGCTTATTGGCACAGTAGCTTAGCGCTTCACTTTCTGTATTATATTAAATAAGGTTAATACAAGGCGACGCCCTTGTCTCTATGAAAGATTCTTTTTTTAATAATATATTCTCTTATTCACTTCTGATGGGATCTAAGTTTTATCCTACAATTTTAATCTTGTATTACGCTTTAACTATTTATAATTGAAAATTCCATTAAGCGTACACCCACGTGCTTTTACATGGAAAACCTGTAAAAATAATGGTCTAACAATAAAACTAAGACAGCACCAGGTAAAAGTGTCGACGGGACGTATTTCAGCGGTGTCTGTACAAAGAGAGTACAACTGTCGCAACGAAAGTAAATTATAAAAAAAAACATCCGCGAATTGTTGAGTGCCGCTACCGTTTGTTAGAATTGGAAAAGTTATGAAAAATGCTTCGAGTTTCTCAGATCGTTATAGTTGTGGATAGCCCTCATTTGAAGTGTCAGTCAAATTGTACCATAGGTCAGTTAGTAATATAATAATTATGTTAACTCAATAGTGGTTATTAGCGGAGCTCCTAGAACCACCTGTAATTTCCCGAATTAGGCCAGTTCTATGCTCTGTCATAATATCCCAGTGTCAGGTATGAACACATGCTGTAAAAGAAAATCAGCCTTATGAGGAAGTGGAATCTAATTCAAAATCATGATCATTAATTCAAGATAGGATTACAGACCGACAGACAGACGAAAGGAAAATTAAATAAAAGCTTGTGAAACGTCCAAATCAGATCACATTAAACAAATCCAATATATGTATGTTTATAAGCAGATTTAACAATGTGTCTATCCAATGCACACAAATGCTATTTTGAAACATTGTAAAGTGTAATGTTAATATGTACAATATAAAACAGGAAAGAACATGTTGAAATATTAAAACCAAGATACTTAACATCGCCATTTAAATGTGTTCCGGTTATAAAAGTGTATACGTACGTGCTCCTTCTTAATTTCCCTCCTACATGATAAATCTGACGATAGTTATTCAAGAAAAACTTAAGTTTTTAAGTACGAGCAGGTTTATTAAAATTCATCTTACGCTACCCAGATTTTGTTGTTAACGTCTTACTGTAATACCTCTAGACACTGCGTTTCTATATGTTAAGGTTAAAAGTTCTCCTCACGTGAATATTTAGTGTTAACAGCTGACTAGTTCGCACTCAAGCGGAACCTTTAATTACGCGTATAAACACACCTCACCGCATGAATTCAGTCGAACCCTAAACTAGTCAAGCGACCGCCGAGTACGCGCGGAATTTAACGATATCACACACACACACATGTATATTTTCATTGACTATTCGGCTCTACCTTCATTACAAAACAAACAAATAGAATACAGTAAAACTGTGGCGCGAAAACCACAGGCATCATAATGCGGTAACCAACGTTTACACAAAATAGACATATCAGTAAAAGCTTCAAAATGGCCGGCAATAAAGTGACGTGTAAAAATAGTAAAAAGCCGCACACTGTTGCTGGCACACCGCAGTATAAATAAAGGGTGTCTCGTAACATCACACGCAACAAGGAATAGGACAACAAACAACACGTGCCAATAGATTCGGGAACACAACACATGTACCTCATGTTACGTATAACACCGCAGTTTCGATCCACTGAAGATTCCACTAAAAGTTTAACCGATTTAGTTTTGCTTGCGTGCATTTCTGTTGTAACTTGTTTGTTACCAAAGAGAAGTTATCACGCAGAGTGGTTATACGGATTACAAAAGGTCGAAATTGGTAACGGTGTCTTTGAATGATGCTAATATTATTGTTATAAAATGTTTGGTTCATCAAGGGGATTTAGCATCACTCGTACACTAGCGTTGGGCAGTTATATCCCAATACACCTCTATATTTCTACTGTGTTACATTTTATTTGAAAGCCCAGAAATAACAAGTGTCTCTACATCGTACAAGTAATAATAAAGTTAAATAACTTCGATTGACACTTAGAAAGTTTAGTTTCCAGGTATCGACCGGGAAGCGTGTCCGACTGAAGTGTTCAACATAGAGACTATTTAAGTTACTAAAACTAGGCTAAGACTAGATGGTGCAGCCTAGAATACAGTTATCGAGCGATCAATGCTTACTTAAAAATCTCGTATCTCTATTCTAGTTTAAAGCTTGTCTCCATTTTGGTACTATTGTAAAAGTTTCAAATACAATGCCGCTCCATAAATCACCATTTATGTGTAACCAACTGTTTGTGTGAACAGGGCATACAGCGAGCAGGAGTGCTACTCCAGCGCGTTTACATCGTCCGCGGAGACACGCACTTACGTCGCCGCTTGGGAAATTACCGCGTTACACTACCGCCGCGCACCGCTTCTAACACTTCGCTTGTTTATTAACTCGCCCTCATCCGACAGCCTACTGCACTGTTAAAGCGGAATAAAAACCTCATCCTGATTTATCTTTGAAATGTGAACAAACTGTGTTCAGGGAAGGTAAACGCGTTTACGTAAATACTACATACTTTCGAGTTATAATAACAAAGTTATGGCTTCAACTTTTACTGATGATTGTGATTTCAGAACTTCCAATTTAATATTTTCCCACGGTATATTTCTAAACCACTCCACAAGTACGGTCCAGACAAAAGTAAGCAAAATACAAAAGAGAGTATTTACATAAGCACCTTATTTGAATTGTAGACTACGATAAGTTTACAGAGTCGAGAGAAACTTAGTCACAATTCTCCTAAACACCGGCACTTTAGCTCTCAAGGAACAAACGCAACAACTTCAAAGGGTTTCGTTTAAAAGGGTCTTTTGACAAATTTTGTCCACTCATTACTCTGTGGCGTGTCCCGGGGCGGAGCGGCTTAACTTGTATCGGAACAACTTGTACAATACACGCTGATACAAAGTTATCTCAAACTAAACACACTCACTGGTATTGAGTTCCGTGCGCCCGCACCGCCCGATGAGGTAACACTATTATAAAGGACAAGTTTACTCGTCCAAGTCATCGCCGGTTAGAAACCATTTGGTAAAATTAAATCCTGCAATAAAGTACGATGGAAATAGCTTAAAGTACAAAATCTTTTGAGCAATAGATGGGTCTTTGATTGTTAAGTGTAGTAAAACTGTAATGAGCTCCTATCAGAGCTAGATATTGACGGCGAGTTAAGCGCTTTACATCAGCCACAGAGCTCACTATCTCTCACACAAAAGGGTACTTCTCTTTGATACATTTAAAATGTGAAGGACGACCAATCTCGCTCTACAGAATCGCCAAAGAGCATTGAAACGGACATTTATTTAAACGAGGTCCATTCGGGCGAATCTTTTTGATAAATCTTGATCACAGCTGTTATCGCTGGCACCACTGATTGCGCCTTTGATGGCTCTCTCGTCGGCGGACTGCAGAATGGCTCTGGCTGCAAACTGAAAACGATTGCTGGCGTGGAAATTTGTCAGGCTATATATAAATGAGCACTGATGGTAACCTGATGACATTCTACCCAAATATCATTTTGGCTATGTAGTCATGTTCCCTTTAATTTAAACTGAAATTTCATTAGCTAACTGTACCAACTAACCTATCCCCAAATGAATTTAGTTAATAGGGCATTTAATTGGGCATATTTAATAATAGGTACAAGCAGCGCAAGTAATGGCACTTAACGATGAAGGATATTGAACTCTATCAAAATAAAGCAAATACTTTGTACTGAAACATTTCGGAGTAGCTCCTAATGTGTCTAACGCATGAATTAAAGTACTAATGCATTAAAATTGAGAGCGGCGCTAAAAGCTGGGTGTATTTTATGTGAGCCTAGTGGATCTGATGCCGCCACAGCGCACCGCGCGCCGCTGCTTCGCTGCAAACCGGTGGAGTGCACTAATAACACGAAGCGACAATTTCCGTGCGCCGGGCGCAGATTACCTCCTTGGTAATTGCACTGGCTGCGCTGATAGGAAAGCGCTGGAAATGCTGTTAGTTACAATCACATGTGTACGCCGTTTATAGTGTGCATATCGTTCAAGCGTAATCACACACATACGATCGTGTTTTTATTTGTTAACTTGACGTTCCTATCATAATATCAATTTGTTAGTAGGTACTAACCTACTTTGAACGACCCACACTTTTTATATCGATCTTCATAATTCTCACGCTCAACGCGATATAATACCGGAACATATTGACCTTTATATTACCTACAACATTGATAAACAAGCAGAATATTTACGTTACAAAATGAAACGGATATATAAGTTTTCTACACAGGTTCTGGCCTTATGACACAAGAATAAGTACCTTTAATTATGTTACGAAGCACTGTAGATTGATACAATACCTCTGGCACATCTTCATATTTAAGAAATGGTAAATTAAATAGGAAATAGCTCTCGACAACAAACCATAATAAAATTTCTCATACCATAATATTTGCCTACAAACAATATTTGAGCGTACAAGTATTGAACAACATTATTCGTCGCATGAATATCGCTAACAATTTACGCAACGTCGTAAACCTTTACGCGGATATTGGTCGGTGGGAATGCGATAAGCAATTTATAGGAGATCCCGCGTTATTGCTTAAGTGTGAACCTATGTTCCACTGATTTACATCTCGCATGCCGACTCCGAGTTATTGACTTGTTAAACCCGAGCGGTTCACTTGCTTATCGTGTTAGCTGTGTTTGACTTGCGCAAAACGATTTACAAATATAATGAAACTTTATGCTTATATTACACTCACTTTATATCTGCATAACGATGATTCAAATATCACAAAGAGTAGGTACAGACAGTTGAATGAATATTATATGATCGTTCGAAGCCTAATCAATAGTAGGTGGCTGTATCGAATCCACGTTTGATTCATGAGTACAAAGCTATCACTGTAGATAGCACGTGTTCAACCTTTGCCGATATCGTGACGTCATAATTATACGAGTGACGAAATAAAGCCTCTCCCAAGTTCGTAAAGCGTTATACTCGAGCGAACAACACGAGTGTAACCTTTGTGGGGGGATAAATAGCTATAGCGTTATAATTAGGGAGGGCGTGTTATAAGCGCTGCCTTACAAACCCAGCCGTCGGAAGCACGCTTATTCCATATTTTAAGTCGTAACAAGAAAGGCGGTCGTGTTTTAGAACTCTTTTTGACATTTGGAAGGAGGTCGATATTTTCATACCTTACGGCACAATCTACAAAGTTATTAAGTTGAAGAGGACATATTTTTATTAAGAAACAAAAAGAGAATACAATTAAAACTCACGGACAGAGAATAATTTGTCAGTAGACTAAGTACCAGGACATGAAAACACAGCGGGAGGTATATACTCTGCTTGATTTTATAAACTTAAACAAATTAACTCAACATAACCAAGTTTTTAATAAGTCTGGGCGAGTATTAGACTTAGTTATCACAAATCTTCCATCATGCAGCGTGACAGAGTGTGCGGACTCCCTAACTACCATTGACAAGTATCATCCACCTTTAGAAATCTGTATTGCATTTTCATGCGAGCCTAGACTACCCTATAATACTTGTAACGTCAAACACAACTTTCATAAAGCAGACTATGTCATGATACGGAAGTATCTTTCAGAATTAAGTTGGAACGAGGCCTTTGAGGGATTGATCAATGTTGATGAGATGGTGGAAGCTTTCTATAAAATAATTCATACAGCTGTCGATAACTTTGTGCCAAAATATATAAATAAAAGTAATCACTACCCACCCTGGTTTGATCAAACTCTTAGACGAATGCTTAGGGAAAAATATAGAGTCAGGTGTCGATATAGGATTTATAAAAATCCCAGGGATCTAATTGAATTAAAAATACTAAGTAAGAGATGTGCGCACAGAGTCGGAATATGTTACAAAAATTACGTTACGGATTTAGAGGATAAAATAATTGAAAACCCTAAATATTTCTGGTCATATTTAAAGAGTAAAAGAGGAGGTTTGAGTTCATATCCCACCTCCATGAGCAATGGCTCGTTGTCGGTATCAGAAGGCTCGGAAATATGTGATATGTTTGCTACTTACTTTTTGTCAGTATATAGAAAAAATACCGAGACAAACATTAACTTGAATTCTGAATATCTTAAAGAAATAGGAAAATATAGTCTTAACTTAACTTCTCCTGTTACTGATCATGATGTTCTATTGAAAGCTTTGAAAAATGTTGATTGTTCTAAGGGGATGGGACCCGATAATATCCCTCCTATTTTTATAGCCTCTTGTGCGGAATACTTAGTTACACCGCTACTTAAAATATTTAATTTGTCACTGAATTCAGGTGTTTTTCCTGCTACTTGGAAAGTAGCTAAAGTTGCCCCAGTCCATAAAGGTGAAACTGAATCACTAGTAAGTAATTACAGGCCGATCTCGGTCCTATCGTCGTTTGCAAAAATATTCGAGTCACTGATATGTCCATATATTCAAAATCACTTTAAATTGTATCTTGATGACAACCAGCATGGATTCGTTAAGTGTAGATCCACTTGCACTAACTTAGTGTCCTTTTCGGAATCTGTTACTGAAGCCATTGACTCTAACAAACAATACGATGTTATCTATACTGACTTTAGTAAGGCTTTTGACCGTGTTTCGCATAAAATAGTTTTGCAAAAATTAAAAGTGTACGGCATCACCGGCTCTTTCCTGAGATGGTTAACATCGTATCTTGAGAAGCGTACTTTCTTTGTCGTTGTTAACGGTTTTAAATCAAAGATTCATTTGATCTCGTCTGGCGTCCCACAAGGATCTAATCTGGGTCCAATACTATTTAACATTTTCATAAATGATATACCAGAATGTTTTAAATCCTCTGACTATTTTATGTTCGCAGATGATTTGAAATTTGGGCGAATGTGGAATCTCTTAAAGATGTTGAGTGTCTACAAAGTGACCTCGAAAGATTGCTAGTTTGGTGTAATCTTAACGATATGGACCTTAATACCAAGAAATGTTTCCATGTAAAATTTTCCCGAAAGGCTCATCTAATTGATGCCGATTATTTTATTAATCATGAAAAAGTACAAGTTGTTGATACAATCAGGGATCTTGGGGTAATTTTCGACCAAAAACTGACATTCCTTCCGCAAATAGATAGTGCAATTAAAAAAGCATCCAGAATGTTAGGGTTTATTGCCAGGAATGGAAAAATCTTCCGCAGTAGTAAGCCAAAAATTACGCTTTACAATAGCTTGGTTAGAAGTATTTTAGAATACTGCAGCATAGTATGGAGGCCTCATTTTGCAACTCATTCACTGCGGCTGGAGCGGGTTCAAAAAAGATTTATGTGGCACCTAATGCGTAACTGCAAAAGAATTGAAAAGAAGACCTCTTATATGAGCAAATTGAATAATTTCAATATGAACACCTTATCCAGTCGTAGAGAATTGATTGACTGCATTTTCATGTACAAACTCGTGAATGGAAAAATTGATTGCCAGGGGTTGTTGGCTAAAGTGTCCTACCGCGTTCCAGCACGATATCCAAGAAAACATATTACCCCGCTCTATCCACCACTAAGGAGAACAGTACTTGGAGCCAACTCTCCGCTACCAAGAATGTGTAGGCAGCTAAATAACTGTAGTGACCTCATCGATATTCACGTCGATTCACTTGGTCGATTTCGGTCTGCTCTTGTTAAGCACATGTCTCAAAGTGAGAAAAAGCAGCAACTATGATCTGATTGTAACTTTCATGTCTTTAGTTTTTAATAGCTTTAGTTATTATTTATACTTACTGTTAACAATCTTAGTTAAGTTTATTTTTGTAATTGTAATATTCAAAATGTTTACTTATTTTTAAGATTTCTCCTTTACTTTACTCAGAGCTGTCCGTGTGAATGTTGTATTCGCCTTTAATTATTTGATGCACTTGTCTATAATCTGTTTTGTATAAGTATGTATTAGTGTAGTGTATTTAAATGTTGGTGAATCTAATAAATAAATAAATAAAAATAAATAAATATACATGTAGATAAAACAGACGGCGTTTTAACTTGGCTAGATGAAGCAGTCAAGTGACGGATGACCGGGCGCTGCGACCGTGTAATGGGACTGTCAGATTGCTCTCGCAATCTTGTCTGCCTCCCAAACTTACTACAAATAAATATATTATGCCACAAAGGAAATGTACAGTAATGAACATATAAAATAAATTACGTTTTGAAAACAGTCAAGTAGTACTTTGCGATATTGCTCTTTGGATACAATTAATAGGCATATTAGACAACCAGGCATAAAAGCCAAACCAGATCATAAAACAACAAATGCCTGTATGTGCGCGGTAACCCGATATGGATCCAATACAATTACTCCCGTATTGTGTAATCATGTTAGTCACCGATCTCTCTCGGGAAATGAAATTATAAACATGACACAAAGCGCCTGGCGTGTGCTGTGCGCCTGGTACTCGGCACACCAGACGACAGGCCGCCTGTATTATGACCGTGTTACTGTTCCGGGCTCTGCAAATGTTACGTGAAATGTTAATACGCTGACGACACGGCCCGAATTTGAAATAGGACGAGGCAATCGTATTAAAACGTAGGCCATCGCCGCCGCCGCCACTTCCAGTGGATTAAGTGTAAATATATTAATGATCACGTCACGCTACAGCTTCAAGAAAACTGTATCTATCACACGTAGCTCGTTCTCACTGATACATTCGTAAATCATATTTATACGCGAACCTGAAGCGTACACGCTTTATGATTTTATAAAATGAAGTTATGGCCGTTTTCATTGTGCTTTTAAAGTAATACTAGGAGCTTGTAATGGAATACGGCTATGAATCAAGAGGATTTATTTCAAACCATTTATCAGACGCGTTCCGACATTTATGTACAGTGTAGGAATATTGAAATCGACATGTGCCCCCGTTCCCGTTACATAATAATACATGCGAAGGCAGGAATACTTCCCAATCAGTAGTCACCGCTAAAAAAACAAAAACCATCGATCGACCATACGAATTCTACCTGCAACGTTTATAAGAACAACTCCATTAGCTAATTACTCTGCGACGGTTTAGACCTGCTACAGCAACTTTTATTTTACTTTCACTTAACATTCAATAGGTTAATTTAAATTACCTTAAACGAAAATACAATTGTTTTTAAAAGCATGTTCTTAGGCGTATCCATTTAAATAATGGTCTAGTAACAACCTTACTTTTGTGAAGACGTTTATAATATCCAAAACAGGCTTTTCAAACTGAATTGAAAACATTTGAAACAGTAAGTATCTAGTAGAAAAGTTGTGTTCGAGGTAAAAGCCACCCTTCAAATGACTATGTATGTACATGTATTGTGTGTAGCGCGGCGCGGCGGCGTGCGAGTGTCCGGGTGGGCCAGCCCTTGTTGCGGGCGCCCCACATCGCGACACGTCACGTCACCTGCTATATTGTTTGTTTCCGTAACACTCCACGCAAATAATCAATCTCATTACATTCTCGTTTGCCTATAACTCAACAGTTTATGCCCAATTACTCAGCATTGCAATGTGTAGTTATGAAAACCTTTTATATTTCTAACATCGACTTTGTGGTGAACTTAATATTAACGCTGTTTAGTAAGTCACAACGAATATAGAAACTAAGCCTTCGCAACAAACGCGCCCACGCAAAAATACTTACCTGATACACATATCATAAGAAGTCTTCAGAGAACCAAAAATCACATACAAGTGAAAACCCCCGAAATATAAACCTCTTTTCCTCAAAATATAACATTAAGTATCATATTCCTATTTTCGCTTCGTCGATCTCGTTGTTCGTGTACAGAGGGTTATATAAGAGTGAATCATGACGTATAGCGAACATTATGCGCGGTAAATATACAGGGTTCATCGAACCCTACAGGAGATGCAGCCGTGGCGAGCATCCAGACTTAGGAAGAGCAAACAACAATATTTGTGTACATACATATACTACTTAAGTTAATTTTAAACGCCCAGTTGATTTTGACCAACGGACTAATAACTAATTAGCCTCCATAGATATATTTGCTGTTTTATTACTACATTAATAAATTTAAACAAAACACACAGTACGTTTACAGAAAGAGCTTTTACACATGGGTTTTACACATTCAGTACAAAAAAATATATTTCTGAACCAGTTTGTACAGATACACAAACTAATTGGCATACCGATACACAATAGACTATAAATTAACGACATGATGTGCACTAAGTGCATAACTACAGACACGTGTACTACGAATTCCATTATCCAGTAATAATGACAAGTTATCCCGTGAATGTGCGGCCTCGTAATTAATATAAATGGAGAGGTATCGGGACACTAATTAGCGGTCGACGCGACTGTCTCATTATCAGTTATATCAATCATATGAATGCAGCAATTCATGTCGATCAAATAACAATACCAGGCAACTTTGTGTCGATATGAAATGATGATTCATTTAGTTCAAATTAATTGTATTGGTTATCAAAAATGTTTCGTCAATGGACGTAGTGAATAATGATCAAATAGTCTGTCTCAGGCGAAACTTTATTAAAACCATCAAAAATAATTTTAATCCGTGTAAAGTGCATGAGTTCCAGCAACATCATTGTATGATTGTCAATGTAATCGCGACATGCCTAGAAATGCTTGCTACATGAGCTATAATCAATAACCCAATATTTTTTGAAATCTCTGATATAGATTCATTAAAATGGTCACTGCTAGTTCACATGATAATATTTGTCAGACAGATCGAACATGACTCCAGGCGTAATATCGTCCAAGTTATACCGTCACCGTTTTGCGGCAATATTGACCGACCTTCACACTTTCATTACTCAGAATTTCGAGACCAAGCTAGCAGCAAAAAAGTGACTGATTTATAACATAGAAGAGATCGTTAAAAGATGAAAATATTCGGGAATTGTCTTCGTAGATTGATAAAAAGAACTGTCATTTTAGCTTTAGTTATTCTAAAATAATACTCGTAATGTCTGGAGTTCCATATAATAATTAATCTCTGCATGAATGTTAGCGATCGTGTATCCCAGCTCAGAGCGAGCGTATAAGAGTATCAAGGTAAAGCCCGGTTGACAGATGGGTGACATCAATCAAGCAGCTCGCGGCTCGCAGATTACAGATCGCACGCAACACATCATTACAAGCCACCGCAATGCCGGTAATTGGGCGACACCACAAAACGATATTATCCTACTGGATATGTTATGTCCATCTGTTATAAACTATGCTTCCATATATGTGAACACGGAATTATTATTAAATGTCATTAAAGTTTCCCAGAGGTTTACAATTAGACATCACTATATATTATAAAACAGAACCGCTTTTTCTGTGCCTATTTCCCCTTGACCACTTAAATCTTTGTAACTACTTGACGGATTTTGATGCGGTTTTTTTTTAATAGATAAACTGATTCATGAGGATGGGTTATAGTTATGTAGTTAGTAGTGTTAGTTTATGCATAAATTAGTAGAGGTACATGGTCAATTTTAGAGGTTTCAAATGTATTTACTATTTTTTTACACTTTCATCGCAAACGCTGGCTTACCCCTAATACATACATCAAAATAATGTTCTACAATATTGGTTGATGGTCACTCATGTACGGACCAACCGCGTCAAGCGTAGCTTAACCTGTGATCGATTGACTTATGCATTTATAACTTAGCCACGAGCTCCTCGCGTAGTCTTGAATCATATGTGTAATTCATCACAATTTGATCAGAAATAGAGAAAATGACTGGGGGATGGTTATTCAAGGGGTTGGAGTTTCTTGCCGGTGATTCTCCATAAGAATGAAACTATGGAACCGCTCAACTAGAGTCATCATCATAACGTTTTGAAAGTGTCTGATAAACTATTTGAAATAAAACCTTATGATTTCGATATTGAATGGAGGGGGGATATCAAGGGGTCGAGTACATACTTGGCGTTAGATGGTACGTACCTGGTGTTGGATGGTAAGTACTTGGTGTTGGATGGTAAGTACTTGGTGTTGGATGGTAAGTACTTGGTTTTAGATGGTAAGTACTTGGTTTTAGATGGAAAGTACTTGGAGTTAGATGGTAAGTACTTGGAGTTAGATGGTATTTACTTGGTTTTAGATGGAAAGTACTTGGAGTTAGATGGTAAGTACTTGGAGTTAGATGGTAAGTACTTGGAGTTGGATGGTAAGTACTTGGTTTTAGATGGAAAGTACTTGGAGTTAGATGGTAAGTACTTGGAGTTGGATGGTAAGTACTTGGTTTTAGATGGTAAGTACTTGGTTTTAGATGGAAAGTACTTGGAGTTAGATGGTAAGTACTTGGAGTTAGATGGTATTTACTTGGTTTTAGATGGAAAGTACTTGGAGTTAGATGGTAAGTACTTGGTTTTAGATGGTAAGTACTTGGTTTTAGATGGAAAGTACTTGGAGTTAGATGGTAAGTACTTGGAGTTAGATGGTATTTACTTGGTTTTAGATGGAAAGTACTTGGAGTTAGATGGTAAGTACTTGGAGTTAGATGGTAAGTACTTGGTTTTAGATGGAAAGTACTTGGAGTTAGATGGTAAGTACTTGGAGTTAGATGGTAAGTACTTGGAGTTGGATGGTAAGTACTTGGTTTTAGATGGAAAGTACTTGGAGTTAGATGGTAAGTACTTGGAGTTGGATGGTAAGTACTTGGTTTTAGATGGAAAGTACTTGGAGTTAGATGGTAAGTACTTGGTGTTGGATGGTAAGTACTTGGAGTTACAAATATGGACAGAAGTTGTGTGGACGCGGACGAAATCGCGGGTAACAGCTAGTAATAAATATCTTACTATCTGGAAATTATTTGTTGTATATTTTAAGATAGCATTTTATTGAAATATATTACGAAAAAACGGGCAAGTTGTTAATCTACAACATCAGTGTATTTTAACTTCGTTTTTATGGAACCGCATAAAAAAAGGAAATCCTAATAACAGTGGATAAAACAAAAATAAAAGAAGATTACCACCACCGTTGCAAAAATAATATTAATAAGGCTGTTGGTTATAAACAAATAGCCTTCATCATGCAATGGAAGATTTTATTTCTTGATGAGGCTTTTTAAAACACCAGTTTATAAATCATAATGGAATTGAAAACTTAAAAAGAAAAATTTAAAATATTAAATACTCTTATTAAATATCTTTGGTGTATAGTGAGGTTAAAGTACGAAACAGACGCGAAGATCTTGAACCGTATAGCACGTTGTTAGATAAACAAAATTCTGTTGGGTATGGCGGTTTGACAGCTAACAACAACAAGTTACACCTAAGCTGACGGTAGATGTCACAAACACAATATAAAGATGTGAAAACAAGATTCCGGGGCATCAGGGAAGTGTCGCCAAAAGGATCGAGGAGTTACAGTCACGACTACTTCAGTACTTAAAGTGTCTGAAATATTCAACAGCCTCGAGAATATTCACCTTCAGGTCCCTTATTAAAGCTATTTGAGAACATTAAATAAAAGGCCGCGGGCGACGGAGCGAATTTAAAGTTGCTTCCAGGGTTTTATAACAAAGATTTTGTAATAAATTATTTTCAGAGATTCTGGTTTATCTTAAAAGTTATGTACCTGCTGCTGAAATGAATATTTCTTTAAATATAGGAACAAGTCGAGACACGCATTACTTTATCTCCGGTTCGAATCTTTCCACATTTCTGTACATTAAGTATCTCATGTTTTTCTGTACGGAGAAAAAAATGTCAAACAGTCATATAATGTAGAATACATTTAAAAAATCTGAATCACATTTGTTTTACCTTAAGAAGCATGTTTATATAAAACACATATCATTACTGATAAAGTGGTCAAACAAACGAGTTATCTAGACTGAAAACGGGTTAACATGAAAAAGGCGTACATCAGTAGATCATACTGGCAACGCGGGTGCAACTTTTTAGTTCAGCAAAATGTTAAATAAACAAAAACAATGGGCAAGAGAATAAAATTACTCGGTGGCTCTGCTTCCAACGCGCCGCGCTTTAGTCCGGACTGTCTCGGTCACAAGCAGAGAGCATTCACCCCATTACCAACCCTAACATTATACGTTAACTGCAATAAATCAATGTTCCGCGATCTGATATTACTATACATTCAGTTTGAATTGTTTTTGTTAAGAAATCATTTACTTTTCAGTCCTCACAAGTGAATGAATTCTTCTGTGGATAATATTATGTTGTTTTACAAATCCCAGTAATCAATTGAAGAGTCGTAGCTTTATTATGCCTCATGTTTATGACACAACTTTTTGTATTGTAAGCAACGTGATAATTGCGGTTTCTCAGAATTAATAAGAGGTTGCACCACACTAGAGTGAGAAGGACCAAGAAATTTCTGGTCCCCACAAATGACAGATAATGTATCTTGTTGTTGACCCTTGATGTTTTGTTGCCCTACTACATTTACAACTTCTGCCATTACTGTGGCAGTCAGATTACAAGTTACAACCGAGTTAAGTACGTTAAGAAAGAAAAAAAAGGTCCGTTTTTTGTCGTCGGAAATTCCGCGGCCACAAAGGCAAAAACAAATCTCAAATAGACGTAAACTATGAATGATATACCTAGTGCGAACTAGTAAGTTAATCTGCAACACTTGCAAGATCAATAAATAAAACGTCAATAAATATGAGATTCAATCTTCAATATATTTTTATCTGAGGCGATATAATAAACGCGCTTAGAGATAAAGGGAGAGCGCGGTTCTCGCCCCAACTGATTTAGCGAAGGGTTATAATTTGTAATCCGCGAGCGTCGACGACGTGCGAAGACTCGGAGAGGGACGAGGGGAAGCGGAACGGCGGGAAAAACTACTACTCATCACACAGCTCATTATTGGCAAATGAGTGACTCGACTATTGCGATAAGAGGATTTGCTGCTCAGATTAGTGCCATGCTACATGCAACTTTTATTCAATAAAATCTTGGAAATTGGCATTCACAACAGTGTGCGACTTACGGACCGGATGGGACGCGATTCTCTAATAGCATAAGTAATTATTCATAGAAACATTATAACCCCGGTAGTCAGACAAAAACCATTGAACGGCGAGATTAAGCAGTTATGCCTTGTTTTGACTAGACCAGATAGTAACGGTATAAGATCTCAATCACTACTCATCACTACTCAATAATACTGTCCGAAAGTTTGAAAATCTCTTTTTCAACTTTAATTTATACGAATAACAGATTTAAAACTGTTTTAAATTTAGCTAAATACAGAGTAAAACGTCCATTTAACATCACAAGAAGATAAATTTAAAACCTCAACATCCACTTTCAAACAAACGGTTTTATATTGTGCAAATCTTCCTGAAAGCATCCCGCAGTACATTGAGACCGAGCGCTCATTAACAAAACGACTAAGAGCGAACAGAACGCCCCACTCAAGTGCAACCTGCAAGTATGCCTGAAACAAAAGCGCAGCTACGACGACCTACAAAATTATTGGACGTGTTTTAAATACAATGCTGTCGTATTTCGGGTGAACCGGCGACTGTCTGCCTGCCTGGCTGAGACAATTCTTTTGCAGATAAAAGTCGAAAAATTAAACGATTTTTCCATTTAGGAACGGAAAGACCTCAGCGAGAAAGTGGATTCGGAAGAATTTTCAACACGGTTATTTTCTATTTCACTTGCCGCGGCGTTGCTACGAAACATACGTAGCTCTACGACGCCTACATCGCCGTCTGAGATCAAGATTCGTAGCCGAGCAGAGAACAAGGCATTTAAGATCTTAGAAAACCGGTTACCATTTATTCTTGTTGCATGTATGTGGTGCAATATAGGTTTTGTATTATGTCATGAAAATGTAAAAAAAAGACTTTTGTGAGATACTAAAACTAAGTTAAATGTCATTTAATTAAAACAATGTTTTAGTAACTTGGAATCATTGCTACGAAAGAACGGTTAACACTAATTTGGTAACAAAGACATGTTAAATTCATTAGGTTCCAGAGAACTCCCGCATTTTACATGAGCCGAGCGATTAACTGTGTAAACTCGAGTATATTTCAAGGTGACGAGCTTGCCGACCTCTGTTCTAGCCCAAATTATACTGAACACACGACAAGTGTTTGATGTAAACGATGTTTGCTTATTCTTACTATACACGGTATTTAATTAAATGACTAACACAAACTAGAACACATTGGAATTAATTCAAATTTAATGATATTATAATATTATTATACATTATATACATAGTGGAAAAATCTAAGGCTGGCCTTTGCCCTGTAGGGACACCAACGGCTAAATAAAAAAAAATAGATATAAGCAAGCTATATTATAGGGCTACGGGCTCTTGTTTTTGTAATGCGTAAATCAAAATAAATAACCCAATAAACAAACAAAGAAATGAAACCCTGAAATAAGACACCGGCAATTATTTTTATCCATCTACCCACCTAATGGTAACATTTAGGGAATAAGAGCCTGAGACACGTCATATTATATATCTCTGTCGAGTTAAATGATCCGAACTTTCAGAAGAGATCTCTTTGATTTACCTTTATAAGTAATATACGTTGATTTTCCCTATTGTCTGCATCGTTTGTTACGTTGATATTAGTGAAGTAATGGGCAATAAATTACGTACCAATTCTATTACGGGTCAATCAAAGATGAGGAAAGAAGGAAAGTATCGAGTGATTAATTACAACGAGTGGTGTATTGCTGTTTTACAAGAAAATAAAAAACAGCCCTGTCTGTGTCATCATAATATTTTCGCATGGAGAGTTGTGCTTTGCGAACCGGGCGGTATAAATAACGTTATCGCATCAAATTCGCCAATCCTGCAGTTTACCGGCGAGCGACGCACATTTTATATTAATGGTTCGTCCGGCACAGGTATACAATTTATTATGGCGCCCAACTGGGACTAATTGAATAAACAAATAGGCTGTAATTTGCAATCCAACAATGCAAAATAATAAATCTATATGAATAAACATAACCTCGTACGGTGTTGAGTTACGGTCAAAAATTATAAAGTTATCAAGCACAAGAAAATGAAAACTCAGAACTTTGTACCAGAGTCTGTGGAAAAAATAACTAAAAACAAACAAAGTGAGCTACTCATTACGGCAATTTGAATGCATAATGTAAAGGAAAAATATCGCTGTATCCGCTACCCTCAGTCCATTCCAGAGTAAGCTTCGACACTCGCTACGACTGGGATTCTTAAATCGCTATTGTAAGATGTTATTGCTCGGCTCGGTCGTGCTGCGCCGCGCCGAATTATTAACAAAACGGAATAAAACGTCTGTAATCTGTGCCTTCCTTGAGGTAATGGTTACAGATATTATCCGACTTTATGGTATAATCGATACAGGAATGTTAAACAAAACGCCTCTGCCATCGCAGATACAATTTCAATTTGAAATGCACATAGGGTATGTTGGTACGTTTTTGTTTAAGTACTAGTGCAATTTTCGAACAGGTATAGTATTTGTCGATGGGTTCTGATAGCGCAAGTCAGCACTCGAGGTCCTGTAGTGTTGTGGCGCGGACGTGTAGTGGGTGACGGCGCGATCGAACGATATCTAGTTAATTGAAGGACCATTGCGACGGCATTAATGACCACCACTCGCCAACTCAATTACATTACCCTCTCACCCGCTGCCGCCTGCATGGTACTACATAGTTCTGTTATTAAAAATATGAATAGCTTTCATTTTTTATTATGCTCCGATATTGTGTTATACCTTATTTGTCTTGTTTCGACAGCGTTCCTAATGTTTAAATTTACTTTACCGTTTTGTACTTAACGTTGTTATCATAAAATCTCTGTTCATTAAAAAAATTCTTTTTTATTCTTTTGCCTCCTTTATAATCAAGCCCCAAGTATAAGTAACTTAGTGCTGACAACAAAAAGCGCTACTTGACTAATTGCAGCATAATCCTTAACACGTATAAATACAGGCAGCAAAAATTATAGCGTAAAAAGGGTCGACAAGGCAAATTGGCATCGCGTTCATTAACCGATCCCCGGTGGAAGGGATTTATCCCCATTAGGCACTGTCGGTTTCCGCGCGCTAAATAATATTCACCTGGACAACAGTGTTCCGACAACATGCCGCGCCGCTCGTGTCCACGCGGCATACTGCTGAATGCGATAAATATTTGACTACCCTCGCTACATTTTATCAACAGGAAAATTTGTGGTCAATTTCGTGGTTCGAATGGATACTTAATTGATCACGCGTTAAATATAAATCACTAAAATTAAGAACATTTTACTTTGTGTGTTAACTATTAACGAAGTTTTCGTTCCAATGTATAATACTAAAATATTCAAAAGGCCGGTATTGACCAACTTACATTGGATATTACATACGTACACATGGGAAAGAGTTCTGCAAAAAGTGTGTTGCGCAACCCAGTGTTCGGAGCATTATTCAGCTAATCGTATTCGTCGAAGAAGATTATCTGTAGGCAAGCACGGTCGAGACACCGAAGCGTTTTATTTACGACAGTTCTCTCGGCTTACATATAATATTCATTAAGGCTGAGGGTCCGCCGGGTATGGGCAATAACCACAAATAAAATTAATACTTTATGTACAATAGAACCGGACACATAAATGTTGTAACTAAGCATTAACGGAATCGTCTTAAGTGGATCACCCTAACGTCAGTCATTAAAGTTTCAATCTGGTTAACACGGTAAAAGTACCCAGCATTTACCGTGTTGAATACATTTTGGTTTCTTGCGATTTTTTTCTACATATGTACCCTTGTAAACTATCTTGACTGTTTCTGTTTATTGACATGATAATTAATATTGATGTAAATTGTAACATTCTTATACAATTACTACAAGTTAAACGGTTTTCCAAACTTACACGACATGATGTGGCTGGTTCAATGTATTTGTAAATGCAAACATTCAAAACGACAAAGTGATACATTAAGCATAGCGGTCGCATAATTTCTTGAAAACACGCCACAAACTGAAATAATGCACGGTAAACAAAGCAAAACAAAAAAACCGTGTACAATATTGTACACGCGACTAATCCTGACGAAAACACGTTTCTGAAATGTACATGACTTAACATGAAACTGGGATAACAAGGATATACAGCGCCATTTCAGCTCATCACGCCACACAGATATTACAATCCCAAATTGCCGTGGTTGCCAGCCGACATTGCGCTATTTATTCTCTAAATTTATTAAACTTCATTAAGTACAGAGCTGGAGCTTAAAATTATCGAAGGGTGACGACTTAACAACTTGGTTCTTCGTAAAAGGGAGGAGATAAATCCACGTTCATCGAAGTATCCGGGCAAGATTGGCGGCTGACACAAATTGCCCGCGGCGATTGGCCGGCACGTTCGCACCAAATATAAAAAGTTGATCTCACCTCAACGTTTATGTTTTTTCGCTAAGATCTGTAGGGAGCGCTTTTTTTTCTGATCGCTATGAGAAAAGAACACCAAGATTAGAAGAGGCGGTTTAAAGGATAGTAGATTTATTTTTCAATTCTCGTTCTGAGCATCGTTACATAAAGAAAAACACTTCACGATAAGCTATACTAAGTAGTGTAGTAGTAATAGCGTATAAAAACAAGGTTTCAATTTGAAGGTATTTTCAGTGTCCGTGAATAATATACAACATAAATTGGCTGTAATACCGTTCCATATAGGCACGTGTGAGGCGCATAAGCCGCGGCCGGTGTCCACCCTGCACAGCGGAGTATCGATCCCGCACGAACGTGCACACCACATCACGGCTGCGCTCATTTGCATGGCAAGTATACTCATCTTTCTTATTGTACATCCTGACTATGGCCAGCACCTAGTACGGCCAGCACCTAGTCCTATCAGTTAATCAAGCCTATTCATATTCAAATATCCTTCAAGTCAATAGTGCTTTTGTTACAGGAACGGCTAGCAACTTGTTTTAGTTTTCTTTTAATAGGCACGGAACCACATTCGCAAGTTTATAGTCGCAGTTCAGAAAATAAACAATTGACATAAAAAGTATGAATCAATTTATTACTGGAATTTTAAAGCGTGCGACAAATTCTTTCGTTTTCCTTCATTTGTTTTATATTTTCGAAGTTCTTCTCTCGCCAAGACCAATAGTATTGTCTCAGAAATTGCAAAAGTCGCAATCAAACCTATTTTATTGGTATCCTTTGATCAATCGAAGGTAACAACAATCGAAGTCTCATAGAGCACTCGTACGTGACAGGGAAGTGTACCCCAGTAGTTTAGGCACGAGCACCATAAACAAACCAATTACCGTGGCGGCTGTATTTCAGAGTGTTTCAGTATTAGCCGAGGGACACCGGCCACACCCGCTGCATCAATCAATCGCTGACCGCTACTATACAAGCTACGATATTGCCGCCACAGTCACGCACAGGTATAGCTAGCCCAAGGCCAGACGGCTAACAGATCGATTTCTGCCTTTATGACTGCTAAATAGATTTTTTATTAAGCCATCAGTTGTTGCGAATTGTGTCAAGCTTTTTTTTTCTTTTTTGCTTAACTTTGAAACAGAAAAAATTAAAATACTGTTGAATTTTTCAAGCAGTTGCAGTTTCAAGTTTGAGTTTATCACAAACAAAATTCAGTACACCATATTCATAACGCAAATAGTTATTATGCTCATTCAGGAAAACTGGGATCATCCAACTAGCTGTGGGAAACTGTACCCTATATCCGGAACACACCGCAGCAGTAAAGCTACGCGAACGGGTTTAAAGTGAACACTGGGGTAACACCCCTTCCATGTTTCACTAACATACAATTTTAAGAAAAAATCAGTAAGCTAAACGTGAATTGTAAGAGTTGTAAGTTGTTCAGATTGTTACCTTTCCAACAGCGAAATTGAAATCATGTTTCAAATTTTAGGCTTTGTAAGTGCAGTTTATGAATATAATTATTGATTTCGATAGCGTGGCTAATGAGGCATGGCAGACGGTCGTGATCGACCCGCCAACATGCCAGACCGAGTCCTTCGCTGCATATTCATACTAGCTAATTGATATCTAATAAAGAGTTGCCTTCTTATGTGAATATAAAATCTGTACTTAAAGAGTCTTTTATCAAATTCAAATACTTACAAAAGTTAATAAATGCCAGAATAAGATTACCTTTCTACGACACGTCACTTCTTCGAAATGAAATTGTTCAGCAGATTTGTTTTATCTTTCCAACAAACCTTTGACTGGATTTAACGAATTCTGGTTGTCTTTGCTTTAGCCTTAATAAAGTTGAACATGGAGGCTTTTTTTTCAGTTACTAGTTACTGTAAGCCCGCTGCATCGCGTAGCGTACGCCGCAGAGACAAGCCCATTACACGTCTAGCCACTCCACTATCGGATATTGTTAATTAATGCAACGGAGAGAGCACTCTTCACATGTTTCTGCTTACATGCACTAGGTTAGTATATTTTTGTAGCATGCGTTGATTAAACTAGAAGGGTTCTGTGGACGAGTTATGTTTGCTTAATTTGTTTGGTCACGTTTTATTCTTTCCATTTGTTTTTCATGACAATAGAGAGAGGAAATACTGGTCAAGTGTGAGTCGAATCGTGAGTCTGAGGATTTCAATATGATTAAGAAAAACAAATTTAAAAAATGGGTACTACTGACCCCTAAAAAGAGCAAAACGTGATTTGTGGTTTCTTTTTTAAATAATCGTTTAAAGTTATTGGAGATTGCCAAAATATGTATTTTTTACGAAACTTAAGTTATGCATCCAAAATCATAACATATCTATCTCATTAACTAATCTCACTACGATTTTTTTTTGTTGATACTATACAAACAACATTATCCTAGCCTTTTCCCAACTATGTCGAGATACCAGTGTTTTACAAGGAGTGACTACATATCTACCTCCTCAACCGAGTTAACTAAACAACGCGAACACAAAATAAAAATGAGTTTTGAGTAGCCGTCGCGTTGGTACAGCCATAAATTTGAAGCGTGATATTATATATTAGTCTTTCTCTTAATATTGCGAGTCCGTTTCGCACTTGAAAGGTATTTTTTTGTATGTGACACCGAGACAAACATTATAGATAGGTACCTACCTGAAGAACTCTACATATCAGAATAAAAACACAGCAAAAAACAAACGTGTTTTGTTGAGGAAGGCCACACACGTGTTCACGCTATTAAAATGCTGTAATAACAATCCCGAGAGGCATAATGCATAATGGTTGCCAGGTGGATGCGCACGCGCAATGCACCGGCTGCGTCAAGACAAGTAGCGCCACCTGTTTCTTGCGAGTGAAATCGATACGCTTTTGGTTCGGCGCACTACTCGCCCCCCCCCCCCCTCCACGCCTCCGCTCGAGCCCCGCTCACGCCTGCACTTAGATCGTCTGACGTTAAGATGCAAATGCCATTACAAAAGGCGGTGTCTAAATAATTTTTACAGTAAATTTCATAGCGGCTTAGAATCTGCTTAAGCATAATTACTTCGCACAATAACATACAATACAAGTGTATTGTTATCCGAGTTTAAGAATAGTATCGTTCCGTGCATTCAATAAAGCTGACTTTATAGTAGGATAACCGGAGATTTTTCAGAAATGTGCTGACTTGCTTCCATCCTGGACCGGAGTTCAAATATTATGTAGCCTATTGGTTAATAAAACAATAATAGAACTGAATGTATGTGCAAAGCAAATGCAAACCAAATACTGAAGAGAAAATCTATTCTAGAGTACAATAGAATTCAATAGATTTCACCGCAGTATTTCGAGTTGTCCTTACCATCTTTTGAATTTACAGAACTCATACAAAAGTATTGTATTCGTTTCACTTTTCACAACAGACAGTTTAGAATTCAATAGTACTTCTGGCTCGCTCCGTTCAGCTTGTGATGTCGTCTAGATTTTTCGCTTACGTAAACACTAACTTTCAAATTTAATAGTTTCTTTTCAAACAAATGTGCTGCAATTTCAAATGGTGCCGCCATGATAAAGGAAATTATTTACTGATGATCTTTAAATTGAAACATTTGTATGTTAGTTCTTAGTCAATATACCTACTTACTCAAATACGAACCTGCTTTACGAATTTTCCAATATTTCTTCAATAGGAATGTTATCATATCGATTACCATGCCTGTTCGAACAAGTAAATTTGAGTACTAATAATGAATCATTGATAACACCACATTAGATATGGGGACACTTATTTGCCGTGCTACTGAATTTTAATATGGACTTTAAGGTACGCCTAATTTCATTGATAAATTCCACGTAGTGAAAGAGTTATCTGTAAAGGCGCGATGGTGTCGAAGACACCTCAATAACGTACCCAATCTACCGATTGAACGGATCATCGCCTCCTGAAGCACCTTTAGATAGAGTAAATGAGATTCCATTACATTGTAAATTGCTTACAAAGGGTATCATGGTATCTTTACAGATTAACGCATTATCGTTATCAACATTGCTTCAAAATAGACGAGAGCTCTATTTATATTGCAATATCTATTAATATTCCACGTATTACACAACACAGTCTCTGCGCAGTGAATGTAATTAATCACTGATCCTGTTGGTGCCATACACCAGGCAGTAGTTCGCGGCACGCTTGTGTATTTTCTCCGCCGCTACAAATATGAATCAATGAACAGTATTTTCCAATTTCCTGGCAGTCCTAGGAGCCACGATCGACTGCGTTATTCAGAGCGACATCATTTCCACTCAGATGGTGTTCATTCATTCCGTGAGCACATTTCTTGGCTTCCATAAGCTTGTGTAAATTGCGTGTTGTACCCAAACCCAAAGCTTGGCACTCAGTTCTCTTACATTATTTTGGTTTTGGATGTTTTGCTGTAGTGTTTATTCCTATTTCTAAGCTGAACGACCTCGCCACTTGTTTATCTCGCAAAAGATTATATAATAAATACGGAAAGGAGTTTTTTTTAATAATATAGTATACGACAAATATAATTGAAACTAAATTAAAAAATATATGAACACTCTTTCACTGAAAGTATTTAATTTCACAAAGTTTTGCATGAATTCGCATAATTTTTAATTAGTATTAAAGCTGTACATATTTATTAATCGAGCGACCTAGTAGTGGTATTCCGTGTACCATTTAACCCGCTGCGGATGAAGATCACTTATACCCGGCGCGGGTCACGTTTAATTAGTTTCCAGCTCCGCCATTACGACTGGAATTATTTCCGGACCACGGTAGCTCACCTTTTGTTCCTAACTACCATTGATTAATTATTCTCGATTACTTCGGTAATATGTATAAATAGGTATCAATTTAACCAAGTAGGGGTAAATTGTTTCTTTAACACGCTGGTTAATCAGGTTAATCTAGTAGAGGTCGCCAGCCATATGTATTATGCAGCCAAGCCTGTTCTAAATGATGTCAAAAAAGGACAAGACCGTTGATTACCTAATAAAACAATTCTTTCAAATTCTTTTTTAATAGACGGATGACGATAAAAGCGGTTTGCGTTGGTTGACAGAAAAACCTCGTAACTGGTCGAAGCAAGGTCGCGGTCAAGTGTTCGAAGAAATTGTGTCGTTGTAATTATAAAGCATATTTTCAAATGCCGATCGCGATTGATTATGCGATAACCCCGATATCTTTATCAACTGTTACTGTGACTCAATTTCAGGTATTAGATAACGGCATTGGGTCGGTTCCTGAATTTATAAACCGGAGCTTGTGTGTTCCAAAATAGGCTCTACTGCAAGAGGTAAGACAAATTAATAGTATTAGTCACTAATTATAAATAAATAAATAGAATGTACAGAATTATTTTTATTTCTGTTAGATGTGATTTAGTAGACGTCCTTGTAGCTTACGTACACATCCATATTTCGGATGTGTACATAAGCTACAACTTATAACGATTTAAGGCAATTGTCTAGTCATTACTTACAATTAAACAGGTGGTAAATTGCTTTGTCTAATCTATACGTTAAACAATCATGAACGGAAAAGCATTTTTTTATAACAATGAACTGGTAAGGTACACTAGCAATGCAATTATTTTAATTACCAAAAACAGGAACGAAGACTTGTAAATTTGATTAAATTGCTTGAACGTAAAACAGGTGGCCAAATTATCTCGTGCTGGTTCCTTCAGAAAGTTATCAACCCTCTTTCCTAAATCCCATGCAATGTTTTCCATAGCGCGGGGCATCCCAAAGTAATGTTCGACACGCGTTCTACAGGATTTTTACGACTTTCTACGTAAATACTAGCCTTGTGTTAACAGGGCATCCATATCCTGAATTATAAAGTAACACCAGCAACCGGCGCAAGTACATTACGTAATAAGTGTAACCTCCGTACTGCCTGATGTTAAATAACTTGACTATTTTGTCACACTACTCACAAAAACATTGAGGATTGTTTTGCAATTTACACAATAATATGAAGTCGTCAAGTAAAAACAAGTGACTTTATTTATATGTTTATCGTCACAAAGCCACCTGGGCCTAGCTAAAACGAGCTGCGCCCGCGCCGTTTTTGCACAGTATATTATTATGTATTATGTCTCGTCATTTGTCACTTAACTACCTACCTCACCACCTACTAAACCACTAAATGATTATTAGTGAACGTCACCACGATTCTTCAATATATTTTAGAAGTGATAACATTTTGCTTAGAGACCACATTTAGCTATGAACCATTAATGTCGTTCGGTTCCACGGTCGTCACAGGTACATCAGCATTATAGGACACTCATTGTCCCGACTGGATTCTTAAAGTTATGCATTTCTGTATGTGCCACGCATAACTGATTACATGACATATCTTAGCAGTTTGCAACATATAATTTTACGACGAATTAAATAAAAGTACTCGTGTCCTCAGTCCTCTCGAGGGTTTTACAGACTTATTCGACTATTTTAAAATAGCAGTGTTAGTTACATGAAGCGGTGTTAGGTACATGCCCTTCCCATATTTATAAAATATTGCTACCTACCACGATTGTTAAATATTCAAGGTAAAACCACGTCATTATTTTACGCATCAATTAGCTTAGACTATTGAGACCTACAATAATCAACAATATAGCTTCACGTGTACTGCTTGTTAGGTGTTGTGCTTCCTGAGCCTCGCCGTGAAAGTAAGCAGTGTACAGCCGGCAGTAAAATATCAAAACAAACATAGATCGCTTGCCGGCCGCTGCCGCGATCCTGCGATTCACGACCAAACACGATCGATAAAAACAATGAAAATAGACGCGCCTCTTGGCCGACCACACGTTGCTGCGTTATTGTTAATCGAATAAACAATTTGCATAAATCTTTAAATGTACGATAGACCATAAAAACAACGAGGTACGAAGTATATACTTCTAAATACAGTGTCATTCCAATCTAATAACCTTTCTAAGACGAATCTGATAAGATTTCACTTTGATGCACTGAAGAAATTGTGGTGCAACCAGTCGGAGCAGGGGCGTGCAGACTTACCAGATGTAGGACGGTGTTCACCACCTCCCGGTTGGTCACCTGTCCGACTTCAATTAGCCCGATAAGAACTGCGAATTTCAGGCTATCGTTCGTCGTCATCCTGACCACTTCTTCAGGTCTTTTAATATCACTATACGGCGGCGATTTAAGGTCCGCCATGGTTTATTATGTCACAATTCACTGATACACAATTTTAAAATCCACTTACGACCATAAAATTCAAGAAAACATTATTCCCTTGGCTCACATGATAACACACCGAAGTCGCATTCTGCCATTTTGGATTTTGAAGATGTTGCCATTCATGATATTTCAAATGTTACCATTTAAAAACCTACTAATTAAATGGTTAGTTTTCAAATGGTAGAAAATTATGCAAAATGTGATATCTAATTCATTGTGAAAAAGAAACAACATTTGAGAGCAACGCTATTTTAAACTATATAGAAGTATTTTTATATTAATATTTAAAATTGATGTCATGATAATATAAATACTATCATTTTTTTCTTTGTAAATAAAAATGTGTTCTTGTAAGCTTAACCGAATAAATAAAGTTATAAAACGCAAATATTAGGCCGTTGAAGCATCAGTGAAGTCAAAGTCGGACAATGGTAGGCAATAAATCAGACAAATTAAATTGAACTCTTTTGTTTATTCTTTCACAGTCTGTTAATTTCAATGTGCCAAGACATTTTTTTTTTTATTGGACTCTGCGGATTTTTTTAAATAAACAATAATGAGACATGTAATTTAATGATAAAATGTGCTTGCCTAAGTAAAAAGGATAATTGTTAATTCGTACTATTATTTTGGGAGCACTGTACTGTGAAGTGAGGCTAGAAATGCGAATGCGACCACAGTTCATGTCACTTAGTTGAAATCAGTCAAAAAGTAAACATGGCGGCGATCGACGTTGAGCCACAAAAAGTGAGTGAAATTAAGTGCATTTCTTAATGTAGACAATAATTTAACATCTAAAGTGGATTATTTAATAATACCAGTTATATGTAAATGAATACTATATAGTGTAGTTGTCTTTGTAGGCTTTTTAATAAAGAAATCGTGCTAAGGGCGTTGCTCCTTTGATAAAAAACTGTAGTTTGAATTGAATAGTGTTTATTATAGTTACAAAATAATAAATAGAGCATTCCTTGTGACCGGTGTACAAACAACAAACATCGCGTTCGTTTATGCTAATTGAGTCAATTACATTTCATTTGCGAGTGGTCGTTGGGTTGATACAGTCGGTAGTCGCTTGTGGGAATAGCGTGAACAAGATATTATGAATTTCAGATGGAGACGCTGATGCGTACTCTGAAGCTGTCTGGACACGTCGGCTTCGACAGTCTCCCTGACCAGCTGGTGAACAAGAGCGTGCAAAATGGATTCGTGTTCAACATCCTGTGTATAGGTGAGGGAATAATGACTAATGATAGCACTTTGTTAATCACCCACATAGGTACATTGTCTCTGCCCTGTTGCAACCTTGTTAATTTAATTTAGTGGGTGGGTGCATGAATTCAAGTTAACAAATTACATATTTTTATCATATTTAGATATAATATTTTTAATCATTTGCTTTATTTTATGTAGGTGAGACTGGCCTGGGTAAATCAACTCTCATGGACTCATTGTTCAATACCAATTTTGAATCCATTCCGAGTCCTCACAACTTGCCAACTGTCAAGTTGAAGGCACACACATATGAGCTGCAGGAGAGTAGTGTCAGACTGAAGGTGTGTAACTCTTCTTCTTCTTCTTCTAGCCTAAATTCTTAATTTTAATCTATCTTGAAAGACATAGCATTGAAGTGGTTTTTCAAATTTTGAAACTGTTTATTAATTTTTTAACAATGTGACCATGCAGTTTAGCTTGCGCTAACACCATATTCAAGCCTTATTAAATATTTTTATATTTAATTAAAGAATAACTAAAATAAAACTTATATTTAAGTATAGTAATTTTTTACCAAATAATTAATTGTAGTGTGAACTATATTCCTAATATTTCCAAGGTAGTAATGAGCTGTTAAGTTATTCCTTCTAATAACATTTAAATAATCATTGCTTGGCAGCTAACAATATGCGACACAGTTGGCTATGGAGACCAGGTGAACAAGGAGGACAGTTTCAAAGCAGTAGTGGACTACATTGATGCTCAGTTTGAGGCATACCTTCAGGAAGAGCTGAAGATTAAGCGAGCACTACCCACATACCACGACAGCCGGCTCCATGTCTGTCTTTACTTTATTTGTCCCACAGGTGAGTTATTAATATGTTTTCAATGTTGAATTTATTATTCCTCTAGTACTAAACTAGTACCAAAAGTTTGATTAAATAGGTTGAAGCATGTTGCTCTAAAATAATTTATGATGATGATGAAGAGAGTTCATTTTTATTAAGACCAAGGGTCTTTCTTGTTTATGAAATTGATCACTAATTTCTTCCCATAATCCTTATACCATTGTGTTTATATTAACCTGATTACTACATAATTAGATATTGATTTATCACAACATTTTCTAGGTGTTCATGATTGATACATTTAGGTTACTAAAACAATATAAACTTTCACTACATATTGGTGTAGTGGCTCGTGTCCTGCTCAGCATAACGACCTGTCCTTGACACAGCACAGCTCGCCACCAAACAGATGTATTCAGGGCGCGCGCGACACACAACCATTGTCCTCGTATTCTCCATTCCGCTCCCCATAGAGTTGTAACGGGATTCGCGACACCAGATTCAATTGAATATGCAACTTGTTTATTAACTTACACATAAATTTGACAGTTTCAATACTACATTATTTACTTGACTTTCCTTTTGTGAAGCTATATATTTATTATTCCTGTCATGTGCTAATCGTCATGCTTCCATACAAACATGGTCAGTATGCCAGTACTTTTATCCTTTATATTTTCCGTGTTTGTTATAGTATACGTACAGATGCTATTTATAACACAAAACTGTTTATACCTCAACATGTATTGAGTGTATCTTTACATGTACCACATCGGTGTGAGAACTGTGACATCCACATTCACATAGACGAATCACAATAGCATTACATTCTCAAAGCGAGTGTCGAGACAAGTATTAGGGCATGATAAAGGAAGCGCTTTACATTCCACGCCAGTGATTGTGCGTCAGTAAACACTACACAGTGCATGAATGTAAACAAGCGGCAAGTGCAGCCGAGCGGCGGCGCTGTGCGGTGCGTGATACCGACGCGTTACTTTACGTGTAATTTGACGTTTACTTCGTGTTATACTAAACAGTACTTGTTTGTCGACTACAAGAAATAATTAATTGTCTAGTCGACGGCTCTTTTAATGCTTCCTTAACTAAATAGGAGAACAGTCTGATAAAGTATGATTCATTCTAACGTTTTGACTAAATTAATTTTACCTTTTGTTTACATTGGTTTACTTGACAGACTAACATAATTTCATCTTACCCAGAGCATTCTGCTTCGATACTTTTCGACTGAAACTCGCTACAATTATAATACTTACTATAACAAAGTTTGGAATAATGTTGTATCCATGGGCAATGGTACAAGTACACAAGTAAAAGGTTTAGGTTACAACGGAAGCGGCTGCGGCCGTCGTCGACGTCACGGTACGGCGCCCCATTTCACGACTTCACCACGTTCTATATAAACACTGACAATATAACACTTAGATTTCTATTTGTATAGTCTTATGGGATAAGACTCGCGATTGGTTCTTAATTTACGTGCGCTGTTTAACACAGGAGGAGTTTGTTTTGATTAAAGAAAGTAAAGTGGAGGCAGTCCTAGTAAGATAGGATGGGAAAAGCCTTGACAGAGACGACTAAAATAGTACTTCGAAGAATCGTAGGGAAAACCTGGCTTATAATTAACAATTACTAAATGATAACAATTCTTATCTGTCTGGTATTGGCGTGTCGAGTCAACCCTACGTATCAGTATCCTTTACATATGAATTAAAATGATCGCATTGAATAAAGTTATAACTTATAATTGTAATAACGTACGTTTCCAGGTCATGGCCTCAAGTCCATTGACTTGGTGTGCATGAAGAAGTTGGACACGAAAGTAAACATCATCCCCATCATAGCTAAGGCCGACACCATCTCTAAGACTGAGCTGCAGAAGTTTAAGGTAAGAATCGTTATTTGTGTATTTTTTTTTAAACTCATTCCACTGAAGAACATCGGACTTAAATTAATCTGCTCGGAAAGAACAGTGCAATGGAAACTACTAGGTTGAACTTATTCAGTCAAAAAATAGGGTGTCTATACCCCCTAAAACTTATTTACATATAGCACCTGTATGCCAAATATGTATATCCATTAATTTTCTTGACGTAGCCAGTAAGTCATACTTAACGTAATTCCTTGGTATTTTTGCCGATTGATCGCAAGTGATACTTTTGACAAGTCGTATCTGTTCTCCTTATTGAGGGTAAAATGGGACACATTAATATAAAACAAACTCGTTATGTAAACCACAATGTTATCACTTGTTTAACTTTGTTCAATAAAACAGACTTGTTATTCAGGACACTTTGTAAGATATGGATTATCACTTAACAGGTTTTTAAATGATAAATGTGCTACAAAATAACCTAATTGAAGTAATATTCTTATTTCAAAGATTGTTTACTATATTGCTATTACACTTTACTGACCGAAATATGGGTATTATTTTAGAATATAAATTGATCTTATTAAAATTATCCATATACCTGTAATGAAAAATATAATAATTATGTAATTAACAAATAATTATTTATCTATAGCAACACTGGATTTCTAATTTCTCGTAAGGCACATGTACACAAAAGCTACATACATTGTATATTTACATTTAGTTCGTTAATATGTAATTCATGTTCAAGTGATTCATTACCACATACAAAGTATTATTTGTAGTATGACTCACTGCACTATGCTAGGAGGTTGTTATTGTGAACACGTGTTGTCGGCCGTCTTTTGCTAGACAGTATTTATCTTCATTCAAGGTGTAAAGAAAGACATGAAAACTATCAGATAAGTTAGAAAAATACCTCTTTATGTTTGACTTGGTATGAGCTAACTTTTTAATAACTAATATTTTAAGTGAGTTTGCAAGAACTATGTTATTTTGATTTTGTAAGTAGTATATCTCGAAACACACCCACTACCCATAACTTTTAAAACCCATTTTGAAGTACACTTTAGTCTTATTGGTTTAAGAATATTTCTATTACCTCAGATTAATTAACGAGATTTATCATTACTAACGCATAAAATAATAAATTCCAGTCTAAAATAATGCAAGAGCTGCAAGCGAACTCTGTGGAGATCTACCAGTTCCCGGTGGACGACGAGTCGGTGACGGAGGTCAACAGCGTCATGAACTCGCACATTCCCTTCGCAGTGGTCGGGTCCACGGACTTCGTGAAGATCGGGAACAAGACTGTCCGCGCCAGGCAGTACCCCTGGGGGACCGTGCAGGGTAACAGTGTTTCACAATTACTTGCGATCTGATACATAGGAACATTACATTGACCCCAAACTCACGCACTTTTCAAGGTCCATTTCTTTCTGTCTAGTCCTCGTGATCTAGCTAAAAAAGACGAAATATCTGGAGTTATCATAATGTAAAAGTGAATGTGTTTCTGTTGCAGTGGAGAACGAGTCCCACTGCGACTTCGTGAAGCTGCGCGAGATGTTGATCCGCACCAACATGGAGGACCTGCGCGAGAAGACGCACGCGCGACACTACGAGCTCTACCGCCGCCGCAGACTGCAGCAGATGGGCTTCACCGACGTGGACGCCGACAACAAGCCCGTCAGTACACCCACACTGCGCACTTACATGGCAACTGAGTCTAGATCAGCGACCGGAACTTGTACAAGCGTTATTGACAATCGAATATCTCTAAAGAAAATCCCTCAACAATTCGTTCAGTGTTAGCGCTTATACGAATGCTACTTGTCTAGATAGACTTAGTTGACTATTGGTCTCGAAATACAGAGTTGTTATTGACAGACACTAGGAAGGCGATAAAATTCATAAAAACACACCACATCGGCCTAGCCTTTTCCCAACTATGTTGGGGTCGGCTTCCAGTAACCGGGTTTAGCTAAGTACCAGTCTGGTTGTCAGACTTTCAAGCTTCTGACTACCTGTAACGACTGTCAAAGATGTAGGAATAACAGCCGGGACCCACAATTTAACGTGCCTTCCGAAACATGGAACACACACCATAGTTCTACTTAGTTAATATCAATGATATTACTACAATCGCCAATTTGTTTGGGTATTGCAGGTGTCGTTCCAGCAGACATTCGAGCAGAAGCGCAGCGCCCACCTGGCCGAGCTGCAGCAGAAGGAGGACGAAATGCGGCAGATGTTCGTGCAGCGGGTCAAGGAGAAGGAGGCCGAGCTCAAGGAGGCTGAGAAGGAGGTAGGACCACACTCGTACTGTAATACTGATGCTTTATACAACTCAATTAAATGGGTGGAAGAGAAACATGTGTCACGGAAATGGCCACAGTAGCAAGCGAAATTGGTTTTAGAAAGTTTAACAACTCAACATTCTAGAAGTCGGTTAACGTTCAGGAGTTAGCGGTGATTTAAAAAATATTTTTATACCCTTTTAAAATATAATCATACGACATTTATACTTCCAGTTACACGCGAAATTCGACAAACTGAAGAAAGATCACACGGATGAGAAGAAACGGCTCGAGGAGCTCCGCAAGAAGGTGGAGGACGACACCATCGAGTTCAACCGCCGCAAGCAACAGACGCTGCAGTCACACCACACGCTCACGCTCGGCAAGAGCAAGAAGAAGTAACGCGACACGCGACACGCGCCCGGCCCGCGCTACTGGGAGCCGCGACTTCGGCTAAATGTTCATTAACTACTGTGGGCCTCTGGGAGACTACCGGTATTTCAATGGCAAATCACCTTTCTACACTAACTTTTGGTCAAGTTGGTTTTCAAACCTATTACCAACTTTATCACTGGCCAGAATATTTTTTCAAATAGTTTAGCTACGCGTGACAGAGTGAAGTGAATATTTTTTTTATCGAGTCAAATAGACGTTTTATAATACCTATTCCTATGATAGGTTCTTTTTACTAGCGGCTTCCTGGCGTGTTCCGAGTAGATTGTATGTCGTGTGCTACAGCAGAAATGCAATAAGATCGAAAACTATCAGAAATCACTAGGATGAACAGTAAAACGAAATAATATACAATTTTACAGTACATTTTTAAATCCTTGCTTTTACATGTATTTTAAAAAGTTTTTATTTTAGTTTTCCTTGTGCATCAAATTAAAATACTGTTTAATTATATTGTATTGTATTAATTTATAATTTCTTGCGCAATCTTTTGATAAATCTCAGGGGTCCCATGTCCCAGCTAGTTAGATACAATAACATGCTTATTCATGTATTTTTTTCTTGAAAATACTACAAATATATCACTGTCGACTTACTGATGATGTCCCGTCGATACTTATATGTAAGTATATTTAAGTTTTATTGGCCAAATGATGTAATCAATAACACGGAGTGACTTTACCAAAATGTATTAAATGAGATGACTACTATTATTTACAATATTCGTAGGTGTAGCAGTAAGAGATACTCGAATATGTAGTCGGTGGCAGACGACACTGACATCAACTAGGTACTATGCTGGGTTCACTTGACTCCAGTGAGCTACACAAGTGTTGGATGGTATGTGTGTGAATGCAACTTAATTATGTAAGCGTGTGTTTGCGAGTGTCCTGTGTCGGCCTGCGCCGTGTGCGCACAATGTATTCGAGTATTCAGACACACTTAGCGTTTAGTTTTTATATTATAACATAATACTAAACATAGTTATGTTTATATAGTTTATCGTGTACTGACAACATCGCGTGTAATGAAATTGCCTATTTACTGTAGTCTAAGGAAATAGCTAGAAGTAATAAATTCTATTTACTATTGCCTGTAAACAGTTCGCACGCACTTAACATTACTTAGATAAACATTCTCGTACTATAATAATACTTGCGAATCCAGATAAAAGGAGATTTTCATAAATATCGCCAAACATATTTTATTTAATTAGCGCTTTACATTTCAAGAGCACAATTGAAACAGCTCTCTACTTGATTTTAAAAACGGATGGTACTAGAGTTTTCCAAAAAATAATGTGAACAATTAAATATTCTTGTGGCATTTATTCAGTCATTCCTACCTTAAAATTAATTTTATACTTAATTTCTAATTATTTTGTATTACCGATTGAGGTATTTAATAAATAAAGTCTTAAATCTTAATAATGATGTGTTTTATTTACTGAAACAAAGTGTGTTAGCTGATCCTTTAACACCATAGACTTCAGGATCGCCTCAGAGCCCTAAGCTGAGGGGGGAAGCCGGCGGTGACCTAAGGAAGCAGCCAGTCTCATCTAGTCCAATACAAAACGTTATAGGTAATTAAAATCACAGGTGTTCGCCTCTAACAAAAGTATCAAAAGTTTCGTATTTATTAGTTTCATTGTAAAACTAAGAAATTGACTAGAATCTTGTGGGTAATTCACCGAACGAGTAAATTTAATTGCTTTGTCTATGAAAGTTAGTCTCAAATAGAGTTGCCACGAATAGTGATTTGGCCGAATATTCGGCAGCGGTGTAGGCCGAAGCACTCAATATTCGGCGCTAAATATACCCTTGTCGAAAGTTGTCGAGCGCTTAGGAAAAAATAATAAACACTCGCAACCTGTCTGCCACATTGCGCTACAGCGGCAAAACCGGCGCCTATTTGATAGTGTTGTTTCGATTGCGAGTAGGTAAATAACTTCAAAGCACGCGTGTCAGATAATTATGAAATAAAACATTATCAGAGAAGTTCTTTCATTCTCAAAGAACTGTGAAACAGCGGTCAACGAACGAATAATTTGGTATTTGAATACTAGAAAAAAACGTGGCCGAATACGTAATAGTAGCCGAATATTCGTGACATCTCTAGTTTTAATATTAAGGTAAAAATTGATAAACTTGCTTGATTAATCTTTCCCGGGTAAATTTTTCAACATTGTTTCGGGCAGATTATTGCATGGATGATTTTTTTCCTAACTGACGTTTT